>NC_088385.1:87892500-88265000 GCF_037993035.2 Macaca fascicularis | reverse complement strand
CCACATTTCTTAGCTTTGCAAATTTTTCTAATACGCCGAGTCCCAGAAACATGCAGCCTCTGCCACTACCCCTTCCCAGCGTGTTTCCTCTCTGCCCCCTCAGGCTCACTGCCACAATGGTGGGGTCTGGTTGACTGATCTTAAGTCACATGTCTGCCACCTAGTGGTAAACGTTCCCAAGAAATGTTTCTTGGATTCTATACTGGGAAGATGGGATTCAGATTGTGAGGAACTATCAAACAGTCAGGGGGAGGGGTAGAAAATGAGGAAAATTAATGGGTAAAATATGGTAACAAGGTAAAGAAAACAGAAAAGAGAAGGCCGGGCACGGTGGCTCAAGCCTGTAATCCCAGCACTTTGGGAGGCCGAGACGGGTGGATCACGAGGTCAGGAGATCGAGACCATTCTGGCTAACACAGTGAAACCCCATCTCTACTAAAAAAAAAAAAAATACAAAAAAATAGCCGGGCGAGGTGGCAGGCGCCTGTAGTCCCAGCTACTCGGGAGGCTGAGGCAGGAGAATGGCGCAAACCCGGGAGGAGGAGCTTGCAGTGAGCTGAGATCCGACCACTGCACTCCAGCCTGGGCAACAGAGCCAGACTCCGTCTCAAAAAAAAAAAAAAAAAAGAAAACAGAAAAGAGAATAATGTATTAACTAACGTACGTTATATACATATACACACACACAAATATGCGTCTGTGTGTGTATATATATGTATATAGTGTGTGTGTATATATATATATGTATATAGTGAGTGTGTGTGTGTGTCTGTATGTCAACAGAAAAGTATTGATCCTCTTTTCTCTACCGGTCACAGGTCCTAGTTCGCAATTATAAATTCCAATTATAACCCTTGATTTCTGGACTTACGTATATGGACCCATAGTTATTCCAAGAAAGACTCTACCTTACTTCTATCAGTAGTTCTGAGGATATACTAATTCCAGGATGATAGCATTCCTACTTAGCAATGTATTATGTCCATGCTTGAATTAAAATAGTCTTGGCTCATTTAACCATTCTATAAGATCGGTTACTTCTAAATGATGTAATAGTGTGATAAAATCAGGGGTCCCTGGGAGCATCCATCAACTGCTTTACTCTTTTCATTGTAAAATCAGGTTTTTTTTTTTTTTTTTTTTTTGTCTGAAGTAATGTTGTGTATGATAACATGACTGTAAGCAAAAATTCAGTAAGATGGTGTTTCTGGGACCGGGCGCAGTGGCTCACGCCTGTAATCCCAGCAGTTTGGGAGGCCGAGGTGGGCGGATCACAAGGTCAGAAAATCGAGACCATCCTGGCTAACATGGTGAAACCCCTTCTCTACTAAAAATACAAAAAAAAAAAAAATTAGCTGGGCGTGGTGGCAGGTGCCTGTAGTCCCAGCTACTCAGGAGACTGAGGCAGGAGAATGGCATGAACCCGGGGAGGCAGAGATTGCAGTGAGCCGAGATCAGTCATTGCACTCCAGCCTGGGCGACAGAACGACCCTCTGTCCAAAAAAAAAAAAAAAAAAAAAAAAGATGGTGTTTCTGGTAGAAGTATGGCCATTAGAGAAGGCAAATCCATATCCAAAAAAGGGGTTTATTACAGTGAAGAAAAACTACTTTCTGTTTAATAGAAAGGATTTGATGTAATATGCTTGCTTCATGGTGAATAACTGGTCTCCAGCTGTATTTTATCATGGCAGGGCTCAAGTTAGATGGCTGCACCTTACTGCTGGGCCTCCGCCATGGTGGTAACTCCATCAGTCTTAATCATGGGAAGCCCATTTTGTCAGGTTTATGACCCTGAAACCATGGTCACTTCTTTATGCACACTGAGAAAAATGACAAATGAAATAGGCTGATATCTACAAGGTAAATCAGTTTGTCCACCAGGTTACTGAAAGACTCTTACAGAGTGAGGACCAGAAAATTAGTCCTAGCTCAGAGGTGATATTCACAAATTTTGATATTTTGTTTTCCTCAATACTATGACTCTAATAGTTACAGATCCTTTGGGAGAAGGTTTTCTGATTATCTATCACGATATGACAAACTATCCAAAAACTTAATGACACCAAACAACATTTTAATATGCTCATAGACTCTCCTGGGCCAAGGATTCAGAAAAAGAACAGTGGGGATGGCCCTTCTCTGATCTATAATATTTGGGGTCTCAGCCAAGATAACTGGTGACAATGATGTGCTGGTAAATGATTTCTTTTGTTAGCAAAATAAAAGCACTGATCTCTGGTGTTTGCCAATTTCCCTAGTGTAAATACTTCCACCATGGTTGATTTCAAGCTATGTTGATGTTACTCAATGCCAAGTTGGGAAAAAATTCACAGTACTGAACCATTATGTAGTATTTCTACCTTTTAGGTAAAATAGATGTAAATAATCTAAGGAGCATAGATAATAGTGAAATGTAATAAAAATAATTAGGAATTAATATACTTGAAATGTATACTATCTCTTAAAAATATTTTTATTTAATTATAAGCCTATGCAATTTAGACATAATGATTGCGCTTAACCACCAGCTCACAAAACTCCTGAAAATTAAAATTAACAATCAGCTCCCAAAGCCAGAAGACATCTGTTCTAGCAAACCATTTGCAGGGGATGACTCAAATATTTGGGGTTAGGAAGATTTGCTTGTGAAGCAGATTCTTCATGCACATGTCTGGTGCCTGAGCTGGAATAGCTGAAGGACAGGTAGACTCAGTTGGAACTGCACACAAGAGAACCTACACATGGCCTGTCCATCATAACAGTCTTGGAATACTCAGACTTCTTAGATGATAACTCAGGGACCTAAGAGCCAACATTCTGGTCTACCAGTTGGAAGCTGCCTGGCCTTTTAGGACCTAAGCCCAGAAATCACAAAATGTGACTTCTGCCATACTTTGTTGGTCAAAACAGTCACCAGTCCACCCAAATTTAATGGGAGGGGACATAGACCCCCATGTCTCAATAGCAGGACAGTAAAAAAAATTGATGACTATACAAACTCGCCTTAATTTTTTACAAATATCTAACTGTAGGCTGGGAGTGGTGGCTCACACCTGTAATCCCAGCACTTTGGGAGGCCGAGGCAGGCAGATCATGAGGTCAGGAGACTGAGACCATCTGGCTAACATGGTGAAACCCCGTCTCTACTAAAAATACAAAAAATTAGCCGGGCGAGGTGGTGGGGTCCTGTAGTCCCAGCTACTCAGGAGGCTGAGGCAGGAGAATGGTGTGAACCTGGGAGGCAGAGCTTGCAGTGAGCCGAGATCTCACCATTGCACTCCAGCCTGGGTGACAGAGTGAGACTCCGTCTCAAAAAAAAAAAAAAAAAAAAAAATTTCTAACTGTAAACTGACTCAGGTATAGGATTTGGAGAAGGCCAAGACAGTTTACCAGGTGACTCAAGTAAAAAATTATTCCCCCAGGTCTAGGGATTTTATTATTAATATTACTTTATTAATACAACCTAATTCTTGATGTCTTATTAACAACTCTATAATCAATTAGCTATCACAAAGATCCCAATGGATCAAACCATTCTGCCTATTATAGTAACCACACATAACTTAGCTTAGGTAGTTAATTGCTATTACTTAGCCTCTGCCACTGCAGAATTCTGTCATCCCCAGGGAAATCAAAGGGTTCCTTTTAGGACTAGCATCTCTCCATTTTTATTCTTTATCTGTAAAGAACTGCTGTTCTGGCAGTTTTGTAGGTCGTGTGTTGCCTTTTTTCCCAATCTATTTCCCAATGCCTTAGTGAAGATAGTGTCACTTTGGTCATCTCAAGGGAAATAGCTGGGGGTGAGCTGAATTCACCATTTTTAACTCTATAAATCATCAGTTTCCTTCTACCTTCTACCCAGTGAATTTTTGGCTTTTACTCACTTGTTTTCGGCCACCACTGAGTTTATATTTTAGTTAACCAATGGAGCAAACAATTAAAACCACTTTTTGGTGTTTGACATCAAAGTTTAATTCAGATTATCTGAAAAATGTCGTCATATTGATTAATTTAACCAGATCAAAAAATGTTGTCCCCCTCTTTCTGTTTCAGTAATATTAGCATCTACATATATTTCCAGATTTCTGAAACTACAAATTAGCAAAAGCATACAGGTCTATTGATTTGAAATCCTTCTCTTTTTAGGTTAGACCTTGTTATTTACCTCTTCATATTTTAGAAGTCTGGAGGCAGAAAGAGGTGTTTGTGGTGGAACATGATGAGCAGAGGCTTCTTCTTGTAAGATAACTGCTTTAAGTGAAGTCATTCTGTGGCCATTAAGACAAATAGAACTGGATTCATCACAGAATCAGGAAGACTTATTGCGATGAGAGTATCAGGGTAACTCAGACACATCTGAATCTTTCCAAATGTCCGTTTTATAGTTCTTGGGGTGCCTGCTTTTTTTCTCGGAGTGATGGCAAGATTTCTACATAAGATTCCTGGTAAGGCTGTGAAATTATCATATATTGTAATTCAGTGACCTCCCTTAGATTAGACTTTGTATTTTCTTTCTGTTATGTTTTGGGATCTTGATAAGAGGCTATCATGAGCAGCCATAGCACCTCTTGGGTTCTCTAACTGAGCCTTGACCTATAATTTAAAACCTTAAGCTTGTCATTTTCTTTCTTTAAACCCTTCAGTGCAGTTCAAAGCATTCTGCTCACTTCATTGTCCTTATATTCTTCATGCCTTTCAAATGGTCTATTGTAGCTATGACTCAATCCATCAAAGTCTTACTTACACAGACACCCCATTTTCAGAGAGCTCAGGTGTTTATATAACTAGCTCACCTCTATGTACCATAGAAGACAATCTTCCTTCTTTTGATGCTAATCTATTAGTTCTGTCAAACCTATTCAGGTCAAACATCCCAGGTATCCATTTCTCTGAAGAATTTTGCCAATAAAGATACAAACTATTGCTTTAATCAGTACTTATTCATTCATTCAGTAAATATACATGAGCATCTACCATGTGCCAATCTTCTAGGCACTAAAGATACAGCATGAACAAAATAGATTTTAAAAAATGTATTTCCTTATTGACCTTACATTAAGTTTTGAAAGACAGATAGTAAGCAAGAAAAAATACATAAATAAATATGACATTAGATAGGGACAAATGCTAAGAAGAACAAAAAAGCTAGGAAGGAGATATCCAGTGTTGTAGGTAACCAGGGAAAGTCTCGTTGAAAAGTGGCATTTGAGTTAAAACGTGAAAGAGATGGTGAAGTGGGATAGTCATACCGATATCTGAAAGAGAATGTTTTAGTTAGAGAAAATAAGAAGAACAAAGACCCTGTTGTGGGGACATGGATGTCTAACGTGTTAAAAGCAAAATTAACAAAACTAAACAAACAAAAAACTGCAAGGCAGCCAACATAGCTATACCGGAATGAGCAAGAAGAAAAATAGGAGATGAGTTCAGAAAATTGAGATCCCTTTGGGACGTATAAGGACTTTGGCTTTCACTTGAGCCCAATAAGAAGACATTAAAAATTTGAGCAGAAGTATAAATGACCTAACTCACATTTTAGCTTAAATAGTGTTTTGAGAATAGCCTGAATATGAAAGGCTGAAAGCAGGAGAACCAGTTAAAGAGCCATTATAATTCAGGGGGAGATTGTAGGTCTTGGACACAAATGTTAGCAGTGGATGTAGTGGCAAGTGATCAGATTCTAGAAATTGAGGGAGCATGAAAGAGAGTGCTTACAAATACTGAATTGTTAACTTTAAGCTGGGTAAAGAGACAATGAGGGCATGAGGGTAGGGAGAAGCAGTTAAAAGTTCCATTTGCCAAATGCAAAGAGTGTGATTAAAAGATTTAAGTTGTCTCTGAAAACGGATGTCCTTTATAGCATCATTATTGTGTTTCTTTTCCTAGAGGGTGGGTATTTTATATTTCTAAATCTTACACTGTACTGTGCAAAATTAGATGCTGATATGTTTAATGAATTACTGTATTAAACAAGATGCCTCTAATTTACAATTAGAAAAAAGCAGTTTTCACTGTATTATAAAGGTTTCATTATTTATGTCATCAGATTGAAGGATAGATGTACATAATAATGTTAATTAGCCTAAGCTCTTGGGAAATAATGCCAATTAACCATGGCCACAAGCTTAGCTTTCATATAGGCCAAACCTGTATGGAAATATATAAAACTATATGACGTATGTAAATTTAACTCATTTATTAATATTTTAATCTGCTCAGCAAATATTAATTGCATACCTATAGATGTTGTGAATTGAGCTAACACCCAAATTCAGAGAGAATCAAGAGGATTAAGGCAGACAGAGACACTGTGCCAACTCTCTTGGAGCTTTTATTGCAATGGGAAAATAGAATGAAATTTAGTAGAACAATTTCTTTAAATTGCACATCATGAAATAGTCTGAAAAAAAAAATTAGTAAGAGATTGAAATAGAGACTTGTGGAGGTGGGGAAAAGGAGAAACTACCTTAGGCAGTAGTGAGCAAATGCCTTGTTGAGAGATGATGTTTAAGCTGAGACAAACAATGGGAAAGAGCTGGTTAAATGAGGAACAAAGAAGGAGTACTTTAGGCAGAGGGTACAGCATAAGCAAAGGCTTGACATACTGAGGAGCTAAAAGTAGGCCAGGAAAGCTGGAACATAGTTTGCCAGGGAAAGATTGACATCAGATGACACTGGAAAAGTAGGCATTATTAAGTTCATGTAAATCTCCACAACCTGTGTAAAGCAGTTTGGATTTATGCAATGGATACATGTATCTGTAGAATTCGAGAGAATAGAATATGTTAAAGGGCTCCTTGAAAATTTCAGGTCTTTTTCATACTGAAAAACTACTAATATTATGTTGACCCTTAAATATGACTCTTATCTACTGATTTATATATGTTTAGTGTCGGCCGGGCGCGGTGGCTCAAGCCTGTAATCCCAGCACTTTGGGAGGCCGAGACGGGTGGATCATGAGGTCAGGAGATCGAGACCATCCTGGTGAACACAGTGAAACCCCGTCTCTACTAAAACTACAAAAAACTAGCCGGGCAAGATGGCGGGCGCCTGTAGTCCCAGCTACTCGGGAGGCTGAGGCAGGAGAACGGCGTGAACCCAGGAGGCGGAGCTTGCACTGAGCTGAGATCAGGCCACTGCACTCCAGCCTGGGCGACAGAGCGAGACTCCGTCTCAAAAAAAAAAAAAAAAAAAAAAATATGTTTAGTGTCTCAGATATTGGTGTTCTTTGTGCCCAATAATGGCAAAGTTTTCTAACATTTTGAGTCATAATTAGTGACAGCAAATGTAGAGAAATCAACCAAAAAATATGATACTAATACGTGACACTGAATCTAACAGTAGTATAGTGAAGACCAAAATTTTTCTTTACAATTGAACACTTAGAAAATATCTTGGAAAAAAGGAAAGTTGTTTTCTTTCCTTCTTTCCACCTTCAGTGTCTTCTATCTGTTTTTAAATCTTTTGTTTGGGTAATTTCTGCTGTATTTTCTTTATTTTGCATAAGTGGATACCACTTGTTAGCTTATGCTTTCCACTGTTCTTCCGAAGACCTTTCCTGTAATGCTTACCAGTTGTGTGTGGTTATTCACTAGTAAAATTATAATAACTGATAATAATCAAGCAGTTTCTGATTTTCTTCTCATGTGTCTTTGGTTTTAGCAGTGGAACTTCCTTTTGAAATGAAAACAAATATGAAACCCCAATTCACAAAACATTTCAAAGCAGATCTTCTCTGGCAAGAGCTAAGAGTGTGGAGCCTGAAACATCCTGGGAACTTTTCAGGGACTTTCCCTCCACCTCTGTCATGGCCCCAGAGGCTACCCTGGGAAATCATAGATTCTAACATAGACAATTCAAAACTAATTCCTTAACTTCCTTTCCTGAACTGACAATTGAGAATCTCAGTTACTATGTTCTAATTGGTTGCATATATTTTTCTATAATCTAAAGAAAATTTGTGAATAAAACCATGGGATTATTGAAGCTAAATTAACATTATAATGATTATGCTCATTTTATTCAATTCAAATAATTTTAATGGCCATATGTAAATGAAATAAATTTTGACTTTCACCGTCATCCTCTAAAAAGGTCCTGATGCATCAAGCAATGTTCTCTCATCACTAACATACATATTTTGTCAAGTGTTCTATTTCTGCTGAATCCATACTGAAAGTATTAAATTTGCTAAAGGACTGCATACATTTGCATTACATTTTTAAATTCAGTAACTTGTTATATGATACAATTTATCTTTAATGTATTTTATAAACCCTGTTTTAAACAGGTCTGTGCTTCTTTGTTGCCACTTGCAGTGTAACCTGCAACTAACATTAGATACTATGTAAGCCTGCAGTGTTTTAAGGGGGAAGTCATTTGAAAGTGTTCCTGACTTGTATTCAGAAGATAATTGCATTTTCTGTTAAACCCAATAGCTATTACTGGAGCATTTGGAGTGCCTTGTGTCACGACATGAAAGGTCACTAAGAATGACGGTGGTAAAACGGCAAGCCCAGTCTCCCTCAGGAGTATCCAGTGAAGTTGAAGTTCTCAAGGCACTGAAATCTTTGTTTGAGCACCACAAGGCCTTGGATGAAAAGGTATAGTATGGATAAAAGATTTCAAGCTTAACTACACTTCTGTCATCATCATCAAGCTCTTTGTCTTCATCCATTGACTCACCTGACTTCTAAAGTCAGTCAGTTGAGGAACACATTTGAGTTATATGAAAAATCAGTTTTTTAAGTGAAAATGGATTACCATGTGGATGTTGGTAATATTCATAAACATCTTCTTTTTCTAAGCCACTGAATCTATGACTTACCAGAATTAGACTTCTATTATGGTACATTATAGCCCCACTTCAGATGGCATTCAAAATGTTGTATCATTTAATATTATTATTGAGTCTCTCTCTCTCTCTCTCTCTCTCTCTCTCTCTCTCTCTCTCTCAAACCCTGGTCTTTCTCTATAGATTCCAAAATAAGAGACCACTAACTGAAAGTTATATCTATTTTGAAGTACAAATTGGATGTACTTTAACTTTTAGACATTTATTTTAGAAGCATCTGATTTTCTAATGTCTCTAATATCTTAGTTTTAAATATTCATTTGAAGAGCCTCTGCAAGTAACATCATAAGGTATTAGTAGAAAAATTTGTGTTTAGATATTTTTAAAAGTAGCTGTAAGCTTCTCTTAGCCGTTACTCAAATAAGTTCTACTGACATATATAAACCAATAGGATGATAATATTCTTTGGAGATTAGGATGGCTTATGACATGATTTCAATTTTGTGAAATTTCAAAGACTGAACTTATAAAAATCAATAAAGCTTTAGGAGTTAGAGTGGAAATTGGGACACTTCATTGTAAAGTATCTGACAAGTTCTGAGCATTAAAATCCAAACTAGGGATTATTTCCGAGTTATATATAGTTTTTAAGCATGCAGATATTTTTGTTCTATTTAATATTTATATACATTTATATTTTTATCATTGGTATTTCAGATGTTCTGAGAACAGGGGATTATGTGGAATGTGTATGTAAGGATAATTATAATTCTGCCTTCTAGAGTATTAAGAAGAAATTGTATCTCATTTTTATTTTAGCAATGAGAGATGACTAGTATAAGAATTATTTTGAATAAAACAGAAATGAATATTATATAAAAATTCTTGCTAAATATGACATCAAATAATTATTTAATATTCAACATTTAGTTTCATATTATATTTCCTCTTTTTTATAAAAGTGCTAAGAATTTGCAAGAGTTTATATGTATAGAATTTTTAGTATGTGTCAGACTCCACGGCAGATGTTTGACACACAGCAATAAATAAGATATTCTCATTATGACGGAGAAGTTCAGAGTTAGTGCTAGGAATTCACATATCAATGAAAAACAATTCAAAAAAGACATATTTCCATCACAATATGTAGTCACAGAAAAGGTTATGACTATGTGAGTAATGACAAAGACAAGGATGTCTTCAAGAAAGGGTGGCATTTGATCTAGGTATTAAAGAATGATTAAGGGTTTTTTAAGCACAGAAATACACTCTAAGCAGCAGGACCCACACGGAAAATAACCCAAAACTGTAAGAAGAGAAGGACCTGTTCAGAGAAAATTCAAGAGTTTGAGATGACTTAAATGAAGGTACTAGAGAATGTATGATTTGAGATGTTTCCTATGAGCATTCCCATATCACTTAAGTGAGGGATGCTTTTACAAAAGAATGATTATTTATCAGAATAGAGGTAATAAACAACATTTAAGACAAATAACCTGGTCATGTGAGTACATTTAAGAAGAAAATGGCTGTTGCACAACTTATTCTACATATAATTTACTTTATAGAAGTTCAGTGGGTTTAGTGCAACTAAATGAGTTGTTCTATCATATGGCCATAGGAGCTGTAATAATATGTATTAACTCACCAGAGGTATCCTGAACATTGGTGAGTTCAGGGACAACTGGACTGATTATCAACAAGTAATGCTCAGTGGCCTAAAGAAGACATGTTATGAGTTGGGACTCTAGAGTCAGACAGATCTGGACAAGTGACTTGACCATTCATTCTCAAAGCATCAATTACCTCTTATCTTGAATTAAGATAATACTAGTACTGACCTCAGAGTTGTCATGAGGATTAGATATGATCTGATATGCAAAGCTTTCAGCTAGTGCTTAGCATATGGCAAGACCTCAGTGGACATTTATGAATATTGTTATTAACAGGAGTAAATATCAGCATTTGATAAAACTTTCAAACCAAGTAAAAATATTGGTATTATTCTTGATCCAGATGCTTGTTTAAAATAGCATTTCATTTAGTTATCAAGGAACTCATATGTGTCTAAGTGCCTTCACAGACAATTTTCCTAAGAGTAACTCACAGCTTCTCACAGGGATGAGGAGGGATGTGGATATAGATATGTAAACAAGTAATACTATATATATAGAAAGTCAGAAAAAGATGCAGTTAACCATACCTTGGGAACAAGAAACAAACAACTTTATCATAGAGGGATTAGTACATATGCAGAACTAAATAAACTCTACAAGGATTGAGCATAGCTGTAGATAGTTGCAGTGATTCATAATTTTCATTATTAATGTCCAATTATTTATATAGCCACTAAATTGTAGAATGAGAACTATAGTTGTGAGAAAATATAGTTGTGTTTTTCAATTACTCAGAAATCATTGACTATTAAAAAAAAACATATCAGACATGTATAGGAAATGTAAACCAAAACAAATTAAATATATATACCATCCTTATATATTTTCATTATCAAATATCTCAGTGTCAAAAATGAATTAGAGCTTCTGGTCTGAGGAGGTTTCCTCAAAAATATTTTCTGTTGTAGGAGTGATAATTCCCCAAATGCAACCCGGCCATATATTAATTTCAGTTTGCATTATTGATATTCACAGCAGCAATTTTTAAATTTATAATATAACTCAAAATATATTCAGAATTTTTTTTTATTTTCTTGTAAAATAGTTTTAGATTTATTACTTCGTGGACAACATAACCTCAATTTGTAAACCACTATTCTAAATATATGAGAAATTATTATTTTATTTTCATATTGTTGGGTAAATATGATAATTTTTATTCCTTAAAAACTCACTATAATGAAAATATAAATGCTTAAATTGTAGTAAATAGAAAACAGTTTGGAATAGTTCTAAGAGTTTAAGTTTAGCAAAACAAAGTCAGAAAGATATTTTAACCTACCACATAAGCTAGATTCAACCATTTCTTGCATGATGTAAATGACTTAGAGAGATTTTAATGTGTCAGTATTTTAAAATATGGTAACTTCCTCTCTCTACAGCAGTTTAAGTGTGATATGATCAAGCTTGTGTATGGTGAGATTATTACCATATTTAGATTGCTTCTTATTGCTGTTCTCATTAACCAGGTTTACTAGGCCTTCTTCAGAACACCAGTATTTTACAGTTGGTATTTTAGAATATGGGAATCCCTGGTAAACATCACACGTCTGTTGAAACGTTTTTTGATATATGCATTCCACACATCAGCTGTCCTGCTCATTTTCATGGCTTCAGGATATTTGCTGCTTTTTCATGTATTCAAAATTCATAAAAAAGCATTCTCCAAATCAAATCATCAAATATTTCCTGCTATGTAACTAGTGTTTGGTTATTAATCAGTATTAATTCTATGTATTTGTTAACAATTGGATATTTGTCTAACAGGAATGATACTTGGCAGTTAATCTCTAGCTCAATATGATGAAAGATCCTGTGCAACTGTTTTAGACATCAAGTCTCCATTTATGTGTGTATTACTGTTTTTAGAGAATTTGAGCATAATAAAATATAATTAATATTAAAACCCCTACTTGGATATTTTTATTGCTGATTCATGGTCTGTTTCAGGAATTAAATGCATCCATTCATCTGAATATATGTGGTATCCTAATACAATACTAAAATGTGATTTAGATTTTTTAAAATTCTTAATTAGATTCTAGGATAATAGGTCATTACTGACTTTTTGTTTGTTTGCTAACTGGAAAAATAATATTATAATTCCAACTTAAATTTGTTTATGTATCTGGGTTTTTACATATTTTATAAATTTAATCTCTATTCCCAGTTAAATCTTATTAGAAGAGAAAAATACCATTTATTAAAATATACTGTCAGTAAGTTAACAAAATGAAAGCTCATAGGAATATAATTATATATTAAAATACATCTTAACTGCACAAATACTATGGCATTCCCATGAAAAATCTATGTTAATTTATAAATAATTGAAAATCCACCATGAATTGCATCTTAAGTTAAAGCTATAAAGTTTTTTTGATTTTTTAGGTAAAATTAAACTGCTGTGGTCATTCATTTTAATTCAGCAATATTTATTTCTATGAATTGTTATATATATAATACATTTATTTAATATATATATCAAGACATATCTATAGATCTAAACATACAACAACTAAAACAATTTTAGAAGTTCTAAGAAAGCAAGGATCAAAGAAATACTTCTTTGAGTTTCAGTTATGTAAGAAGCAAGTATAAATTATGACTTTCAAACTAAAATATACAGAGATTTTGGTTCTATAAAATACAATGGTTTAACCTTTGGTATCTGAAAGTTAGTTGGAAATTCCAAAATACTTAAATACTTTACAGTTCCCCCAAAACAAAATAGACCTCTAATTCATACAAAACATAGAAGCAAAGAACACTTTTCAGGTTTTAAAAGGCCTTTCCTTCAGGCAAATTATTTTTGAAGTTAGATACTATTTACCAAATGAAAATTTACTTATTATTTTACAGAAGTAGAGAAAAAGGTGGGGTATTTTTTTTTCCTATTTGTCACACTTAGTCAGTGACTATTTTTCAGATGAATTCATAATATACTTTTAAACTTTGTATTCGCTTACTATGAATCAGAATTCAGAGCAAGACAAATCAATCTCCAGCCCCACCTGAAGCTCTATGAGGGAACTACCAAAAGGATTTGCTTACAAGGAAATCCCTTGATAAAGTGACAATACGAGGTGGCAATGCATTCATTGTATTTTTGCCAGGTTTAGTATTCGGAGCACATAGGGATATAAATACTTCTTTAATAATTTGCCAAATTGACTGTCTCTGATGATGTTAATGATGGATTCGGCACAGTTTAATATGTATGGGATGTACATTACTGCACATATTTTGATTTTTCTTCTAGGTAAGGGAGCGACTGAGGGTTTCTTTAGAAAGAGTCTCTGCACTGGAAGAAGAACTAGCTGCTGCTAATCAGGAGGTAACATGCCACACTTTCTCCTCTTTTGAGGTGCAATATCGCTGACATTACATCCCTTGTGTTTCACGTCACTTTTATTAATACTGTCACTAAAAATAAATTACATGCTGTCTATGCCATTGAACAAGGCTTGTTGAAATTAGTTACCAGAGTCTTGCCTTCTGCTTTTTGGTTATTTATATGTGTCACTACTAGACAAAAGGAAAATTATCAAGAGCTAGTGACATGCGAGCTAGTGAGATGAAGACTTAGAAAGACTGCAGGCAGAGCGTCAGTCCTTTCAAGAAGGAAAACACAGCTCCAAAATTGGAACACATATCAAATAACTGTTAAACTTACAAAATGCTACAAATAAAAGTGAACTCCTTAGAGAGATATACTTCTGCTCAGGTCCTGCCTATTCTTATCTTCTAAAAGCACTGTACTCATGTTTAGTGACAGCACTGAATCCACTTCTGCTACTCTTCACAACTCCAAAAAAAGTATTTTCAATCATCTTTTCAAGATTTATAAAGTTATTTTCTCTTTGGAAGATTCTACTTCTCTTGGGTTTTAGTGCACAAATTATCTTGGATAATTAGGCATATATAGAGAGTAAATAAATTTGTTTATATATACATTTATCTGTCCATACATATTTCTCTCTCTCTATATATATATATATATATATATAAAATATATATATAATACCTAGTTTTATCCCTCAAGTATTATTATAGTCTCCTATAGGCAGTGTGGTACATCTGATTGATTTTTACATAGATCAAATAACATTTTACCTATATATAGATATATAGAGATAAGCAAATTTAACCTGTGTCAGCCATTAAAATAGTCCCATCTCTCTTTTTCTCTGACGTTTATAAGGCTACTTTTTTCCTAGAAGTTTATTCCCGTAATGTAATATTGGTATTACTAGTAGTGGACATACTAATATAATTTAGCAAAATCTTCCTACTCTTAAATAAGCAAGGGTAGAGGGGAGGGAATAATGAAGAGGGTTGATTAATGAGTACAAATTTTCTGTTAGATAGAAGAAATATGACCTAGTGTGTGATAGATCAGTAGATTGATTATAGTTAACATTAATCTAATGTACATTTCACAATAGCTAGAAGACAATAATTTAAATGTTCCTAGCAAAAAGTAAAGATAAATAGTTAATGTGGTAGATATTCCAAATAACCTGATTTGATCTTTACACATTATATAAGTGTATCAAATTATCACAAGTACTCCAAAGTATGTACATCTATTATGGATCAATAAAATAAATAAATATAAATAGATTTATAAAAAGATATATGACTAAGATCAGTAATGATAAGTCCTATAAAGGAATTTATAAAAAGATGATGTTTACATATACATTATGCATACAGACAAATACACAGTTTCAAACCACTCAATAAATCTTGTCAGTATAAACTTCTTTTTTTTTTTTTTTTGAGACGGAGTCTTGCTCTGTTGCCCTGGCTGGAGTGCAGCGGTGCGATCTTGGCTCACTCCAGCCTCCTCCTGCTGGGTTCAAGGGATGCTCCTGCCTCAGCCTCCCTAGTAGCTGGGATTACAGGCACCCACCACCATGCCCGGCTAATTTTTGTATTTTTAGTAGAGATGGGGTTTCACTATGTTGGTCAGGCTGGTCTCGAACTCCTGACCTCATGATCCAACCACCTCGGCCTCCCAAAGTGCTGAGATTACACACGTGAGCCACTGCACCCAGCCATTCTTTTGTTCTTTAAAATAAGCTAGATTAATTAAATGAGTGTATATATGCTTTTGTTTGTCCCAGCCATAACAATTTAACCTTTAGAAATAATGGACTTGCAGCTAGAAGGAGAGTAAATTCTATGTGAATTAAAGGCTAGTAGTGTTAAAAGCATAAATGGTGAAATAGCCATTTTTAAAAAGGAAAGAAAGCTTTTTGATGACCAGATTTAGCTTAGTAAACAGGATGGTTTGGAAAAAAAAAAAAGAAAAAGAAATAAGAGATTGGTACCTCTCAGTCATAATGGAAGAAAAGAACCTCTGGAGTAATAGGTAATGACAGGAAGTATGCAGTCTTTTAAAGAGATGGGGTTGATAAATTATCTTCAGGATGGGGTGTACTTGTTCCTGGAACTATCGGGAAAAAAATGTTAAATGTGTATTCATATTATATTTTATTAATGTTGTGATTTTTATGTGTGATAAAATATACATTCATTTTGGAAGTATTTCTCAAAATATTTCATTGATAAGGGCAAACAAACAAAAAGTTTGGTGACTACTAATATAAAAGCATGGCTTAATATGACCGTGAAATAATTTATGTTTGTCATAAACAAATGTGTGATGAGACCACTTGGCTAAAGTAAGCTGAAATAATAATGTCCCATAGGCCAGGCGCGGTGGCACACGCCTGTAATCCCAGCACTTTGAGAGGCCGAGGTGGGCGAATCAGGAGGTCAGGAGATCCAGACATCCTGGCTAACACGGTGAAACCCCGTCTCTACTAAAAGTATACACATACACACACAAAATTAGCCGAGCGTGATGGCGGGTGCCTGTAGTCCCAGCTACTCAGGAGGCTGAGGGAGGAGAATGGGGTGAACCCGGGAGGCGGAGCTTGCAGTGAGCCGAGATCATGCCACTGCACTCCAGCCTGGGCGACAGAGGGAGACTCCCTCTCAAAGTGAGGCTCTGAAAATTTGCTCCAGAAATAGTAACTAAGTAGTTACTTCAATTATACATAAAATTGAACAGCAACCCTTGAGAACAAAAGTGGAGGAAAGATTTATGACTGTTTCCTGGAATATAGTTTTATCCCTCAAGTATTATTATATTCTCCTACAGGCAGTGTGGTACATTGGATTTTACGTAGATAAAATTTTTACTTCTTTGTGGGGAAAAGAAAGAGAGATCAGACTGTTACTGTGTCTATATAGAAAGAAGTAGACATAAGAGACTGCATTTTGTTCTGTATTTGAGATGCTGTTAATCTGTAACCCTACCCCCAACCCTGTCCTGGCAAGAGACATGTGCTGTAGTGACTCAAGATTTAATGGATTTTGGGCTGTGCAGGGTGTGCTTTGTTAAACAAGTGCCTGAAGGCAGCATGCTTGTTAAAAGTCATCACAATTCTCTTAATTTCAAGTACCCAGGGACAGGTACACTGCCAAAGGTCGCAGGGACCTCTGCCTAGGAAAGCTAGGTATTGTCCAAGGTTTCTCCCCATGTGATAGTCTGAAATATGGACTTGTGGGAAGGGAAAGACCTGATCATCCCCCAGCCTGACACCCTTGAAGGGTCTGTGCTGAGGAGGACTAGTATAAGAGGAAAAAGGCCTCTTGGCAGTTGAGATAGAGAAAAGCATCTGTCTCCTGCCCGTCCCTGGGCAATGGAACATCTCGGTGTAAAACCCAATTGTATGTTCTGTTTACTGAGAAAGGAGAAAACTGCCTTAGGCCTGAAGGTGGGACTTGCTAGTGGCAATGCTGCTCTTTATGCACTAAAAAGGTTTATGGAGATGTTTGCATATGCATATCAAGGCACAGCACTTTTCCTTAAACTTATTCATGTCACAAAGATCTTTATTCATGTGTCTTACTGCTGACCTTTTCCCTACGATGATCCTATTATCCTGCCACTTCCCTTTTTACAAGATGGTAAGCACTTTGGGAGGCCGAGGCGGGCGGATCACAAGGTCAGGAGATCCAGACCACGGTGAAACCCCGTTTCTACTAAAAATACAAAAAAAATTAGCCGGGCGCGGTGGCAGGCGCCTGTAGTCCCAGCTACTCAGGAGGCTGAGGCAGGAGAATGGCGTGAACCCGGGAGGCGGAGCTTGCAGTGAGCCGAGATTGCGCCACTGCACTCCAGCCTGGGCGACAGAGCGAGACTCTGTCTCAAAAAAAAAAAAAAAAAAAAAAAAGATAATGATCAATAAATACTGAGAGAACTCAGAGACTGGTGCCCGGGGCGGGTCCTCTGTATGCTGAGCGCCGGTCCCCTGGGCCCACCTTTTCTTTCTCTATACTTTGTCTCTGTGTCTCATTTCCTTTCTCAAGTCTCTCATTCCACCTAAGGAGAAACGTCCGCAGGTGTGGAGGGGCAGGCCACCCCTTCACTTCTTAACATTCCTGTATATCTACTGCAGACTTTTCTGAATGCTTTTTGTTTTGCTTAAAATCATTTGTAAAAATAAGAGTCATTTGCATAAGTAAAAATCATGTCTGTTAGTAATTATTGTGCTCATTATTAACTTCCATATGTTTTGGTTTTGTTGTTGATTTTAACTAATGTCCATGTGTCTTGACTTGAATCCCTCTTTAGAAATTCACAAACCCAGCGATAAACAAAATTAACTTTAGTTTTCTAATAATAAATCGCTTATAAACAGTGATCCTTTTAAGAGAGTAAGTAGGAGAAAAGTCAACTTTAACTTTTTAATAAAATTGATATTTCAAAATTAAATACAAAAAAATCAGAATACACTTGCAGTTTGAGTTCTTGATTCTCTATGGTAACAGCAATTGGTATAAGAAATCGCTGTAAATAAAGCATCTTGTATTGGTGGTAACAAGATATATTTAGAAACCTGACCAAATACGTTTAGAAAAATTCATACTATTAGCAGCTTTAGGATAAGAACTAGGTGACTTTTGAATGTTGGAGGTAATAACTGAAGAATATAGTTTTTAAAACAAAGAGCAAATTTTCATGCAAAAGAAAGTTTAAAAAATTATTAAGAGCCAAATGCAAATATATAATATAGATGAAAATAATCAGGAACCAGAGCAAAAGTCCTGCATATGGCTAAATGAGCAAGGAGCTGGAGAAATTGTATTTGGTGCTTCAGATTTAATTTTTTTTTTTATTTTTTTTATTTTTAGACAGGATCTCACTCTTGCCAAGGCTGCAGTACAGTGGCACGATCAAGGCTCACTGCACCTTCCACATCTTAGCCTCAGGTGATCCTCAAACCTCAGCCTTCCAAGTAGCTGGGACTACAGTTGTGTGCCACTATGCCCAGCTAATTTTTTTTGTATTCTTTGTAGAGATGAAGTTTTGCCATGTTGCTCAGGCTGGTCTTGAACTGCAGGGGTCAGTCTGCCCAACTCGGCCTCCCAAAGCACTGAGATTTCAGGTGTGAGCCACCACACCTGGCAATATTTCTGATTTTAAATTAAATTTAAAATGTATTTACAAGTGTCCCTTAACACTCCAATCTATTTGTTTTCTGAGTTCATGTTGCCATCTTGAAGAGTAAGGGTGCCACATTATGATAATCTGCTTGGTTCCTGAGTTTCTGGTTGTTATAGTGACCGTTTAGATATAAAACCTTATCCAAATGTTTTTTTCTGAATTCATTCAATTCCCAAATTCAGAATGGAGAATTAAGAAAACAGATTTAGATTGTGAATGATATCTTGATATATTCATACATACACATATATGCATATGTAGAATCTGAAAAGACTATACAGTTTATTCTATCATTATATCATTTTAATAGACTTTATTCTCTCATCTATATATCATTATTATATATGGAGAGAGGTTCTCTCTCTCTCCCCACACACACCTACCACTTGTCTTATTCTCACAGATGGGTTTGGAGTTATCACCTCTTAATATCTTTTCTTTATATAATCTCTTTCATAGATCCCTCATCTATTCTTCCCAGACATCCAGGAATTCAACCATGACTTCTGTAGAAAAGAAACTAAAATCTATAGTTAAAGGTGTATGCACTACTCTGAGCCCCACAAAAGATTTCAGACATCCCTTTGGCATTTCCACAGGGCTTTGTTAATGATTGTATAGATTATTCTCTCCTACAAATTTCCAGCAGAGGGGCCAGTGCGAGCTGAAATCTAGTTCAGGGTTTGCTAATCCAGACACGCACGGGAGGACATAGCCACCTGTAGGGAGTACATTTTTTAACTTACACAAAAGTGCCTTATGCTCTGATGGGCCTGAATTGCCACCTAGTTTTCCTGATGTCTTCTTAGATTCTATATGGCACATTAATGTAATGAAGTGAGTCGTCTCATTAAAAAGAATACAAAACCACTATGTGTTCTTTTCTGGAAAAAGCCCCCAAACATTCTGCTATGTGAAAAGAATGAAATTGCATAGAATAATCTCAATATTTTTCAAATATAAATAATAATAATAATTCATTATTGCAGGAATAGAAAAAGTTTTAGATATAAATACCAAACTCTAATTATTTGTTTTCTCCATTGTTTGCAAGTATATAGACTATATGTGTCTGTAGTGTTTGAATTTTTAATAACTTTTCATTATTCTTATAAACAAAATAATAAAGTCATTTTAGAGTCAGATTTTATTGTCCATAATGACATTAATACTAGATCATTTTATGGAGCACTTAATAGTAATCATAGTTAATGTTTACTGAGGGATTTAAATCCCTCAGTACATGCTAAATACATATATGTCAGTACACTAATGCTGGCAGGTGCATACTATTATTTTACAAATCAGACCAGAGAAGTTATTTCTCCTAATGTGCTACTATTCCCTCCTACTTGAAAATGTAGTTATCTTTGAATTTGTCTTAACTCTCTGCTTTCAATTGTTTCAATTTATGTATATAATTGTGTCTATAATGCTCCCCATATCTTTTTACTCTCACCTTTTTTCATATGTATTAAAATTGCAATAGTTCAGGTCTTCATGCATACTCACCTGAAATATTACAGTAGGCTTTTATCTGTTCTTATCGCTTCTCTCTTTTGCTGTATAATTCTGCAAGGTTAAACTTGCTAAGTGAAGCCCCAATTATAATGATTACTTTTGTAATATGTTCGCATCTATAATATATACATATATATGATATATGCCATGTTAAGACATTGATAACATAATGATATATTATGTTTTATTAATATATGTTAACAATGTAGTGATATATGGTACATAGACTTGTAACATGCCATCAAAAATTTCTTCAATGTTCCTAACCTACAGATTCTACTTTAACTCCACCACCCTTGCTGCTCTACCTGAGTCATTCTAAGGCCTTGTTAAGTCATAGAGTGTATTGTTTTAAAGAAGCCAACATTTTTCCTGACTATAAATCTTACTGATGCTAAGGTCTTTCCTGGAATATCTCCACAACCCCAAATCACTCATTGAAAACATATTTCCCTATTTAAGCTGAAGCTCAGATGTCACCTCTTTAATGAACTATTTTATAATTCTTTGCCAATAGGCTCCTTAATTTAAGTGGCTAAAGCTCATTGCTTCAGCCTGTATTACGACTGTTTAACAAGTATTAGGGTTAATTTTATACTTGTGTAAGCTATGTCATTAGTTTACTGAAAAAATAGACTTCATCTCTCTCCTTTATATTTATTTCACTCAGTAACAGTGATATGAACCTCTTGATCAATATATATTTGTCAAATTGCGTTATATACACTTCATTCTGACTAGTGTTTTCTTGTTGACTATTCTCTTAATGAACCATTTGAACAACATTCGGTACGCTCAATAAACAGCAATGTGTTGATCATAGGTATCAAATGAACAAGTTGTTTCTTCTTTCAATTTAATTAATGAATCTCTGTCATGTGCAGAAAATTTTGAAAGTCTCTGAAAGGAAGAAATGGAAAGAAAGAAAATAAATGAAGCATTAAGTAAAATTTCATGTAACTTGCCCTCTCTTGAAAGAAATAGACATATACACGTATTACTAAGATGTAATTTAGTGCAAAATAACTAAATACAAAATACAGGCACAAGCAAAATACAGAAGGGAACAGAGAAGAAGGGTATTCTGTGCCAAAGGATCGGAGAAGACTTCTACCTAAAAATACAGCGTTTGAGCATATCCTTTGAAGGAAGTCTATGATTTGACTTCAAAACCGTGGGAAGTATTTCAGGCTGAGGAGACAGAATGATTAAGAAAATCCGAAACTGCCTGTTTCAAGAATAAGGAATGTTGCATTAATAAGAGTCAGGGTATGAAAAGATACAGAAGAGGAGGGTAAAGAGGTTGATGGGATCCAGATTCTGGAGGGCTAAAAATTTGTAGATTTTATGCTTTATGAAATGAGAAAGCACTAAAGGTAATATTATGGTTTTTTTCCTGTTTTTTTTTTAAATAATTTTTGGCAAAGTGAAAACCATTAAAGGTATGTTTTTGTGTGTCTTTTTGTAAAGGGTTTATTTTTGGTAAAGTGTAAGGTTGAGGTGGCAAAGAGCTGGAAAGTTGGCATAATTTGATACGCTTGGTTAGCATAATAATCCATGTGATTTTAATCATGGTACTTCAACAAATACTTATTGGGCATCTTCCATTTGCCAGATGTTTCATTAAGTACTGGGTATAAATATGTTAACCAACTCATATGTGTAAAAAGTTAGTTCTGGTCAGGAGTGGTGGCTCACACTTGTAATCCTAGCACTTCGGGAGGGTGAGGTGGGCGGCTCATGAGGTCAGGAGTTCAAGACCAGCCTGACCAACATGGTGAAATCCCATCTCTACTAAAAATACAAAACTCATCTGGGTGTGGTGACACATGCCTGCAATCCCAGCTACTCGGGAGGCTGAGGCAGGAGAATCACTTGAACCCGGGAGGTAGGGGTTGCAGTGAGCTGAGATCGTGCCACTGCACTCCAGCCCGGGCTACAGAGCGAGACTCCGTCTCAAAAAAAAAAAAAAAAAAAGTTAGTTCTGCTCTGAAGGCCAGTATGTGAGATAGACCTGTCAAAAAGTAATTATAAGCTGGGTGTGTTGGCATATATGTGAAATCCCACCTATTCATTACACTGAGGCAGGAGGATCACTTGAACTCAGGAGTTTGAGACCAGCCTCAGCAACAAATCGAGACCCCATCTATTTGTTAAAAAGCAATTATAAGGAAGAGTTAGTATTTAATGTGTACAGAATTTCAGTTTGGGAAGATGAATGAAGTTCTAAAGACGGATGGTGGTAACGGTTGCTTAACAATGTGAATGTATTTTATGCCATTGAGTAGTACTTAAAGGGCATACTTAAAAATGATTTAAAAATACTATTTTATCTTGTTTTATCGCAGTAAATGTAATTATAATACAGTATGACTAATGTGAAAATAAAAGTCGGTACAAGGTTTAGTAATATTACCAAAGGGTGGAATTCATTGTAGGGGTATGAATAGGAAGAACAGATGGTGCTACAAAAGTGACTATAAAGAGCTCACCAGATGGACTTGGAGGAAGAAAATGGAAGCAGGTAGAGGTAGGATTGGGGAGGAGGCGACAGAGAGAGGCAGATCTGAGTGGGGGTAGCTAGAGCTAGGCTTTGTCCTGCAGACAGCAGTGAGCCAACAGAATTTTTAGGAAGGGAAGAGATATAATTGGACTTTTGGTTTTATAGACTAATGGTATCTTAAAAAGTTAAAGGTAAAAAATGTATTAGATGGTCAAGGTACTGTGTTTAAAGATAGATTTAAAAGAATCTTCATGATCTTAAAAGAATCAAAGGGACAGTGTCAGAAAATACAGCACTGAGTAGACCACAGGTATTACTCTGTGTGGCATTTCTTATGTTCTTTTAGTAATGGCAAATATAAATTTTAAAAAACAAAATATTGTAAATAAATACATACATAATGAAAATGTGTTGTAATTTTAGGCCTTTTTCAATGGCCCCACTTAGGCAGATTGGATTGTTAGCGTTGAATACATGTTCCAGGCCTTTGTCCTAAAAAAGTGAGCCCAGGCAATTTAGACACAGAAAATACAATAAAGTCTTTATTTATTTTTATTTTTTTGCAGAGTATTGTTGTTATTGCTTAAAATTGGAAAGCCACAAAAAAAAAAAAAAAAAAAAGAAAAAAAACCACACACACACAATAAAGGGAAGTACGAGGGGGAATAAATAGATTACATCCTAACAATGTGTTCCCTTTTATCAGAAACCTGTACACTTTTAAAATTATTTAATTAAGCCAGACGAAATGGATTATTCAGAAGCTCCCATAAAAATTCAATTGACAGACTAATTTGCAGTGAATACACAGGCGTGCTTATTTTAAAAGCCTTTCCACATGATTGCATTATACATAAAAGGAACTGGCAAGTGTAGTTGTAGGCTGAACTATTTTTTTTATTGCCTTTACTCTGTGCACGCTTATTCCAACCACTGAATTTACCAACTTTCAATTAGAATTTTCCAAGGAAATTAACAATTATTGTACCTCATCTACAACCAGCTTTATCTCTGAAGTCTATTTTCCTAAGGAAAAATTAAAGAACTTGCATGGGCATATTAAGTACCATTCACATTTAGAAAAATATTGGATCAGGATGATGAAAGAAGCTAGAGACAGCAACACACATTTTGGGGACATTACAGGCCCAAGGATCATGAACATTGCGTCACCTACATTATTCCATGTAATCACCCCCAAAATCCTTTGAGTTAGGTTAAGAACTAGTACTCTGTTAAACCCATGGAAATAAATGGAAAACTGGAAAAGGTGAATAGATACAGGCAAAGGTGAAAGCTATTCTAAAAGCAAAGAGACTGGAATGAAGGAAGGAGAGATATGAGACTCAAGCAAGTCAAAAGTCACTGAACCAAAAGGGAGACAGCAATAGTGAGATAGCAAGATATTGAGAGAGAGAGAGAGAAAGAGAGAGTTTTAAGCATAGTGATTGCAGGTGTTCAGTGTTTCCTGAAGGCATGGAGGATTATATCTGATATGAAATGATTTCACTTATAGTTAAGAGGTCACTGGAAATGTTTACAGAGATAGTTTCAGTAAACTCTAATGAAAATAGAGTAACTGCAATTAAAAGAATGTATGAGTTCAGATAAAGAAAGAAGGTAATACTCTTTTGAGAAATTCAGCAACAAAGGGAAGGAGAGTATAGGCTGATTAATTCCAAACAGTAATGAGTGATAGCCTTATTATAATGGGACAGAATTGAAAATGTTTATAGCCATTGAAAACAAAGCCACAAATGAAGGACATGAAATTAATGATGGCAGCACAGTGGAGGATAACCATAATTTTAAGATCAATGGCAAGGAATAGAACTCCTTACTCTGAGAAATGGAGGAAGGAAAATAGAACACGTAGTATAGTGATGAATGATTTGGAGAGGATTTCTTTTTTTATAAGGGAATCTCCTCAAGGAAATGGGTTATCTGCTAAGGAAAGTGAGAATAGAGTTATTTTTTAGGAACTAAGGAGATTATAAATGAGACAACATAGAACACAACAAGGAGCCAATAAGACTAAGCAAATAAATTTTAGTATGGGATGGTAGAACCAGATGAGGTTCTCATCAAGTTACCCCAGCAAATTAAATAAAAGCCAGTATTTCACAGCTCTTACCAACTGAAACAACATGGATTCTCCCATGGTATTTCCTTATTTAAATTTATAAAGTTATTTTATTCATCATAATTCAAAGGGAAGAGATACAAACATTGAGCTAAAGTTGCCTTTGATTGCTTTGGCCACTTAGAATAAAATCAGTGTTAAAATTTTTCTCTAAAATTTGACACAGGTAAAAATCAGGGAACTTCTGAAATCCATGAATAGTTCAGCTATATTTGAATAGTTTAAAAGAAACTTAAATGGCTGATAATGATCCAGAAAAACATGGAGAAAGTAGGAGATTTTCTGAACAATACTCTATTAAGGAATTTGCCTAGAGGGAAGTAATAGAAATACTCATCTGAAGTTATAGGATCATTTATTTGAAAAATTAATCCAGTGACTAAGTCAGTTTTCTTTTCAAATTAAAACTGCCATATCTGTGAATAGAAAGCTCCACTGCAAAAGCTCTTAAGTTAAATTATTTCAGAATCCTAAAAATAAGAATCATTTCTCTTGAGGGGCCTTTGCAAATTATTCACTTTTGCATTTTTTAATTCTATCTGTTTCTCAGTTCTGTGAGATGAAAGCAGATTTAGTTTTGTATGTCTATCACTGCTTTATAAAAATGATTACTCTCAAAATGACTTTCTAATTTCCTGCATGTTTATGCATGCTACATATTCTAACTCCACTGATTAGCGTATTTTAAATATTAGGAATCATATTAGTAAATTCCATGACCAATTTTCACTTAACATTCGAACAGAAAGTCAGATAAAAGAGTTTTTTTGTTTGTTTTATTAACAATTGAAACAAGTTGCCATGACTAAACTTACCAGATGACAGCACGAGTTTAATGACAATAGTGTTTGCATAGGACAGTTGACACCCTTGGAGTTTTGAACTTGTATTCCTTAAAGATAATGCAAAACTCTCTGATGCTATGTTTTTAGCTTGCCTGACAACAGTTGTGAGTTTCCAAAAGACCTACTTATTGGGAAAGTATTATTCCTGTTGGAAATGTATCATTTTTGGTTAGAAAATTGTACAGATTTTAATTTCCTGGAAAAGTTGAATGCTGGTTAAACAATGGATTTTTTTTTTTTTAATTTTAGATTGGTGAACTAAAAGTTTCAGTGTTGTTAAACCAGTAGTTATTTACAAAGACCTATGATTTCTTATTATACCTCTTGATTATGCTTTATGATGATATTGTATTATAAAGATAAATAAAGAAACTGTAAATTATCCAAGTTATTACCATCAATAGAAAATGTCTCTTTTGCTGTTGATGATTATATTGTTATAATACAAAGAATCTTTCCCAGACAAAAAAAAATCAAGGTGTCTTATAACAATACATATTAAAATCCAGCAAAGAAGAGAGGTAACAAAATTGCTGTTTGCTACCTCCACTATTTTTACTAGTTCCAAGTCTTGTGTGAAACAATTATCTAAAATAGGAGTTAAAAGTGTCACCTATTATGTACAAGACATTTGAAGTTTGTTTGCAAATCTTTTCAGACTCTCTCCTATTTTGAATAGAATATTTTCTTTGATCAAAGTATAAGGGTTTTTTTTTGTTTTTTTTTTTTATTTGTGGTAGCAGACATAGTTGTTTTATTTTTGAATGTGGAGATTTTGAAATGCTTTTTTTCTCTATTAATAGCAATATGTTTGATATTAACACTTTGATCATAAGCATCATAAACTGACCTATTTTATTTTGCCCATCTTTATTCTTATTAATTTTAAGCTAACATTTTGAGAAAGATTACTTATTGCTTAGAAATTTAGATGAAATATTGAACTTTAGTGAGAGGCAAGATAAAAAGTTATAAAAACAAAGAATATTAACCTTAAGTCAGAAGATTCAAGATTGAGTTATAGATCTATCATTTACTAATTATGTAACACCTGGCAATTCATTCAGCTTCTCTGTGCCTTATTCTTTTTAATCTGTGAAATAGAATGTATTAGTAAACTTTGGACCTGTCTTTCAAATAAGTCATGATATTTAGATGAGACAATATTCAAGGAAGTACTTTGTAAACTTGACATACTGAAGTTGTATTGCTGTTATTAGACTCAAACGTCAGCATTAGTATTAGTTGAGCAAATGAAAATACTTTTCTGTTGATACTTTGAATGTGATAAAAAATGAAATGATAGTAGTACTTTTTATTTGATATTATACACATGACTAAATCTCCTTTTTTTATTTTTGAAATCTTCTGTTGAATAAGCAAATACATTATTTTTTCATAGAATAATCCTGTAGCACTACATGCATTTTATAAATGATGTTGCAATTCATTTATTCACATATTTGATAAAAATAATAGCATCTACAATTTTAGAGGAGGTTACTGTGTGCTTGGTACTACACTAAGTACTATACCCATGCCCCGAACCCACACACGATTTTTAGTTATCATAATTAACCTATGAGAAAAGGATAATTATTACTAGCATTTTGAAAGTTAAGAAATTGAGTCATATAAAAGCTAAGTGAATTTTTCTGAGTGTTATCACTAGTTGACAGGAATCCATATCCAAGATGTCTGACTTTCAATTTGGGAGTAGCAACTATGTCGCCTGGTCTTTCTCCCAACAATATTTCCTCTTGTATGAAACTGGTATAGTTTCCTTATCTTTCAGTAATTTGAATTTATTGTGATATCTTCATATCTATTATATCTACATGAATAATCTAAAAATTTATAACTCCATTACACTGAAAGAGACATAAAATGTGTAAATTTAAAAAGCATGTATTAAATCAATTAATCAAATTAAGCTACCTTTACAAATGCCAAAAACTTGGATAAAATTTAACATTTAACTCTACATAAAAGATTAATTAAAGCGGCCGGGCGCGGTGGCTCAAGCCTGTAATCCCAGCACTTTGGGAGGCCGAGACGGGCGGATCACAAGGTCAGGAGATCGAGACCATCCTGGCTAACACGGCGAAACCCCGTCTCTACTAAAAACACAAAAAATTAGCCGGGCGAGGTGGCGGCGCCTGTGGTCCCAGCTACTAGGGAGGCTGAGGCAGGAGAATGGCGGGAACCCGGGAGGCGGAGCTTGCAGTGAGCTGAGATCTGGCCACTGCACTCCAGCCTGGGCGACAGAGGGAGACTCCGTCTAAAAAAAAAAAAAAAAAAAAAAAAAAAATTAATTAAAGCATGCAGATATTTACAGATTATTATATCTCAGTATAGACTTTGGTATAAATGACTGAATTAGTGTCTTGCAATAAATAGCATGAGAACATTAGAGTGGCTACTATGTTTAAATATAGAAAATGTGACACCTTAGGTCATATTAAACAAGATGAAAGGATTTCTGCAGTACCTATTTGTTCACATGTCATTTTTAACAAGCAAGTGCAATAGCTCTCAAGTATTGAAAAATGTGGAAGTTCCAACTAAGTGTACTCTTGGAACACTAAATAAATAAATAAATAAATAAATAAGATGGATGAAAAAGATGTACATTAATTGCCTTAATTTTCTAATTGATAATTGACTGCTAATGATTTTACTTTTAAAAAACTTGCTGGCAAAAAAGCAAATATAATTTGATCGGTTGGTATTTACCATATACTATTACCGGAGTTTAGCCAAACTGCAACATCTGAGGGCACAGTCCTCCATAGGACCTCCCTCACTTCTGATACCAACTGTAAGTTCAGGAAATTCTCAGATCCACCCTTAGGTTCAGTAAGTCACTAGAAAGTCTCACAGAACTCACTGAAATCTATTATATTACAGTTATGGTTTATTGCAGGTAAAGATTACAGGTCAAAATCAGCCGAAGCAAGAGAAACAAAGGGCAGAGTCCAAGATGGTTCCAAACACAGAGCTTCTGTTATCTTCAGGACATATTACACTTCTAGAATTGACACACCAACCAAGGAACCTGAATCAGTCTTTGATGTTTGAAGCTTCAATTAGGGTTTCATTACATAAGCATGATTGATTAATTACCTGTTTGATTCCTCACAGCTTTGAAGTTGGGAGAGAAAGCTCCCTAAATCATCTAGTTGGTCAAACTGGCATACTTGTCCCTCAAGCTGGATTATCAGGTATTGTCAGCCCCACCTTAAAATAACACTTCTATTGGGTATGACAAGATTATCTCCTTGAGGCTGAGGGCAAAACCCTGAACCTCTTTTGGTTCATGTCAAATTCTTTACCACACAACTATAAATCATCTTAATTTGTTTTAATGGAAGATTTTTACAAATGTTAGTGCTTATGATCTCTCATATTATGAATTAATAACATGTTGATAAAGCCAAAATGGTATTTTTCACTTAGAAAACAGTGTCATTGGGAGATAAGGAAGAAAATAACTTACAGTAGAATCAGAACATGTGTTGTGGAAGTTTTGTAAAGCCAGTGCAGAGAGAGAGAGAGTCTTTTAAAAGAAAATTACAAAACAAATAATACTGTAGGGGCTGGGTGTGGTGGCTCACGCCTGTAATCCCAGCACTATGGGAGGCCAAGGTGGGCTGATCATGAGGTCAGGAGTTTGAGACCTTAGAGACCATCCTGGTTAACATGGTGAAAAACCCCTCTCTACTAAAAAAAAAAAAAAAAAAAAAATTAGCCGGGCGTGGTGGCACAGGCCTGTAGTCCCAGACACTCGGGAGGCTGAGGCAGGAGAATCACTTGAACCTGGGAGGTGGAGGTTGCAGCGAGCCTAGATTGCGCCACTGCACTCCAACCTGGGTGATAGAGTGAGACTTCGTGTCAAAAAAAAAAAAAAAAAAGAATAAATAAATAAATAAATAAAATACTGTCATTAGCAAGTTTAGGAAACGCTACTAGTATTTTTGAGGCATGAGGCTGAGTCAATTATATTTATTTAAGTGCTCTTCTATCATTCTCAGGAAGCTCCAACGACTTACTTACATTTCCTTGCCTTCAAGTTTGTGTATCCCCACATTATGAGGTTATTGCTGTTATAAACAGTGAAAATGTATTGAGATCTTGCGATTATCTAATCGCCTTTAAAGCAGGGAGTACTATCACCACTTTAAAGATGCAGAAAATACGGTTCTAAAGCTTAAAGTAATTCACCTGAATCACAGTTAGTAAATGCCTGAGCCATTTCCCTTTTCTTGGATGTATTCACTTCTTCCAGTCTCTCCTTTTGAAATCTTTTCCCCAGGTTTTGGTTAATCAATGCTTACTCCAAGAAGCATACTTTTTTATCTATCCATGAAATTAAATGGATTTGCACCCGTACTGATATGTCTATTGTATCCAGAACAAGTGGGCTGAGGGACATATAAATACACTGTCTGGGTTAAAATGCCTGTCACAGATGGCACTACTTCCAGCCAGCAAGTATTATAGGGAGCTAAAAAACATATAGAAAACTTTTAGGGGCAACATCAGGAAGTAGCACACATGAATCTTACTTACATTCCATTGAACAAAACTTGGACTCACATCACTCTAAGCTGTAAAAGAGACGAGGACATGCAATCTCTATTTTCATGGCCATATACAAAATTCTATTGCTAAAGAATGGGAGAATTAATATTAATGTGTAAAAAGTAGACTCTAGAACACACAAAACATAAAGAATGTTTGGAATTTATTAAAGAATTTAATAAAGTAATATAAAATGTATATGTAAATATCAGTAGTATTTCCACACCAGCAATAAATAGAAAGCATTAGCGAAAAGCATATTTCATTCAAATAATTGTAGAGATAGATATATGGATGTATTTTATATGTAAACATTGAATCGTGTAGAAATTTTCAGCTAAAATAGCAAATCCTATTGTTTTAGGAAATACAAAAAGTCCTAAATACATGGAAACAAAAGTTACATTTTTGTTTCTGGAGCTAGATATTGTAAAGGTATCTATTTTTCCCAAGTTATTTTATAGGTGTAATTCAATCAAAATTCTAATATAATGGATTTGAGATCTAAATAAAATAGTTCTGAAGTTTCCTTATAAAATAATGATGTAAAACATTTAATAATATTATGAAAATTAAAGATTGTTGAGTATGGAGTTTTCGTAGAATGCACAGATATTAAAATATATTTTAAAGTTTTTTACCACTTTGATTAAGTTTATTGCTAAGTATTTGATTCTTTTCATTGCTATTATTAAGGGTGTTGTTTTCTTAATTTCCTTTTTATATTGTTGTTTGTGTGTGGAAATGCAACTGATTTTTGAATGTTGATTTTTTATTCTGCAATTTTACTCTTTTGTTTATTAGTTGTAACTGATATTAGTTATAACAGTGAGCCTTTACAGTTTTTTTATGTCTGTGGTCATGTCATTTGCATACAGATTATTTTACTTCTTCCTTTCCAATTGTTTGCTTTTTATTTTCTTTCCCTAATTGCTATGGCTAGGACTTCAGTACTGTGTCGAAAAGAAGGAGTAAAAGTGGGCATCCTTTTCTTGTACTGGATTTTAGAAGGAAAACTTTTAGTTTTTCCTCATGGATTAAGATGTTAGCTATGTACTTTTCATGCATGATCTTTATTGTGCTGCGGTAATTTTATTCAATACCAATTTTGTTGAGAATATTTTTCATAAAGAGATGTTGAACTTTTTCAATTGCCTTTTCTGCATCTGTTCAGATAATTCTGTTTCTAAAAAATTGTGCTAATGTGTTGTATCATATTGATTGATTTGTGTATGTTAAACTATCCTTGCATTCCAGAGATAAATCTCTCTTGGTCATGGTATATGATCTTTTAATGTTCTGTTGCATTGGGTTTGCTAGTATTATATTGAGGATTTTTGCATGTTTGTTCATCAGAAATACTGGCCTGTAATTTTGTTCTCTTGTAGTATCTTTGATTTTGGAATTAGGGGATCCTGACCTTTAAAGTGTTACTGCTTCTTCTATTTTTTGGAAGAACTTAAGACGAATTGATATCAATTCCTCTTTCAGTGTTTGGTAGAATTCATCTGTGAAGCCATTTGTTTATGGACATATTTGGGTTGCTTTATTACTGATTCAATCCCCTTATTTTTTATTTTTCTGTTCAGATTGTCTATTTCTTTTTGATTCAGTGTTGGCAGATTGTATGTTTATTGGAATTTATCCATTCCTTCTAAGCTCTGCAGTTTGCTGGGGTATAATTTTTCATAGTAGTCCCTTATGATCCTTTTTATTTTTTAGGCATTCATTGTAATGTCTCCTCTTTCATGTCTGATTTTATTAAATTTATTAATTTTGGGGACCAGAAGCAGAAAGCTATGGCTTGAATACATCTCCCAAAATTCATAGGTTTGAAACTTAATCCCAGTGCAGTGTTAGGAGGTAGAGCCTAATGAGTGGTGATATGGTTTGGCTCTGTCCCCACCCAAATCTCATCTTGAGTTCCCATGTGTTGTGGGAGGGACCCAATGGGAGGTAATTGTATCAAGGGGGTAGGTCTTTCCTGTATTGTTCTTGTGATAGTGAATAAGTCTCATGAGATCTGAGGGTTATCATAAGAGCTCCTGTATGAACTCTCTGCCTGCTGCCATCCACGTAAGAAATGACTTGCTTATCTTAATGAGTAGCCCCTGACTCCCTTCCATCTGTAGTAATTTCTTTAGCAAATGGTTGCTTGGCCACATTTTTTCACATTTTACCTGCCCACGCTGTGAATTTTCCAAGGTTTTTCACTCTACTTTCCTTTTAATTGTAAATTCAGCCCTTAAGACAATCCTTTTCTGTCACACTTCACTGTAAGCAGTTAAAAGTAGTCGTGCAGCAGGGTGAATGCTTTGCTACTTAGATATTTCTTTCACCAGATATCATAGTTCCTCATTCTTAAGTTCTTCATTCCATGAAGTCCAATAATATAGACACAATTCTATTAGTCTTTGCAGAGGTGTAACAGGATGGCATTTACTTTAGTTTCCAATACCTTTTTTCTCATTTCCATCTGAGATCTCATGAAAATTTTATATATATATATATATATGTATATACCTGTTTATATAATCACCTTCCTGCCTCTAGAGACAGTTCTAGACTTAAAGTCTATTTTGTCTGATATAAGCATAGCCATCCCTAGCTTTCTTTTGATTATCATTTGCGTGACATAGCTTTCATGCTTTACCATTTGCATGACATAACTTTCTTCAGCTCCTCATTTTCAAACTATGTGTGTCTTTATATGTAAAATGAGTCTCTTATGAAAAATAAACCACTGGATCTTGTTTTATTATTTTTCCCTCTAAATCCATTCAGCCATGCTATGCCTTTTGATTGGTGATTTTAATTCATGTATAGTTAAAGTAATTATTGACAGGTGTGGAATTGCTAATTTCATTTTATTAATTGCTTTCTATATATTTTGCCATTGATTTCTCTCTCTGCTCTCTTACTGTCTTCTTTTTAATTAGACAGTTTTTTTGTAGTTATTTACTTTGATTTTTTTCTTCTTGTATTTTTTGTGTTTATTATGGGCATTTTATTTGTGGTTAGCTCAAAGCTTTCATAAAATATCTTGTAGCTACAAAAGTCTTTTTTACATTGATAGCAACTTAACTTCAATGGAATACAAAAATAAATTTCACCCCATAGAAGGAGAATATTGCAAATGCAATTGGCATTTAAATTTAAACTGTTTTTTTTTTCCTGTGTTATCTCAACTGTTTCCATTTTAATATTAACCAACATCATTATATTATCTGAATCTCTGCTATTTACACATGAGTAGACAAAATAGCATGTGAAAAAAAACACATTATCACTATCAAATAATTTCATTTTCAGGGGTAATTTTTTCTTTGTACTGATGTAAAGGAAATTAGAAACAATGTATAAACCTAAAAATCAGGAATTGTAGTTATAGTTCTAACTTTAACTGTACCACTTGAACATTTTTTTTTTTCCTTAAAAAGATAGACAAGAACCACTAGACTAGGTATCAGCAAACTTCTGTAAAAGTCCAGCTAGTAAATATTTTTGGCTTTATGAGCCAGATGGTGTCTGTCACAACTACTCTACCATTGTGGAGTGAAAACAATCATAGACAATATGTAAACAAATGAGTTTGGCCATTTTCTAATTAAAATTTATTCATCGACACTGAAAAGTGGATTTCTTTTAATTTACACAATATTATTCTCTTTTAATGTTTTTCAACTATTCAAAAATGTCAAAATAATTTTTAGCTTACAGGTCTGACAAAAACAGAAATAAGGAGCAATAAAAGTATGAAATATTCTATGGAAAGTGCATAGTTTTGAGTAGTTAGAAATTAGCATTGGCAAGTAAGGAAAAGTGGTAAGTAAAAAACCTTTATTCTAAATAGAATATTTACTTGGTTGCAGTAAATATATTCTACTCTGGAAATAGAAGACTAAGGACAAGAAAGGAAAGAGGCAAACCTACTCCGAAGAGGAGCTATAATGCCCACCCAGTGAAACTTACTTTCTCCCTAAGTCATTCTGCTATTCACTAGCTTTGTAACCATAGGCAATTTCCTTTTTCTTTTTGCCTTAATTAGTTCAACCATAATAATAACTTATAATGATGTTGTGAGGTTTAAATGAATTAATACATGCAAACAACATAAAACTGTGTCTTTCAGTAAATATTATGATTATTACTGATTTTGGTAATGTCATTGTGGTCTTTTTAGAGACGATACTGTCCATCTCCTTTAAAGATAATTGAACTGAGATTTAGGGAGGCAGAGTGTCTTGTCTACAGTGAGACTGACTAGATGGCAATTTGTTGGAGACAGGAATAGAATTATCACTGCTTCTCTGTAAACTTCATTTTCTATATTCATAATAGTAAGGATGTAAAGACCACATACGTTCTGCTTCCTTCTCATACTGACATATTTTGATATGTGCATATTTAAAAATCACATAAAAATAAAATGGAAATGGGTAGAGATAAATGTAACATGATAATTACCATTAGAACTCAAGTAAAAGGATTACTTTAAAAGGAATTGGCCAGAACAATGGATTTAGTATGCTTCTGTTATTTCTAAGAAAGGAACTAAATGAATAAATCCTTCTTATTGCCCTGGCTTGCTTTGTTATATGCAAGATTGACTAATGGATATTGTTTCTGACTTCTACATTTTTTCAAGCACTTTTCAAACACTTTGAAATGCTTTTGTTTTCCTTAAAGCTCTCTTCTTTGCCATAATAGAACTAAAATAATAGATCTAGGACATAGCCTATAATTTTGACACTTTTGCCATGATTGGAGAAAAAACAAGAAAAGCACATGTGTACTTACAGTGTTAACCATGCATGGCTGAAGAGGTCAAATTTCATGATGCTAGAAGAAGAATATAGAAATCAATAAGTCCATCTTCAGAGAAATTCATTTCAGTGTAACATTTTAAAAGACTCAAATTGATGGAATTATAGTGTGTTTGGATTATTAAAGCAGAATGTTAGTTCTAAAACATTCAAATATCCCCGAAAGCAAATGGAATACACTTGAATAAACAAAAGACAAAGACATGATTAGAATAGTGTAGATTTATCTTTTTAAATTTAATACTATTAACAGTGTTTGCTCAAAGTATTTTTATACTTCTTAGTGTACATAAAGTAAATGAAATATAAACTTTTAGTCATATATTAACATTTCATTTTATTTAAAATGAATATTTATTGAGACTTGAAAACAAATTCTCTCATTCACCGAGCATGTTTCCTGCTTTGTGAAATCATCATGTACGGACACATTGGATTATTTAGTTTGCATTCACTTTCTTCTCAGCCTAACTCAGTATCTTTAATTTTGCTTTTGCTTTTTATTGTAATTGGGGGGATAATTAATTACTGCAGTCAGTTGTCATTTATGCCCTTAGCTGAAGCCAAACCAAGTTCGCAGATTTTGATACCTCTGACTTTAGAGGGCAAAGAGCCCAGTGGGAGTGATTGTGAGGAACGAGTATGAATCAAGAGAGCCTCCATTCTGTACAAAGAAGTACTTTATAATAATCAATACCTTCAGTAAATTCTGTTTGCTATTTTCACTGTGAGACACCTATTTCTCTTTTTGAACAGGATTTTTCTGTCTTCTTCAAGGAGCTGAGAAGTTATTAGCAATAGCATCTTCCTTGATGATGGAGATTTTGCCATATTTTCTTTATGAAACTCAAAACTTTTGACGCAATTACTGCCAATACTCTCAGCACAACACTGAATTATTGCAGTTTCTTTATCCTTGGTAGTGCACTTCTCAGTGTTGTTTACCTTAATGAATACTCTCTACCCTTCCTTATTTATTTATTTGCTTATATATATTCTAAATTGAGTCTTGTTTTCATGCAGTGATACACATAAGTGGTTAAGAATGTGTTTTCCTACCACTAACACATTTGAAAAACTGTTTAGAAATTGGTGTTTGCTTTCATTCTCTAGATTAATTCTTTCACTTTCCTGTGTTAACAGCTTCCTTGGCTATTTTTGTTATTATTCTTCCATATTATGCTACTCTGAGTTGCTAACCTAGTAAAATAGCAGTGTTGTGCCTTAACAATGTCTACTAATTCTTCTGATGAATATAAGTTGTTTTGTATATTCTGTAGCCTTTTACATGCCTGTAGTGAATATGCTGGTATTTTATTTTATTGTCATTTTAATTATTAGGTAACTATGTAGGTGGTCAAAATAAAAGATGCATTATCAAGCATCAGAAAATGTATTGACTGAAATACTGAGTAGACAAATAGAAGAGATGCATTAGTACAAAGTTGTAATTTTCATTAGAATTACGTTAATAACAATGACAAAGTATAGCTATTGTCAAAATTAACATTGTTATATATTATAATTCTAAGTTAAATGGATAGCATAAACATCTCCTGAAAGAAAATTAAAAAAAAATTCTACCTAAGAACACATTTGATTTTTTTTTTTTTTTTTTTTTTGCTATTGGAATCATTATGTTTTAAACTTAAAACTAAAAATAATAATTTTGCATTCCAGTTATTGTTTTAGGAAGGGTTCTTTTTAAAAAATCTTTAAATATTAATTTTAAGAGGATTTTTTTAGTCATTAGAAACTGAGCTTGAATTCCATGTGTATTTAGATATAAGAAAGACTAGTTTAGATGTAAAATTCAGAAATAGCCAAATTTATGTACTTTTCATATGATGTATGTTCAATTAAAAGGTCACCAGAAACTTACTGGTAATGTGCATTTAAATTTTAGCTCTTAGGTAATTGATCTATACAGGAATTGGGAGTACTAGTCAGCCAAATTTGGGGTGGGAAGTTTAAAATAAAGAAATATAGAATATTCTTATTTGTCCAGTAAATATTAGTTGACTGAGTAGAAGTATTGTATGTAAAAATTCTTATGAAGCTTTTTTTTTTTTTTTTTTTTTTACCTGAACCAAGATAAGTTCTCACAATGCAAACCTCTGATACTCACCTCAAAGCAATTAGATTATTCACTGGAACAGTTCGATTTCACAAGCTTTCAAAATCTGCCCATGGTTAATGAAAACCATTTAAATTGAATGTTACATGCAAGCTGATCAAACTGCACAGACTACATGAAGTTGCTCTCCATTGGTTTTAACATGCTTCAGTGATGCTTATAAATCTTATTTCCAAATGCAGAGCTAGAAAAGGAAATAGTTACTGGCTTGGGGTTCTTAATTCTGCTTAAATAAATGTTTCAACCTTTATGGTTTCCCAATTAATATATAGCAACACAAATGCAAACTATTGTGACTGAAGAGTTGCTTAAGTGTAAATTGTAAATCCCTACTCTTTTACCGGTTTCTTTGTTGTTGTTGTTTGTGTGTGTGTTGCAACTTCATTGTAATCTAAGCATGGAATTCAGCTAGAAGTAGAATAAGCATCTGTGTGGAAGTAAATTATGTGTTGGTGTAGTGAGACTTTGGTAAGTGTCACCCTTGGAATTGTTAATTGAATTTGGGATAAAAATAGATGAAAAGAATCTTTGTTAATTAGATGTTGGCACTATCTGGAAGTTGTTAAATAAGTAGAGACAAATATTAATTTAAAAACATGAGAATGAAAATCCCTGTAGAAATACTATGAAAGATTTTATGTAGATGTAGTTTATTTTAAAAAGTAGTTAAATTTTTTTCAGGATAAGTTTAAGTGCCTATGCTATATAAGAGTTATAAATAAAAATAATCAGTAAGGTAAAAACCATGACTTTTTTATTTTGAGGAATAAATGAAGATACATTTTAAATGTTTTTGAAGACATCTTCTAAATTGTTTGCCAATGCAGGGCAGGAAAATCTCCCTGCAATCAGATCACAGACTTATAGTCCTGACCTTGATAAATGTTTAAATTGTGTATGCAACGAATCATTTCATTGATTAACAAAAGGCATTACAGCATAATATTTTTAAAACGTTTTGAAGGAATCAGACCTGATTCAGAAATCTCTCTGTTGTGTCTTTTTCTGTATGACTTTAAGTATATTACATATTTCCTCTATGTTAGTTGCCTCATTTGTAAAATAAAAATAAAAATACCAAATTTACAAAGTTACTGGAAAGACTAAATGAGGTAATGTATGTAAATTGCTTTATATCATATGGGGCATGTAATAAATATTCAAGACATAGCTATTATATAGGTAGAAGTTCTTAATTAGAAATTTAATTTCTCAACTCCCATTTCTTCATGTATATTAATATTTCAGAAAGATAAAGAAATGAAAATGAAGTGAAAACTAAATCAATTTGCATTTATTTTCCTTTTTCATTGGAGAATTCTATTGGCAGAAATTAGTGTCTTAGATACCCTTAGAATTCCATTTTTCTGTCCACAAACACCGATTCATTCTAAATCTAAAGCAAATACACAATGTGCTTCAATGCAGTGAATCATATTACCTAAGCTGCAATATACTTGCAAATACATTTTAATATTATATTTTAAGACACAACGAAATTGCCTATTACTCTGAATTTACAAAACATCTCTTGATGACTTTCATTAAACTGCCCTTCCATAATCCTACTGCTACCCTCCTTTACGGTTGCTTATGCCTTCTACTTTATCTGCCTCCTCTCTCTAGACAGTGACTTTCCTACAAAGCCATTGCAGTATTTCCCATTCTTTTATTTCCCCAGTGAACTCTTCCCAGAATCCTTTTTAACCTTGAAGCCTATAATATGAATATTTGGAAGGCCTTCAAGTTTACATAGTCCTCTATGTGGATAACTAATTTTCTTCTCCATGTATACATCCTGTGTACCTTTCTGTCAATTTTTCCAACTCCTCATAGGCTTTTTTTTCATTCATGTAGCCTGTCATCATTTGACATTCTACAGATATTTCTAGAGTGCCTCCTGTTTGTCAGTCAGTGTCCTAAGAATAAGTGATGAATTGGAAACAGTTTCTAGTCTCAAGGCACTGTGTCAAAATGGTTGGTGAGAAAACTAACATCCAGTTGTGATAGAGTAATCACTTGCATGACATGAGTTACTGGAGAATACTAAGGAATTCTGTAACTCCTTGGGAAGACATTGTCCCCGAATTCAGCTGAAAGATGTAAAAGACTAAGTGACTAAGAGGCAGTTAAAAAGGAGGAAAGGTAACCCAGGTGAATATAAAATCTCACAGCCAAGATGGCACTTTTTATATGTGTGATGCAATCCTTTCAGTAAACTAGAGCATGCGATATGAATAGAAAGATAAAATTGAAGAAGCAAGTGGAAGACAATTCATTATTGTTATTGTCATTAATAGTGGTTAATGTACATCCAATTTGACTAAGTATTTTACAAACAAATATAATGTAAAGTAGATATTATTTGCCCTCCATTTGATATAAGAAGAACCTGAACTTGAGGTTAAATAGCTTGTACAAGATCTTACAACCAGCAACAATTACATGGGCCAGGACTCATCTTCAGCCTTTCAAGCATATTTAAGGAATGTTTTACTTCCAGGAATCACCTCTCAAACTACTTGCACCTGATTACTGTTAGGTGGTGCAAAAGCAATTGTGGTTGTTGCCATTAAGTATAATAGTCTCAGCATCTGATTCCAAGAAATCTCAAACCTGGAAAGAAAAGTTAATATAGATGCAAAGTTTATGAAAAGAAGCAAATTTATATAATGTGCTTAGCACAGTTTCTGGCACATTATAAGAGCTCAATAAATAATTGTTATTTTTGTTATTGTAGTTTTACTGCTTCCTTTTTTTTTTTTTTTTTTTTTTTTTGCCTCTTTAACTGGAAGTAACCTCCACAAGGGAAGGAAACTGTCTGCATTTTCCTCAGTATTTTGTGATACTTAGAACAGTGATCAAATGAATATTTGTTGAATAAATGTATTAATATTTCTTAAACCTTCAAGAAATCCTAAAATTTTGGAATATAAAGATATTTAATAGTCTTTGTTATTTTCTAACAAATCACATTTTCTTCATGATAACATATTTCCTTAAGTTTTCAGGGCATCAACTTGCACTGATTTTTTACCTCTCTTTTAGGGAGGACATTTTACATCATTTAAAGAACTTCATGAAATAGTGTAATAAATCTCAATATTTGTTTTTTAATAATTATTTACATTTTCTAGAATGTTCTTCTCCCAGATATCCACATTGCTTGTTCCCTCTTGTCCTCAAGTCCATACTCAGAAATCACCTAATTTGTAATTAAATTATACCTCACAGCATCCTTCACTTGGTTTGATTTTCCCTTTTCTGTTATCAGCATTTAAAAATATGCTCTGCTTATTTTTGTTTATAATTTATTTTCCCCAATGAGAGTACAATTTCCATTAGGAAGGATTTCTGCCTTTTTCCCCCGATTATAGTTTCCTAATACTTGGTATATCGTCAGTGCTGAATGAATATTTTTAAAATAAGTGAATCTTTCCAAGATATCAAAGAAAAACAGTTGTTCACAGGCAAGGAGCTAGAAGAGGGTCTGTTGCAAGACATGGTAGTGTTCAAGCTGGTAGAAAAAAAAAATGAGGGCTAAGGAATTTTGCAGACTGGAGGCCCAGCCACCAAGACTACGGTTGTTTATTGTGTGGGGTCAGAGCTTGTCAGAGCCAAAATCAACCTGTCAGAGGCGAGGATATGAATGAAACCTAGAAGACTGGCTTGAAAACTGTTAGGAAGTCAGGGACCCTGTACAGAGGGACTGGATGAAGCCACGGAAGAAGAACATAAATTGTGAAGATTTCATGGATATTTATTAGTTCCCCAAATTAATACTTTTATAATTTCTTACAGCTGTCTTTACTGCAATCTCTGAACATAAATTGTGAAGATTTCATGGACACTTATCACTTCCCCAGTCAATAACCTTGTGATTTCCTATGCCTGTCTTTACTTTAATCTCTTAATCCCGTCATCTTCTTCGTAAACTGAGGAGGATAAATGTCGCCTCAGACCCTGTGATGATTGCATCAACTGCATAAATTGTAGAGCATGTGTGTTTGAACAATATGAAATCTGGGCATCTTGAAAAAAGGACAGGATAACAGCAATGTTCAGGGAACACCAGAGATAAGACTTCTGGCCACCGGTTAGCCAGACAGAACAGAGCCATATTTCTCCTTTTTCAAAAGCAAATAGGAGAAATATCGCTGAATTCTTTTTCTCATCAAGGAACATCCCGGAGAATGAGAATGCGCCCTGAGGGTAGGTTTACAGACGGCCCCCTTAAGGCCAGCCATCTTTTATGGTCGAAGCCGAAGGGATGAAATAAGCCCTGGTCTCCTGTAGCGCTCCCAGGCTTATTAGGATAAGGAAAATTCCTGCCTAATAAATTTTGGTCAGACAGGTTGTCTGCTCTCAAATCCTGTTTCCTGATAAGATGTCATCAATGACAATGCATGCCCGAAACTTCATTAGCAATTTTAATTTCGCCCCATCCTATGGTCCTGTGATCTCGCCCTGCCTCCACTTGCTTTGTGATATTTTATTACCTTGTGAAGTATGTGATCTCTGTGACCCACACCCTATTTGTGCACTCCCTCCCCTTTTGAAAATCACTAATAAAAACTTGCTGGTTTTAAGGCTCAGGAAACATCACGGATCCTGCCGACATGTGATGTCTCCCCCAGACACCCAGCTTTACATTTCTCTCTCTTGTGCTCTTTCCCTTTATTTCTCAAACCAGTTGAGACACTTAAGAAATAGAAAAGAACCCACGTAACCATCCAGAGCAGGTTCTCCCAATAGAAAATATGACGTGTTTGAGAGTGCCTAGAAGGAATGGGTCAGGCTGTTATAAGCTTATGAGCAACCAGAAAACACAAATAAGGATCAAGACAAAGCAATAAGCCAGAGAGAAAAAGCACACAGATGCCCGAGATTTAGTTGAAGCACTTTCATTTTGCTAATCCCATCCTTCCTCCAACTTTTTCCAGGTACTTTTTGCCACAGGAATATTTAACAACTTACAGTGCTAGGAACACAAAGTAGTAGAAACACAAAATGCCTGTGATCTTCTATACACCTAAAAAATCTTCTGTCATGTTTGTCTGGTAAATTCTTAGTCAGTCTCTAAAATCCTCACTTAGATATTGCATGCTTTGTATTGTCTTCCATGTTTCCTGATGCATTTGCAAGTCACTTTTAGTTGCAAGTGACAGAAAACCATTCCAAATGAGTTTGGGCACAAAAGGGGAAATTTGGGGCTTGGCTCATATTACTAAAATGCCAAGGAATGATTTAAGGATGCCTAGAATCAGGACCAGAAGCAATTTATTAGGGCCTCATCTCTTCCATGTGTTTTCTGCATGTGTAGGAATTAATGAAAAAGAGTACCCCATTGATATTCTACCAGTTTACCTTCCTTAGTAGAGAGAGAGAATAGTTTCCCATAGCTCAGCCAGAAACATGTAAAGTAATAATATTCTGATTTCCCTGGCTTGGATCATGTGCCCACCCATTTTCCATGGACTCTTGGTTCCTTAATTGACAGTCTGTGGGATTAGAATAAGAAAGTCTCCAATGAAAATATAAGATGTTATTATCAAAAGAAATGTGAAGGGATACCTAAAAGCAAATGTCAACAGACACCTGATAAATGATGATTGAACAGAAAACACAGTTGAGAAATATTTATCTTGAACAGCATTCCATGAGCTTTCAGTGGGCTGCTAACTCACTGAAAATATATGCAAAACTTTGCCTCCATATGAATCTGTCCAGGGAGGCGTCCAATCTTAATGATGTACAAAGGATTCCAGAAAGGGTATCAGCCCTTGGAAATAAAATGTTTATGCTTCCTAGCCCAGCCTGCTATTAACTTCTCCTGATTTAGTAGACTGCAAATGTAAAAGCGGAGCCATTTGAGGCAATGTTACAAATTAGGAAGTATAAGGATATGGAGTTAAGTTTTATTTCACTCTTACTTCTTAGTCCATTTGTGCTGCTGTGACAAAATGTCTGAGACTGCATAATTTATAAACAATGGAAATATTTATCACAGTTCTGGATACAGGAAAGTCCAACATCAAGGCATCAGCAGATTTGGTGTCTGGTAAGGACTGCCTTCTACTTCCATTATCGCACCCTGAACAATGTGTCCTCACGTGGCAGAAGATGAATGGCAAAAGGCTTACTTAGCTAGTACCCTTGAGGTCTTTTATATTGGTACTAATTCCGTTTATCATCTCCTAGAGACATCACCTCTCAAAACTATCAGATTGGGCCCTAGGTTTCAATATACAAATGTTGGGGGTTGGAGGAGGGCATATATTCAAACCACAGCAGTTTTCCTCATTAATCTGTCTTTATCTTAATCTGATCATTTGTTAAACATGAATCATACCCCCTTTGTAGATAAAACTAGTTTAGCACAGTGCTTGTACATAGTGGGTTTTTCAGTACAGTTATATAAGAACTGGGTAAACAACAGGACTTGTACATAAGTGGTTCCTCCTACTCAACATGTAATCATATTTGGAGTAGTGTCTTAGTCTGTTTTGTGTTGCTATAACAGAATATCACAGACTGGATGATTTTTAAAGAAAATAAATTTATTTCTGAAAGTTCTGGAGGCTGGGAAGTCCAAGGCATGACACTGGCAACTGGCATGAGCTTCTATGATGCCTTATCCCATAGCAGAAGGATGGAAGGGCATAAAAGCATGTGAGATGATACAGAGAGAGGATGAGGGGCAAACTCCATCCTTTTATCCAGAACCCACACCAGTAATAAATAACTCACTCCAGAGATAACAGCCTTAATCCATTTATGAGAGCAAAGCCCTCAGGCCCTAAAAACTTGTTAAAGGTCTGACCTCTTAATACCATTACAAAGGCAATTACATTTCCACATAAGTTTTGGAGGGAACATTTAAATGATAGCAAGTAGGCCATGTTGTTTAGCAGTGAGGCATCCAGATCTATGTTAGCTTTCTTGTAGGCAAATTGCTTGGGCCCTCCCTCTGACAACATTCCCTCTAGGGAGAGCCTAGGGAATATTTTGAGACCATCAGCTGCTTTTCATTCTATTTACTATCCCAAGCTGGTGCCCTAGCCATCTCTTGTGTTCACTTCTCAAACCAGCTAAGAGAATTTCCTAAAGAAGTCTGTGCTACCTTAGGCTCTAGTGATTTATTGGTGAACTCTTCACTCTTTAAAACAGATTGAAGAAAACGCTTAACCCCAAAAGGTGAATTTTTAAAAGGGAACTACTAACTTCCCCCCTTTCCCCAGTGTCAGAAATAATCCGCTTATTAACACCCACAATTAAATCAGGTGCTGAAGCTTTGGTTTCATAACTACCCAGGATAATTTATTATTGGGGAAAAAGCATATTAGAGTGGTAGAGAATATAGAATATGTCATATTCATTCTTCTGTATCAAGAGCCAACGTTTTTGGACTTGATTCATTTTTACAAAACAAAGTTAGCATGTTAGTGGTTGAAAAATATGTCTTTTTTGGAACTAATTGTCATGTATACACTGTAGCAAACTTGAAGTTTAGAATTTTAAAAATCATAGTGGCTCAATTATATTTGTACTTTTTTTTGAATGAATTTGATTTCTTGATTATTTTTAATAGGGACATTAATTCGTCTTTTCACTATTCATTCAATAAACTTTTATAGATGGCCTGCTTTATTTCAGGCACCAGGACATATTTGAAAGTCATTTGTTTATTAAACAAATGTAAGCTGATCTATAAACTGAGAGTTATATTTGCTCTTGAAATAGTTTTTAAATGTCTCCCTTCACTTCTGAATAGATTAATAATAGAACAAAGCATATAATTTTTAAATGGCCTGGTACTTTGTATTAGCATTTCTGTTAGTCATAGGTGTTGTCTCTAGTGGAATGTCAACAAATGATACTTGAATATTTTAAACTTTATGATTAATAAAATCTCATAATATCTCAATTGTAACATAATATTTATGCCAAAAGCAACATGTTAAGAGTGTAATATAAAAATAATATATCTAGGAGCTATTTTTTTTATTCTTGTCATTCCTTTGATGTAATCTATTTCCACGTTGACTAATGTGAAAAGAATGTTTCTGAAGTTTTGTGTACCCTCCAAATCTTTATCTTTTGTTATTTTTTGAATTAATTAGGTTCAGATCTTTGTTTTCCCATATCCATGTATTATTTAATTCAACACATTTTTAGTGAATACCCTGCACATAATAACTTGATGTGCTACTTCATATGAAAATGCTGTTTTCAATGAAGCATTCTTTTGAAAATTATTTTCTCAGGAGGTATTATTAGGACTTGTGCTAGCTAAATAAATAAGCAAAATGAGGAAGTGGAGAAATGGAATAATAAACTTTAATGAGTGCTACATGCACAAAAATAAATAGGGATATATTGTAAAACGTGTTCGATGAAAAGACACATTCACTCTGAGGAGTGGTATCTCAGCTGTTTTTAAAGATGGGATTCTGTCCCCTGTGATAGCTGAGGAATAATGTTTTAGACAGGAAGATCATCAGATTCTTCAGTTCTGTGTAGGTAAGAGACAGGTATGTTTGAGGAATGGAAAGGAGGCCAGTGTTGCTGAAGCAAAGGGCTCAAATAGGACAGTATAGACCTTGTTAAGAAGTTTAAATTTTGGCTAAATAAGCTGGGAAAACATTAGTTTAAAAAAATTAAATTATTTTATTTTATTTTATTTTATTTTATTTTAAGACAGAGTCTTGCTCTGTTGCCCAGGCTGGAGTACAGTGGCACAATCTCAGCTCACTGTGATCTCTACCTCCCAGGTTCAAGGGATTCTTCTGGCTCAGCCTCCTGAGTAGCCGGGATTATAGGTGCCCACCACCATGCCTGGCTAATTTTTGTATTTTTAGTAGAGACCAGTTTCACCAGTTGGCCAGGCTGATCATGAACTCCTGACCTCAAGTGATCTGGCCACCTTGGCCTCCTAAAGTGCTGGGATTACAGGCCTGAGCTGCCGCGACAGGCCAAACATTAATTTTTTTAGAAAGCTGAGGGGTTACACAATATAATTTAAGTTTGAAAGATGTACCTGGCTGCTTTGTGGATAATAGATTGTAGATGGACAAGAGTAAGAGTGAGGGAGCCAATTATTTGATGATTACAGTTATATGAGAGAGAAGAACATATAACTAGAAAAGGATATACCAAATGCTCAAATACCAGAGATTATATAGCAAGATCAGCTGATGTCATGGACACATGGTGGTAGATACGGCATTGAAGTAGTGTCAGGTAGCAGGGCAAACACCCAACCCCTTGATACCATGTTTTTTTCAGTTAATGATTATTTGTCTTGTGACATGTTGGTCTTGTAATTTCCACATGTAAGTTTAATATTATTCAGATCTTATTGTGCATTAAATACTATGTACATTTATTTCTCCCAGAACTAATATTGACTAATACCTGAGTTGATAATACAATAAAATATGCCATAAAATAAATAAGTTACAGTATTAATATAATGTAAACTATTTTCAAAGTGATGTATATATATACATATATATAGCAAATGTATTTTAAAATGCCATTTTAAAAAGGCTGAAGCACTATTTTTCACTCTATATATTACTATGATCATTTATGCTGTAACTACCCAATAATTTGTTTTTTAATTGAAATAATTATGTCATTAAAATTGAGCTGAAAGTTTGTAAGAATTAACTGCTTTCTGAATTTGTGTTTGCAAATTAATTAAATTTGGTAAAATAATGGACATTAAAATTATAATAATAAAACAAATTTAATACATGTTCATGACAGAATTACAAAATATTTTTTTAAGTCCAGCTATGTACCTGCTTATATTACATTGCAGATGGGCTATCAATGTAGGTGAAATTGCTGTGCTCATAGTCTTCAACCTTCAATCTTTTTATTTATGTTCCTTGTATACTTTAAAAATAGAGACCAAAAAACATTTTTATTACATCCTATAAATTAATTTAGAAAAAAATTTCTGAATTAATGGCACATTAATACAAATACATCATTGATTTAGATGCACTTCCAACTAGAAAATATTTTCTTAAGTAAATTTCACAGTGCTTTAACCTCTTCTTGGCAGAGATGTTATGAAGTTTTATAAATATTATTCAAAATGGTGACCTACATTTAAACATATATTTTGAATAATAATTCAAAAATGTAATGTTCACTTTCTGGTTATTTTTTAGTGTTCATTAGTTCTTAATCACATTGAAGTAAATTCATTTTCTTTTTTTATTTTATGCTCTATTTAGACTTTAAAGGCATAGTGCTTTTATTTTGCAGATTGTTGCCTTGCGTGAACAAAATGTTCATATACAAAGAAAAATGGCATCAAGCGAGGGATCCACAGAATCAGAACATCTTGAAGGGATGGAACCTGGACAGAAAGTCCATGAGAAGGTATGACACACACCACATGCTCTTACATGGAAATGTTTACTTCTTATATCATTTGACAGGAAATATAAAAACCACATAATGAACATTTTTTAGTTTTTGTTGATTCTTTGGTCAAAAGTTCAAGGTTTATGATGATTTCCTTTCTCATTTTTTGTTCTTATTTTGATTCTCTTAAATATAAAACGTATGTGTATATGTTGTGTGTATGCATATACACATATTTGAATTTTTTACCTGCTTTTAATTGATTCTCTTAAAAGTATTTCAATTATATAGAATTGAATTTATAATATATATAAATAATATAATTTAAAGTACACATACACACATTGTGTGTGTGTATATATGGCATATACATATAAGTACATATATAGGCAGGACTATTTTAAGTCTTAAACAACACTTTTGAATTGTAAGTGATATAATATACAATTGGTAACTTACTGGTTGTTTATCACTGCAAAAATTGTTGGTAAACTTTTATTTGATTGGTATTTTTCCTGCATTGTTTGAGGCCTCAGCAGTACTCTTGTTAATGAGAGATAACATAAAATGATATGTGAAGTCATGGGACTTTTACCATTTTTTATAATGCAATGATTCTCCCTTTGGGTGAAGTTTAGTCTCACTCAAAGGAAACTAGCACTCTGTTGCTCCACTAGCAAAAGACAAAAGGTTTCTGTGCAGGACCACTTCTTTCCAACACAAGAGGAAGAAGGTAAGTTATTGGCAGGTCCAGAATCAGATGAAAATTACACAGAGGCATTCACACATCCTGTCTTGGAAACTCAGGAGAATCATTTGCCTGTAACAAGTTATATCTTTGGATTCTTAAGCTCCTAAATGAAGACCACATGAATCAGCTAGCTAAATTGCTGTAATTGAAAATGTCAAGAGTTTCTAAAACCTAGCCATTAAGAAGCAAGTGACTGGACAATACAATAAATAGCATTAGAATTCTTACTATAAATTAAGTTTATCATTTCCTTACTTATGTGGTTAGAAAAAATAGAGGGACTTCTTATGTTTCTTCCTTCAAGTAGAAAAGCAAAATAAAGTAAATAAATCAGATGAATTTCCAGAGAGAAGCTTCTATTCTGGTGGCTGACAAATGAACAGATCTTCATATAAGACCATAAATTTAGCCTTTAGCCATGTATTTAATAGAAATCTTAAGCTCAATATAAAATGTAAACTACAATTTGACGTATTTCATCAGCTGTATCGGAGATTAGAATAAAATTATTTCTCTTTCCTTCAACTAAATGAACTGATACTGCTTCAGTAGATACACCACCAAGCTCTTTAATAAGGCATTTTCACTCTACACTCAGTTTAGGAAACCAACATGTAATTTGATATTGCTCTTTCATTTTAATTATGTCATTAGTAGTATACCTCTCCTCAGAGAATTATAGAATCACAATTGGTTCGTTATAAAAATGGATTTTATGGTCATCCAGTCTTTTTCATAGAAGGCTACAAATTGTTGTTTTCTATAATAATGCTGTATTTATGCTAATCTAGTCCAGAAATGAAGAAATATACCTTTCTCAGACATGAACAACTTGAGATTTTGTTTATCTTCTACAAGATTACTTCATAGTTAAAGCGTTCTTCTTATGGAGGGGAAGGGCAGGGAATGCTCACACATATATATTTTTTTCAAATATTGTTTCATCAAGATATTGTTAGCAGCAGCAAATCCATACAGGTCTGTAGCAACCTCAATTCTTGCCTTCTCAGAAGAAAGAAATTGACTGTGGGCATGAAGCAAAGGGAGAGACAAAGGCAAGTTTTAGGGTAGGAAAGTTTTAGAGCAGGAACAAAAGGAAATAAAGTACAGCTGGAAAATGGCCAACTTAAGAGATTCAAGTGTGCAATTTGACCTCTGAATTGGAGTTTTATACACTAGCATGCTTCTGGGGTTGTGGTACTTCTCCCCTGATTCTTCCCTTGGGGTGGGCTGTCTGCACGTGCCGTGGCCTGTCAGCACTTGGGAGGGGCCACATGCACAGCCTGTTTACTCAAGTTGTATACATGCTCATTGGAGGCCTTTTCCCCTTAGCAGTTGAGTGTTCCTAGAGGAATGTTCTATTCCTATACCAGTTAAACGCTGCCATTTTGCTTCTCAGTGCGCATGCTTGAGTCCACTCGCCCGACTCCTGAGATCTTATCTGGAAACTGCTGATCACCAGATTCAGATGTTTCCTATTTATTAGAGACTGTCTTTCCCTGGCACTGGCAGCAACCAATAATTGTTTTACAGAGAGAGTTTAACAGCCACCTGACCATCACCTGTTGGTTGCCTAACTACCTACTCTAACAATATAACCACTAAATATTTGAATATGCAGACATTAGAGAATGTAAGACAGTTTATGACAGATTATTTTTCAGGAACTGGTTACAGAATTAGAATGAGGATTTACGCATAATTGATATTTGTCTCTATTAATCTTCACAGATATAAGGGCACATATAGAGGATTTTGAGTCATTGGTGACCCAAAGCACTTGTCTTTAACTTTCTTTGACTTCCAGTTCTTAGGGAAGGCATTTCAGCCAGTGGAGAAAAGAAATTGTGTGCCAATGCTAAGTCAATCACTTCTTGTGTTGGTGTAACTAAAGGTTTTTAAACATTATATTACTGGTATTCATTTCCTTTTTTCAGCTTCCTTGAATTTCAAGAAGAGTGATTTCTAAATGCTTTAGAATAATTATATATTATTATCATGCATAATCTCATGCCCATATCCTTTAGTGTGAACCTAAAATATGTACAATATGTCATATATATTTAGTCTAAAGTTAAAAATATGTAAACTGTGTTTCAATTTATATTAATCCTGTGATTGATTTCTCAGGATGATCCAATAAAGTGTTGTAATAATTAGTTCTATTTATGTCACATTTTAAAATTTATTTTTATTTACATATTTTTGAGACAGTCCAGGCTATAGTGCAGTGGTATAATCTTGACTCACTGCAACCTCCCCGTCCTGGGCTCAAGCAATCCTCCCATCTCAGCTTTCCAAGTAGCTAAGACTACTGGTGCGAGCCACCATGCCCGGCTAATTTTTGTATGTTTTGTAGAGACAAGAGTTTCACCATGTTGCCCAGGCTGGTCTTGAACTCCTGAGCTCAAGCAATCTGTCCACCTCAGCCTCCCAAAGTGCTGGAATTACAGGTGTGAGCCACTGTGCTCAGCTATACCACATTTCTTTACCTGACATTTCTTGATGAAACATACAACAGTATCCTGATTATTATTTTCATTGTCCTCATATAAATACTTCCAAGTTATACACATAAAATATTATAGAGCATTTTTAATATCAAAATCATCCTCCATGACATGATTATTCGAGGTATATTAATGCCATAAAACAAGTTGTCAAAGTTTTGTAATTTAAAGCCTATTACTTATTTTTTTAATTGAGAACTTTTAAAAAGGTATATTCAAACAAAAGAAAAGAGAATATTATTTTGGCAGATTATCAACGATGATTGTAATGTTAGTGTGTAAATTGAAAAGTGGTTGATCAAGACAAAAACGTAAAACAATTTTTATATATTAATAGAGCTAAGAAAGTGACTTCTAAATCCTAGTCGGAAGGATTACCCTTTGTTTAGGGAAGTTAATTTATTTAAATTACACAGTCAAGGTGGGTGATTAGCCAACAGAAGATGTTTTATACCAGTGGATTAAGAAATGTTTGACAAAATAGTTGACAAAAATAATCTCATAAAAACACACTCTGAAATAGGCCTTATTATTCATGGAAAAGTCTGGTAATTATTATCAGCCTTTTTAAAAGAAAACAATGAAAAGAAAAAACACTTAACTGAAACGAGTTTAAATATTTCTGTGTGGTCTTAAATGTAATTGATTGTTTTAGAAGAATATAAATATTCACAGGATAATACAAATTTTCAGAACACTAAATTCCGCCTTTTCAGAACTGGGCTATAATAACTTTTTCCTATTTCTTTCTAGATGGAAGTTAATTGGTGAATTTTTAAAAGTAAACATGCTGCTCTTGTAAAGGAGATAATAATGCTTGTTATTTCTATAATCTGTACTTCTAATTATTTTTTCAACTGCAAATATTTGCTAACTGATGTGATTCAGTAGAATATTAGATATGGTAGAGATTCAGAAGGTATAGTCTGTAATAAATTTGGTAAGAATCTACAGTGAGAAATAAACATGCCCAAATTAATATCATAAAACATGATAAATATTGTGTTATCAAAAATAATATTGAGTTTAAAAATAAGGTTAATTAATCCTCATTGAGGGGTGTCAGAGAAGCAATGTGGAATAGCGATTTGTTTGAAGTTCCTATCTCTGCCAACTACTAGCTGTGTTAACCTTACCCTTTAACACTCCTGAGTCTCAGTTTCAGATAAAATAGTCTTGCCAACTTACAGAGTTATAAGAATAGAAACACTATATTCAATAAATTACATCATCTTAGGCATATTGTATACAAGCAATGAATGCTTATTCTATTTGTTAATACTGTGTTTTCAATCAAATAAATATTTAGTGGCAACCTTATTAAAGGTACTAGGAAATGGGCCCTATTCTAGGTGATGGGAATATAATGATGAATAAGATAGTTGAGGGTATAGGCAATAAACAAATATACACAGTGTAAAAGGGCGTAGATATGACCAAGGGACCTGTACAAGGTGAGTGGTGAAGACATTAAAGAGGCAGATCTTTTTAAGATGGTGGGATTTGAACTGAAGCCAGAGAAATACAAGGAGTCAACAATATGAAAAAGCTTTCACAAAACGATAGTCACACTTAACTATATGCAGTGAATTTTTGTACATGTCATGTATTAGTGACTGAGACACTAGTTCTTCACCGATCGAAGAGTGGAGTTGACTGACTCTTCAATGACCTTACAACAGATGAGGCACATCCTCGGCATGTCACGTGAGGTTCTTCCCAAGCTGGCTGGCATCTTCTCGCCTCCCAGGCCTCTTTGTTTATCATTCCCACTTCGAGCTTAATTACTAGGTGAACTTAAGTTAAAGCTTCCTTTTTAAAGTTGTTGCTCTTATTTTTCTCTCCTCTTTGAATCTGACATTTATTCGTGACTGTTCTCTAAATTAAAATAAAATGCAACATAATAATTTAAGCAACAGTAATATGGAAATGTGAAAGCTGAATAAAGGTAAAATCAGAAATAGATTTTTGTTTGCATGTTTTCAGTTCTTTAGTTCTTGTCAGATAGAAGAATTATGGATAAAAAGTACATAAAGCAAAATGAAGAATCTGTGGCAAGAATAATCCTTAGATGGGTACATTTAATAAATAATTGTCTAGTATTTTCATTGTGGAACTATTGTTCATGAAGGATATTGATCCAAAGTGATGCCTTTATCAAAATTAAGGGTTTTGTAGACTTTTAGCAATATAATGCTGTTTTAGAATGAACAACCAATGACAAAAATAGGTACTTACAACAAGCCAATATAGCTCTCTGAGCAATGTGATCCTCAGTGAAGACAAAGGATTTCATTCCATCATGCTATTGTGAAATATTGAGATATCATTGTATGAAGATTTGCACATTCTCACGCAAACCTGTCAGCTGTCCAGTTAAAAGTTTGGCTTATCAATATATCTCACCCTATTTTAAAATACCAATAAACATCATTTATCACTAATGCCATTCTTTTAATGATTCTTACTAAATTCTAACTAAAAGTCATCATCCCCAGGCATGTCTACAATATATTGACTACATTTTGTTAATTTTTATGTGTTCCTCAATACATGTTAACTACTCTCAACAACCGTTCTTTCAAAGATTCAGTCTTGTCAACTGTAGCTCATTTTATGCATTATTGATTCCCTCTCTCAAAAATAGTTATAATTGGGCTTATTTACAACTGGATTGCACTCACAGAATATTTTCTTCTGTGTATTGATCCCATATATTGTACTCTAATTCCTAATAAAACATAACAACTTGCATGATTCTCCTTTGTTCTTCAGTTGAATTGTCAAGTAATGAAACCCCAAACCAAATGGAGTTTATGAATTTGCCAACTTGGAAAGAACAGGTCCAACGATATACATGGACTGGACTGGCCCAGTGGTTCAAAGATTGGCTAGAAAAGGGGCCAAAAGAGTAGAGTTAGGCTATTCTGTGGCGTAGCCATATATACATGAAGTTATATCAATTTTCTAGAGGCTGAGTTTGAGAGGAAGCACATAACCAAAGGTCTGGAATCTTCTATAATCTTCCATGGCAAAAATAAAAATCTTTTAATGCTGTGTGGAAACTCATTAGGTTCAAAACAAATCTCTCGGGGAGCAGTGACTGGATTATTGTATGTTAACTAAGACCTTATTAGATGGAAAGATGAAGTGAAATTGACTCTGTTGTCTTCAATAATAAGTATAATGAGAATTTGAGGGACTCAGAATAAACTTTTTTTTTTCTGAAGAAGGATATTTCCAAAGACTTTAAAAGACTGGCTGACTGGAAATTTGTTCTTTAACCTTTATTTATTAACATAATTGGAGGGTTCATTTTGTGCCAAGGAATCTGTTGTCTTTTGGTGATGTACACAAGCACAAGTTATTTTTCCTCTGTTTTGTTTTGTCTGATCTGTTAAGCAAGGCCAGGAGAATTTTTAAGTTTTTCATTCAGAAGTTCCTCAATTAACCTAATTTTATTTTCTCACTTTGGTAGAATTTATCTATCTCATCATTTCTCATAAAACACAAGCTCCCCAGAAATTTAATGGGTATTTGATGGGACCCACTCCCCCAACAAATGAAATTTCCAGGAGAAGAATATTAGGAAATATTGTTCTGTACAATTTTTAACTCATATAAGTACTACAGTATTTATATTTTAACTCTTAATATCGTCGAGCGTCAAGAAAGAAACGCAGTATGTAATGTTTCCAGAGATGCTCTTTATCCACGGGGAAATAGCCCATGCCAGAATGAGCATTCTACTGGATATGCCTCAATATGGAATTAAGGAATGCTAGTTCTTGACCTTTAAAGTTAGGCAAATTGTTTCTCAAACTTGCCTCAAAACCTCATTAACAAAGGGGCTATAGGTCTTTAGGAATGAGATAAGTAACCGGTATAAGTCTTTACATGAGTTGTGTTATTTGATCTCTGTAACAACAACCCTGTGAGGTTTGTAGAGCAAGGATCAATGGCTCAAAGTCACATAGCTCATGAACAGGGGGATCTGAGATAAACAGGTCAAGTAAATAAAGATTAAATGTGAACTATGGAGGGAAAGGCAGCGTAAAACTACCTAATTTTATGAATTTCAAAATATAAGATTATTTACTTTAAGCAGTCTTAAACCTGTCCATGTTTCTAAGAGAATGGAAGAGTTTGTTAGAGTGAGCATGAGGCTTACAAAAATTTCAAAAAAGCCTACTCAAAGAAAACTTTGTTATACCATGTGTAATGTCTTCAGCACACATTTAATCAAGTATATTTCCCCGGCAATTTTTATTGCTTTTTCTTTTGCTGTCATTTTTTTTCTTTGTCTACTCCAGTGGTACCCAAAGTTTTTGGCACCAGGAACCAGTTTTGTGGAAGATAACTTTTCCACTGACTGGGGGTGCGGTGGGGGATGGTTTCAGGATGATTCAACCACATTACATTTATTTTGCACTTTATTTATATTATTATTACATTGAAATATATAATGAAATAATTACACAACTCACCACAATGTAGAATCAGTGGGAGCTCCGAGCTTGTTTTCCTGCAACCAGATGGTCCCATCTGGCAGTGATGGGAGATAGTGACAGATCGTCAGGTATTAGATTCTCATAAGGAGTGCACAACCTAGATCCCTCCCATGGACAGTTCACAATAGGGTTCACACTCCTTTGTGAATCTAATGCTGCCACTGATCTGACAGAAAGTAGATCTCAGACAGTAATGCAAGCAATAGGGAGCAGTTGTAAATACAGATCAAGCTTTGTTCACACCTTTACCTCCTACTGTGCAGTCTGGTTCCAAACAGGCCACAGACCAGTATACATCCATGGCCTAGACTCTAGGCACCCCTGGTCTACTGTATTTTTATAATATACAAAGTTCCCCTAACTTAAAAATATATATATATCTTTTGGCCCCACATTTTAAATTCCTTTATAAACCTATTTCAATAAGGTTTTGCCCCACGACAGCACAGAAGCCACTCCTGCTACAGTCATCACTAAATTTATATTGCTAAATACAAGCCAATTCTCAGGCCTTGCTGTAGTTGATGTCTCAGCAGTATTTGACATAGTTAATCATTTTCTTCCATCATACACTTTCCTCTTACCTTATCAGTGGCTATGTCTCCATCTATTTTCCTGCCTCTGACTTCTTAATGTTGGAGCATCTGACCTCTGAAGAACAGATGATAAGTCTGTCTTGGCATGATGACTCTCAGTTTCTTCTCTTTTTCTCTTCCTTTCTTCACCCCAGGGCTCAGCTCTGCACATCTTCTCTGCCTACACTCTCTCCATGATTCCAATCAATCTCATCCTATTCATATGCTAATAATTTATGAATCTTTACCTCTAGTTCAGACCCTACAACCAAACGCATATATCCAGCCACAGTTGAACATCTCCACTTGTATATCTAAAAGACATTGCACACTTAAAATATCAAAAACTTACCTATTTGATATCCTCCCTTACAAAACTTGATCCATCATCTCCAGTTTATATGATGAAAACTTTGCCTTTCCAGTTGCTCAAGCAAATAATTTGAAATTACTCTTACATCCTCCCTATCTCTCACACCTCCCATCCAACTATAAAGAAATTTGATTTACTCTACCTTCAAAATATATCCAGAATCTTACCACTTCCATTGATCAGTCTGGGAACCAGTAAGTCATCTCTCAGCTGATTTATTGTAATCAATCACCTTTTATGAGGTCTCTCTGCTTCACCCATGGGCCGTCTCCAGATTATTTTTAAAACAGCATGAATCAGAGTAATTTGTTTCCTTTTTTTAAAAAAAAAAAAGAGTCTATGGATATATTCTAATTCTATATTTATATGGTTCATGTGATATTTTGATACAAGAGTGATGTTTTAAAACATATATCTGAACACATCAGTCATCTGCTCAAAACTCTGCAACTGCTTTCCACTTACACAAGGCTCTACATAAATCTCACTGTCTTTATCTTCTGACTTCATATCCAAATCTACCCCAGCCACACTGGCCTCTTGTTGACTTTTGATTTCCTCTTTCCTTTGTCTGAAATGCCTTTCCTCCAGATACATGGCTAACTTCCTCAAATCCATCCAGCCTTTTTTCAAATGTTGTAATATATTCTAACATAGTAATGTATTATAACACAGTATGTATTTATATACTTTACTTATTTATAATGTCTGTAATGTAGTGTCTGCCACCCTAGTTAGCGAATAACCTCCATAAATGTTAGGATCCTTGTTTTATTCCTAATGAAACTCAGGTACCTAGAATAGTTCCCAGAACATGATGAACACTTAATAATTATGTGCTCAAGAATAAGAAATAAATACCACACTGTTTTAACTATTAATATTATACATCTTGATTCTGAGAGCTTAATCATAATATCAGCTTTTCAAATTGCATTTTTCAACCCTGTCGAGATTGTAGGGGCCAAGGAGAAAATTTTCTTCTGCCCTCTAAAAGTTTGCTGAAAATGAATTGAGAGAAGGCAGATTAATACAAAAAAAGACATACAAAACTTATTTTAGCACGCATATGGACATAACTGCCATTTACAAAATATTAGACTGGAAGAGGGGCCAGAGGGCTGATACTAAAATATTCTCAACATAAGAGATATGTACAGATTCAGGAGGCACACATTTTGCAAATGATTCTTTTTGGAAACTGGGTGGGACCGACAAATTAGTGGAAAGTAAGGGGGGAAAACTGCGCAGGAACAAATATTGTTTTATTATGCAGATTAAGTCCCCTGGGTAATCTCTGGGAGCTGTCCTCTGAAGAACAGATGTTAAGTCTGTCTTGGCATGACGACTCCCAATTTCTCCTCTTCTCTAGTGGTTAATCTGACAGGATTCCTGAAGAGGGGAATCTTAAGACAATTACATTCCTTGTGGAAAGAAGTGTTTTTAGCCAGATAAGGGAATCCCAGAGAGAGGGAGAAAAAGGAAGGAGAGGAAGGTCAGAGAGAGATATGATTCTAAAGATTATTTCTGAGGCCTTTCAATTTTCAAAGCACTCAACAAGCCAAAGTCATATTTGGGGGAATCGTTTTCTGTGCCCCAACAAGATTTTTACTGGAATTGCTTAAATTAATAAATTAGCTTGGGGAGGTTATTGCCTTTATTGTATACTGTTTTATACCATGTGTACATATACCTTATGTCTCCATTCATTTATGTATTATTTTATGTTCTTCAATAAAATCGTTTAATTTTTCCCATAGAGCTCTTATAGATGATTAGATTTATTTCTAGGCATTTATAGTTACTGTAATTGTTATCTCCTTTATATGTTTTTCCTAATAAATTAATACTGGCATATAAGGATGCTATTGATTTTCCAATATTGATAAGGATTCCAGCAAACTAGCAAACCTGTCAGTTCTAAGAGTTTGCTATACTCTTGGTATTTTCTCAGTAATTAAGCAAATTGGGAGGATTTAATTTTCTCTTCTCTTCCTTTTCAGTTTTCATTTCTTATTATTGTCTAAGACTTATAAAGCTTGTAAAAGTATAGACTTTAATAATAATGCTATTCATTAATGTGATGCTTATTGTAGTAAATGGTAGATACCTTTGATCAGATTTGGAATTTCTTTTACAAGTTTTCTAAGAGGTATTATCAGAATACGATATACTCCCCTTTCAAAAGTAGTGGATTTCATTGACAGATTTTTCTTTTAACTTTAAGTTATGTGACACATGCAGAATGTGCAGGTTTGTCACATAGATATACATGTGCCGTGGTGGTTTGCTGCCCCTATCAACCTGTCATCTAGGTTTTAAGCCCCACATGCATTAGGTATTTGTCCTAATGCTCTCCCACACCCCGACAGGCCCTGGTGTGTGACGTTCCCCTCCCGGTGTCCATGTGTTCATTGTTCAACTTCCACTTATAACTGAGAACATGCGGTGTTTGGTTTTCTGTTCCTGTGTTAGTTTGCTGAGAATGATGACACATATTCTTTTGGAACTATTTTTCTTTTCCTAGGGATAAACAACTTGATTTTTTGTTTGTTTGTTTTAATTGTATGCATGCTTCTCTGACAGAAATGAAATTTTTAAAAAGAGAAAAGAAATTAAACTCTCTTGTACCTGATTAGTGTTTATTATTTCTATGCCTAACACCAATTCTTTACATATAAAATTTTTATGACCTGGATACAGGTAAGTTGAACTCTTTTTTGACTATCTAAAATATATGAGAGCTCAAGTAGTCTAAGTAACAGTAAGTCTGGTACCAACCTCTTGAGACCAATGTTGTTCTGTCCAAGTGATCTAAAAACTTTCAAAACTTGATCAGACCAAAAAGGTGTTTTGTTTGTTTGTTTGTTTTTGTTGTTGTTTGCTTGTTTACAATTCATGAAAAGATAACTGGAAAATGTGACAAAGTAACAAGCGAGTAAAATTTTAAAAAATGCTGTTGCATATTTTTAACCCTCAAAGTATCACTTTTGAAACAAGTGTTCCCTCAAAATCAAATACCATCCATGAACCATTGCAATAACCCACTGACATACAGGCCAAATGAAACCAACCTGTGCCAATAAATGGCCTAGTTTGGAAGTTCCGCCAGCAGTAATGACAACCTCTACCAAAGCGATTCTTCCGGAATAATTTTCCATTCTCCAAATTTTACCAGTTGAAGTTTAGGTTCATACTCATGTTCCCAAGTACATCAAGATGACTGAGTCAAAGGTCTTCCAGATTCCATGCCAGAACCACCACTGGGTGTTGGACCCTAGTTCAAGTTCATACTCTTACTTCCCTCATGGTAAGTTCTCCTTGTGGACTCTTGGAGCTCCTTGTGATCTAGTCAATTGCCAGTCTACTAGCGAATTTAGAAAAACATTGAACTTCACAATTGAAAGAGGAGTAATCTGTTTTTTCCTCTCCTTCCTGAAATTTCCTGGTTACGTCAAATATCTTCCCCCTCCACTCTCTTAATATCAAGACACAGTAGAAGAGACACTTTTTGTCAGCGTTCTATTAAATATTCTTCCTTGGGATGTGGGAGCCTACTTGACTTATATTTACACATCTAAAAGGACTACTTGGTAATTCATCCAAGAAGAAAGATCCACTCTAGTGTTACTTCTTTATTTTATAGATGAACAACAACAGCAGTAACAAAACATTTGAAAACTTTCAATTGATGACTTTCTCTAAAGAAAAGAATAAACTCTATATACACAAAATAAACTCAATATACATGCATCTCATCTCTTCAAACTATACAGATTATTTAAGAATTTGACAGGTGAATGTTTTTCTCTATCAACCATTAACATGTTTATTTCATGCTGTAATGTGGGACCTAGCTATTTTTATATTTCTGATTATTATGAACATTTATCATGGGAATATTGATTTAACTGCAATGTAACAGGATCACCATGGATCAGTCTGACTGCTGTAAGAATGAAAATAAGAAACAAAGTTAGAAACAAAGAACCAGTTACAAGGTTGTTACAGTAATTCAAAGGAGAATAGATGATGCAGACAAGGGTGACAATGGTGGAGGTCATGACAGTGGGTCACATTCACATATTTTGTGAAAAGAAAGCCAACAACTTTTTCTCATAGATTGTTTTTTTGTTTTTTTTTTTTTGTTTTTTTTTTTTTTTAATTTATTTATTATTATTATACTTTAAGTTGTAGGGTACATGTGCATAACGTGCAGGTTTGTTACATATGTATACTTGTGCCATGTTGCTGTGCTGCACCCATCAACTCGTCATTTACATCAGGTATAACTCCCAGTGCAATCCCTCCCCCCTCCCCCCTCCCCATGATAGGCCCCGGTGTGTGATGTTCCCCTTCCTGAGTCCGAGTGATCTCATTATTCAGTTCCCACCTATGAGTGAGAACATGCGGTGTTTGGTTTTCTGTTCTTGTGATAGTTTGCTAAGAATGATGGATTCCAGCTGCATCCAAGTCCCTACAAAGGACTCAAACTCATCCTTTTTTATGGCTGCATAGTATTCCATGGTGTATATGTGCCACATTTTCTTAATCCAATCTGTCACTGATGGACATTTGGGTTGATTCCAAGTCTTTGCTATTGTGAATAGTGCTGCAATAAACATACGTGTGCATGTGTCTTTATAGCAGCATAATTTATAATCCTTTGGGTATATACCCAGTAATGGGATGGCTGGGTCATATGGTACATCTAGTTCTAGATCCTTGAGGAATCGCCATACTGTTTTCCATAATGGTTGAACTAGTTTACAATCCCACCAACAGTGTAAAAGTGTTCCTATTTCTCCACATCCTCTCCAGCACCTGTTGTTTCCTGACTTTTTAATGATTGCCATTCTAACTGGTGTGAGATGGTATCTCATTGTGGTTTTGATTTGCATTTCTCTGATGGCCAGTGATGATGAGCATTTTTTCATGTGTCTGTTGGCTGTATGAATGTCTTCTTTTGAGAAATGTTTGTTCATGTCCTTTGCCCACTTTTTGATGGGGTTGTTTGTTTTTTTCTTGTAAATTTGTTTGAGTTCTTTGTAGGTTCTGGATATTAGCCCTTTGTCAGATGAGTAGATTGCAAAAATTTTCTCCCATTCTGTAGGTTGCCTGTTCACTCTGATGGTAGTGTCTTTTGCTGTGCAGAAGCTCTTTAGTTTAATGAGATCCCATTTGTCAATTTTGGCTTTTGCTGCCATTGCTTTTGGTGTTTTAGACATGAAATCTTTGCCCATGCCTATGTCCTGAATGGTACTACCTAGGTTTTCCTCTAGGATTTTTATGGTATTAGGTCTAACATTTAAGTCTCTAATCCATCTTGAATTAATTTTCGTATAAGGAGTAAGGAAAGGATCCAGTTTCAGCTTTCTACTTATGGCTAGCCAATTTTCCCAGCACCATTTATTAAATAGGGAATCCTTTCCCCATTTCTTGTTTCTCTCAGGTTTGTCAAAGATCAAATGGCTGTAGATGTGTGGTATTATTTCTGAGGACTCTGTTCTGTTCCATTGGTCTATATCTCTGTTTTGGTACCAGTACCATGCTGTTTTGGTTACTGTAGCCTTGTAGTATAGTTTGAAGTCAGGTAGCGTGATGCCTCCAGCTTTGTTCTTTTGACTTAGGATTGTCTTGGAGATGCGGGCTCTTTTTTGGTTCCATATGAACTTTAAAGCAGTTTTTTCCAATTCTGTGAAGAAACTCATTGGTAGCTTGATGGGGATGGCATTGAATCTATAAATTACCTTGGGCAGTATGGCCATTTTCACAATATTGATTCTTCCTATCCATGAGCATGGTATGTTCTTCCATTTGTTTGTGTCCTCTTTGATTTCACTGAGCAGTGGTTTGTAGTTCTCCTTGAAGAGGTCCTTTACATCCCTTGTAAGTTGGATTCCTAGGTATTTTATTCTCTTTGAAGCAATTGTGAATGGAAGTTCATTCCTGATTTGGCTCTCTGTTTGTCTGTTACTGGTGTATAAGAATGCTTGTGATTTTTGCACATTAATTTTGTATCCTGAGACTTTGCTGAAGTTGCTTATCAGCTTAAGGAGATTTTGGGCTGAGACAATGGGGTTTTCTAAATATACAATCATGTCATCTGCAAACAGGGACAATTTGACTTCTTCTTTTCCTAACTGAATACCCTTGATTTCTTTCTCTTGCCTGATTGCCCTAGCCAGAACTTCCAACACTATGTTGAATAGGAGTGGTGAGAGAGGGCATCCCTGTCTTGTGCCAGTTTTCAAAGGGAATTTTTCCAGTTTTTGCCCATTCAGTATGATATTGGCTGTGGGTTTGTCATAAATAGCTCTTATTATTTTGAGATACGTTCCATCAATACCGAATTTATTGAGCGTTTTTAGCATGAAGGGCTGTTGAATTTTGTCAAAAGCCTTTTCTGCATCAATTGAGATAATCATGTGGTTCTTGTCTTTGGTTCTGTTTATATGCTGGATTATGTTTATTGATTTGCGAATGTTGAACCAGCCTTGCATCCCAGGGATGAAGCCCACTTGATCATGGTGGATAAGCTTTTTGATGTGTTGCTGAATCCGGTTTGCCAGTATTTTATTGAGGATTTTTGCATCGATGTTCATCAGGGATATTGGTCTAAAATTCTCTTTTTTTGTTGTGTCTCTGCCAGGCTTTGGTATCAGGATGATGTTGGCCTCATAAAATGAGTTAGGGAGGATTCCCTCTTTTTCTATTGATTGGAATAGTTTCAGAAGGAATGGTACCAACTCCTCTTTGTACTTCTGGTAGAATTCAGCTGTGAATCCATCTGGTCCTGGACTTTTTTTGGTTGGTAGGCTATTAATTGTTGCCTCAATTTCAGAGCCTGCTATTGGTCTATTCAGGGATTCAACTTCTTCCTGGTTTAGTCTTGGAAGAGTGTAAGTGTCCAGGAAATTATCCATTTCTTCTAGATTTTCCAGTTTATTTGCGTAGAGGTGTTTATAGTATTCTCTGATGGTAGTTTGTGTTTCTGTGGGGTCGGTGGTGATATCCCCTTGATCATTTTTAATTGCGTCGATTTGATTCTTCTCTCTTTTCTTCTTTATTAGTCTGGCTAGTGGTCTGTCAATTTTGTTGATCTTTTCAAAAAACCAACTCCTGGATTCATTGATTTTTTGGAGGGTTTTTTGTGTTTCTATCTCCTTCAGTTCTGCTCTGATCTTAGTTATTTCTTGCCTTCTGCTAGCTTTCGAATGTGTTTGCTCTTGCTTCTCTAGTTCTTTTAATTGCGATGTTAGAGTGTCAATTTTACATCTTTCCTGCTTTCTCTTGTGGGCATTTAGTGCTATAAATTTCCCTCTACACACTGCTTCAAATGTGTCCCAGAGATTCTGGTATGTTGTATCTTTGTTCTCATTGGTTTCAAAGAACATCTTTATTTCTGCCTTCATTTCGTTATGTACCCAGTAGTCATTCAGGAGCAGGTTGTTCAGTTTCCATGTAGTTGAGCGGTTTTGATTGAGTTTCTTAGTCCTGAGTTCTAGTTTGATTGCACTGTGGTCTGAGAGACAGTTTGTTATAATTTCTGTTCTTGTACATTTGCTGAGGAGTGCTTTACTTCCAATTACGTGGTCAATTTTGGAGTAAGTATGATGTGGTGCTGAGAAGAATGTATATTCTGTTGATTTGGGGTGGAGAGTTCTATAGATGTCTATTAGGTCTGCTTGCTGCAGAGATGAGTTCAATTCCTGGATATCCTTGTTAACTTTCTGTCTCGTTGATCTGTCTAATGTTGACAGTGGAGTGTTGAAGTCTCCCATTATTATTGTATGGGAGTCTAAGTCTCTTTGTAAGTTTCTAAGGACTTGCTTGATGAATCTGGGTGCTCCTGTATTGGGTGCATATATATTTAGGATAGTTAGCTCTTCCTGTTGAATTGATCCCTTGACCATTATGTAATGGCCTTCTTTGTCTCTTTTGATCTTTGATGGTTTAAAGTCTGTTTTATCAGAGACTAGTATTGCAACCCCTGCTTTTTTTTGTTCTCCATTTGCTTGGTAAATCTTCCTCCATCCCTTTATTTTGAGCCTATGTATGTCTCTGCGTGTGAGATGGGTCTCCTGAATACAGCAGACTGATGGGTCTTGACTCTTTATCCAGTTTGCCAGTCTGTGTCTTTTAATTGGAGCATTTAGTCCATTTACATTTAAGGTTAATATTGTTATGTGTGAACTTGATCCTGCCATTATGATATTAACTGGTTATTTTGCTCATTAGTTGATGCAGTTTCTTCCTAGCCTCAATGGTCTTTACATTTTGGCATGTTTTTGCAATGGCTGGTACCGGTTGTTCCTTTCCATGTTTAGTGCTTCCTTCAGGATCTCTTGTAAGGCAGGCCTAGTGGTGACAAAATCTCTAAGCATTTGCTTGTCTGTAAAGGATTTTATTTCTCCTTCACTTATGAAACTTAGTTTGGCTGGATATGAAATTCTGGGTTGAAAATTCTTTTCTTTAAGAATGTTGAATATTGGCCCCCACTCTCTTCTGGCTTGTAGAGTTTCTGCTGAGAGATCTGCTGTTAGTCTGATGGGCTTCCCTTTGTGGGTAACCCGACCTTTCTCTCTGGCTGCCTTTAAGATTTTTTCCTTCATTTCAACTTTGGTGAATCTGGCAATTATGTGTCTTGGAGTTGCTCTTCTCGAGGAGTATCTTTGTGGCGTTCTCTGTATTTCCTGGATTTGAATGTTGGCCTGCCCTACTAGGTTGGGGAAGTTCTCCTGGATGATATCCTGAAGAGTGTTTTCCAACTTGGTTCCATTTTCCCCCTCACTTTCAGGCACCCCAATCAGACGTAGATTTGGTCTTTTTACATAATCCCATACTTCTTGCAGGCTTTGTTCGTTTCTTTTTCTTCTTTTTTCTTTTGGTTTCTCTTCTCGCTTCATTTCATTCATTTGATCCTCAATCGCTGATACTCTTTCTTCCAGTTGATCGAGTCGGTTACTGAAGCTTGTGCATTTGTCACGTATTTCTCGTGTCATGGTTTTCATCTCTTTCATTTCGTTTAGGACCTTCTCTGCATTAATTACTCTAGCCATCAATTCTTCCACTTTTTTTTCAAGATTTTTAGTTTTTTTGCGCTGGGTACGTAATTCCTCCTTTAGCTCTGAGAAATTTGATGGACTGAAGCCTTCTTCTCTCATGTCATCAAAGTCATTCTCCGTCCAGCTTTGATCCGTTGCTGGCGATGAGCTGCGCTCTTTTGCCGGGGGAGATGCGCTCTTATTTTTTGAATTTCCAGCTTTTCTGCCCTGCTTTTTCCCCATCTTTGTGGTTTTATCTGCCTCTGGTCTTTGATGATGGTGATGTACTGATGGGGTTTTGGTGTAGGTGTCCTTCCTGTTTGATAGTTTTCCTTCTAACAGTCAGGACCCTCAGCTGTAGGTCTGTTGGAGATTGCTTGAGGTCCACTCCAGACCCTGTTTGCCTGGGTATCAGCAGCAGAGGCTGCAGAAGATAGAATATTTCTGAACAGCGAGTGTACCTGTCTGATTCTTGCTTTGGAAGCTTCCTCTCAGGGGTGTACTCCTCCCTGTGAGGTGTGGGGTGTCAGACTGCCCCTAGTGGGGGATGTCTCCCAGTTAGGCTACTCAGGGGTCAGGGACCCGCTTGAGGAGGGAGTCTGTCCCTTCTCAGATCTCAACCTCCGTGTTGGGAGATCCACTGCTCTCTTCAAAGCTGTCAGACAGAGTCGTTTGCGTCTGTGCAGAGGTGTCTGTGTGTCTTAGTTTACTGTGCCCTGTCCCCAGAGGTGGAGTCTACAGAGACAGGCAGGTTTCCTTGAGCTGCTGTGAGCTCCACCCAGTTCGAGCTTCCCAGCAGCTTTGTTTACCTACTTAAGCCTCAGCAATGGCGGGCGCCCCTCCCCCAGCCTCGCTGCTGCCTTGCCGGTAGATCACAGACTGCTGCGCTAGCAACGAGGGAGGCTCCGTGGGTGTGGGACCCTCCCGGCCAGGTGTGGGATGTGATCTCCTGGTGTGCCTGTTTCCTAAAGCGCAGTATTGGGGTGGGAGTTACCCGATTTTCCAGGTGTTGTGTGTCTCAGTTCCCCTGGCTAGGAAAAGGGACTCCCTTCCCCCTTGCGCTTCCCAGGTGAGGCAATGCCTCGCCCTGCTTCAGCTCTCGCTGGTCGGGCTGCAGCAGCTGACCAGCTCCGATCGTCCGGCACTCCCCAGTGAGATGAACCCAGTACCTCAGTTGAAAATGCAGAAATCACCGGTCTTCTGTGTCGCTGGCGCTGGGAGTTGGAGACTGGAGCTGCTCCTATTCGGCCATCTTGCTCCGCCCCCACTCTAGATTGTTTAAAAGATGGGAGAAAAAGAGAGAACTCAAGGATGACTCCACCATTTTTGGAGAAAGTGAAAAACTGAAGTTCTCACGAATTGAGTTGGGGATGAATTAAGGCAAAACATATTTGGGGTAGAAGCACGTTCTGAACACAGATTTTAAACATATTGAGTTTGGAAAGTCTGTTTGACAGTCAAGTACAATAATTATATTACAGTTAATGTACAATAATATGTAAGTTAAGATTTAAACTTTTAATAGAGATAACAATTTTAGGAATATATATTTTGGTAGGTGAGAAAGACAACAAACATATTTTGTAAATATATAATATAGCAGGGCTGAAAGACCTTTCTGATAAAGTAACAATTGAAGAGAGTTCTACAAAGACATTCTTAGTCATCTTTGACGACCCCCTACTTCACTCCACAGGTGATCTCATCCAATGTTATAACTGCTTGCAGAAAACATCCATATACTCACTATTCTTTACTGTGGGCTTATACAGTAGCTTGCCTTGACACCTTTATTTTGACATCTAACTAGTCATTTAAAACTGTTTTCAAAACCCAGTCCATGATTTTCCCCATCCTAACCACAAATCTGCTTCTCCTGCAGACTTTCTCTTCCCAAAAAATTGCAACACCATCTTTCTAATCAAAGACTACGAATCTTGCAGTCATCCTTGAGTCTATGCTTTTTGTCACATATCACATTCAATCCATTCAAAGAATATGACCCCTTTTATAACCTTTAGTCCTACTACCGTGGTCTAAGCCAATGTAATCTTTCACCTCTTAATTCATTTTCTTAAATTCATTTTTTTGTCCTGTCTTTTATAAGAGGACTGAGGAATCCATTGAAAATGTAAGTGAAATCATGTCACTCCTCTGCTCAACACCTTCCTATAGTTTTCATATCACCTTGAGCAAAAGCCGGTCTTAAAATGATCTCAAGAATATACATCATATTTCCATCTATATCCACTCCCACCCTCTTGCTTTATTTAATACAGTCCATTCTAGCTACACTGGTCTCCTTGAAAATCATAAACCCACTTGTATCGCTTTGTCTTTGATCTTTCTGTTTCCTCTGCCAGATAACTGCATGATTTATGCTTGTGTTGCAGGTTTTAGCTCAATGTTTTCTTTTCATAATCAATTCCCCTACTATAAGCTTGACCCAAATACTGCATGTGATATCATTACACTCAAGTTTTTCATTGTTTATTGAAAATTCAAATCTAACTGTACATTCTATATTTCATCTGGCAACCCTAACTGTGAGGAAGGGGGAAAAAGAAAAATGGATATTGAACAAACAAGCAAAAATTGTCCATTACAGATAGGAAAGGCTTTATCTGAATTACCGAGTTTATGATGAGAGAGTAACAGTTCACCTGCAAAGTTATACATGTTACTTCCCTATTCAAACACCTTTGATGGCTCTCTGTCATTCTATCTGGTACCCAAAGTTTATTCTATGCAGTATGGAAAAACAAAGGCCATCATAATCAATGCTGTCCCTACCTTTCAAGTCTCATATTTTACCATTTCCTTATAGCACATGTTTTCTGCTCTGCATATAGGACAACTTATAATTATTCTGCAGGGAATGTTCCCCTCCCTTTGCTCATGTTATTTTCTGTTCCTAGAATAAGTACTCCCCTCCTTTCCTTTACTTGAAATATAATAACTAATCTTTCAAGACCCGACTCAAAGAATATCACAAAGATATTCTCTGCCGTCTGTTCCCACAACATAAATATGAAGCAAAATAAAACTTTATGATAATACTTTATGGCAATGCATATACTTGCTTATTTGTGTATTACTTCTCTGCTTGATAGAATTGCCTTGATGTCAGAAATGTATTATCACCTTTTAAAAAATTCTAAAACTTGCCGGGCGCGGTGGCTCAAGCCTGTAATCCCAGCACTTTGGGAGGCCGAGACGGGCGGATCACGAGGTCAGGAGATCGAGACCATCCTGGCTGACATGGTGAAACCCCGTCTCTACTTTAAAAATACAAAAAAAAACTAGCCGGGCGAGGTGGCGGGCGCCTGTAGTCCCAGCTACTCGGGAGGCTGAGGCAGGAGAATGGCGTGAACCCGGGAGGCGGAGCTTGCAGTGAGCTGAGATCCGGCCACTGCACTCCAGCCTGGGCGGCAGAGCGAGACTCTGTCTCAACAAAAAAAAAAAAAAAAAAAAAAAAAAAATTCTAAAACTTGTTATCTTCCACCTTACACAAAGTAAGTGCTTAATAAATATTTGTGAATGAGTAAAAATATATATTTTTTAAAATATATATAAAATATAAATTTAAAATAACATATTACATTTGATAATTAGTAATTTCAAATATATATATGTACTGCTTTAAAAAATTGAAAATCTTTATGACTTTCTGTTGGGAATTGATTTTTTAGAAATGATACCAGGAGCCCAAGCCATAAAGAAAAAAAATGACAAACTGGACTTTCTTAAAATTAAAAACATTTGAAATTCAAAGAACACCATCATGAAAGAAAGTGAAAAGATAGTCTAAAGAACAGAAAGAAGCTATTTGCAAGCCATATGTTTCATAAAATACTTGAATCAAATATATGTAAAGAATTCATGTAAATCAACAATAAAAATACATGTAAATAAATTAATATGAAGGCAAATAATTTGAATAGACATTTCTCCAAAGAAGATATACAAATGAACATAAGTACCTAAAAAGATGTCCAATCTCGTTAGTCATTAGGAAATGCAAATCCAAACCACAAGGAAATATTACTTTGCACCCACTAGAATACCTGAAATAAAAAGATAGACAATAAGAAGTTTTGGTGAAGATGTGGAAAATTAGTACTCTCATACATTGCTGGTAGGAATGTACAATGGTGCAACCACTTTGGAAAACATTTCCTCAACATGTTAAAAATAGAATTGTCATATGGTCCAGCAATTCTACTCTAGGAATCTATCCAAGAGAACTGAAAACATTTGTCCACGTAAAGACTTCTACACTAAAGTTCATGGCAGTTATTTATAGTAGCCAAAAGGTGGACACAACCTTAATGTCTATCAACTGATGTATACATAAATAACATGTAATATATCCCCATGATGGAATACTATTTAGCAATAACAGAAATGAAGTATGGATAACATGCTACAGTACTTGAATGAAATTCAAAAACATCATGCCCAGTGCATAAAACTAGTCACGAAAGAACACAGGTTCAGTGTCTCCACTTCTGTGAAAAGTCCAAAACAGCGAATCTGTATGACAGAAAGTAGTTAGTGGTTGTCTGGGGCTGTGGGTGGGTGAGTGATTGCTAATAATTATGAGATTTCCACTAGGGGTGGAAAAAATGTGAGATTAACTTATGTTTATAGTTGCACAACTCTGTGAGTATACTAAACTCCACTGAACTTTTTATGTTTAAAGAGTGCATTTTATGGCATGTAAATTCTATCCCAGTAAAGCTGCTTAAAATAAGTATTGACTTTTAATACAGTCATTTGTCATTTAAATTAAAGTGCCACAATTTATTTTAAAGGTAAGTCAAGTTAACAGTGGTTTGGAACAAAAACAAGATCTTTTTCTAAGATATAAATCACAGTTTTAATATGACTTTTCTGATATTATTAAGACACACAGTAAGCTCACCATAGAATATATTTAAGGTCATGAGAATAAATAAAAGATTATGTATTTTCTACAAATACAAGTTTCATAAGCACTACAGAATAAAAATTGAGAGTTTTAAAATCTTCTCATGGGTAATCCTAACACAATAGCATAAAGACTATGCAGTGAACATTTACTGCTTAATGGAATTTTAAAAGTTAGCATTTTAAAAGTGTTTTATTTTAATTGCCTGATTGCTCTCTACAGTTAGTTAAATTTCTCTTACCTTGAGCCCATTTAAAAGTATGCAATGTGCTTGTTAAGTGCATTAACAAGATTTTAATGGAGCGCAGGTGCACAGAATTGGAACAAACATTTTTCAAATGAGAAAATAAATATCGTTCATTCACACTGAATAAATATTTACCAATATTATATATATAATATATTATATATATAATATATATTACTCAGCATGTACAATTTTATCCTGTTGATTTATATGTTCTGATAAGAGGCAATATGGTAAAGGGGTAAATTAACTGAACTGGGAATAAAAGTTCTGCATTTTAATTCAGATCACCTCTATGTGATTACCTGAGTCTCAGTTTCTCCAAAATTCTTTAGAGCTCTAGAATCTTAAATATGATTTTTCAATTCCATAAAACATTTTTTAAAATAAAAATTTATTTTTCAAGGTTTTTATAGTTTTTTAAGCAAATTTATTAATATACAAGTAACATATAATTTACGTGCACAATTCTGTCAATTTTGATAAATATATGTGCCTTCATAAACACCCAAATCAAGATAAAGAACATCCCCATAAACCTTAGAAGTGCTCTCATGCCCTCTTGAAGTCAACCCCACCTCCCCCATTCCACCTCCCATTCCAGGCAACAACCAATCTGCTTTCCTGCCATTATAGATTAGGATGATCTTTTCTAGAATTTCAAATAAATTAAATCACACATTACGTACACTTTTGTACGTAGCTTCTATTTCTCAGCATAATGTTTTTGTGATTCATTCATTCTATTGGAGAGATCAGTAATGTGTTTGTTTTCATTGTACAAACATATCAAGTTATATTTGTTTACGCCAAGAATACAATAGTTTCTCCTATTTTTAAGAAATGTTTTTGAATTTAATTATTTAGCATGATTGCATTGTAGTTTTATTTATAGCATGTAAACATTATTTCCAAGAATCCCTGTTGGTTACTAAATTATCTCTTAAGATACAAGTTGAATCTACAGACCTAATTCTGTGAAGATATCATTCCACATCTGAACATAGAACTGCTGTATTGTGGGTGCCAAACTCTATTTAATAAAAGGGGTAAGTGATGTTACGAATATGTGGGAATGTTGGAGTGTGTACTGCAGTTCATTAATCACATCTCCCTTTAGAGTCTCTATTCCCCTTTCTGCTGGAAATGTTGCTGGTTGAAGGATCAGAGCTGAACATTTCTCTCAGAATTGCTCTTAGAGGAAGGGAATTGTGAACTTCTACAGTACACAGCTATCTGTACATTGAACTCGGAAAGGCCAGTTTATAATCATTAGGCAGCACTCAAGATCTGGATTAGGAAAGACCGGTGAAATCAATTGCCAGTCAGTTATTTCCAAATTTGAGATAACTGAGGTATGATAACTAATTTTAGAGGGGTTTTGCCATAATTTTAAATATCTTCAAATCCTGTATACAGTCTACAAGTAACTAGACAAGTGTAAGATTTATTAGAACTTCTGCCTTATCACATTGAGAAATTCCTCCAGTCAACTTTAAAAAGGCAATTGTCTCTGTCTTTCTCTGCTCTTTTAATTTTGATTCGCTTAGCTATTTCTCCACACTCTCACATTGTATTAGGTTATTGGACTTACACTACTTCTTTCCATTTGCCTGCATTTCCTTTCTCTGTGTTTTATCTTTCTCACTGCTTTTATGATGCTTTCTGTTCTTCCCATTCTTCTATAGTCCGTTCTGCCCTATGTGTCATTTGCATTCCTAAATATCATGAGCCATGCAATATTGTGCAATAAAAAACACAGGGCTTAAGGGGGTAATGAAGTTTATGGCACAACCCTAAAAGCTTTATCAGTGTCACATTAAAATAAAGCTAAAAAAGCTAATAAAAATGGTAGCACAGTTTTACACCTGTTAAATAGTTAGAAATTGCACAAATACAGTGATACTTTTTTTTTTTTTTTTCCTGAGAAAAAGCTGAAGTTTGCTTGTGGAGTTAGAAGACTTAAAGGCTTTCATTTTTTGTGAAGTTGTAAAAGGAAGGGTATCCGAAATCAGACAGAAAGTTGTAACACAGGTGTTGATGGGCAAATTTCTAACATACATGGGACACTGAGGTCAGTTTTAGATATTTGAGGAATGGGCATGTGTGCGTTTTATGTGTTCCTACGTGGCTTGTTTCAGCCAGGTGTGGTTTTCTCTATTTAGCCAGTGCTTCTCAGGAACAAAATTGCATGTTAAAAAACACAAAAAAATTACATTACATTGAAATTGTTTTCTAATATATCAATCATGTTGAAATAAATTCATGTTTTTAAACAAGTGCTTAAAAAGTGAGCAGAAATAAGCGTACTTTCTGTGTTTTCTCTCTATACTTTCTGTTTCTACTTTTTTTTTTCTCTTAGTTATTTCTCCCAAATTGCTGCACTGTCCTCACTACAAAACTTCTCCAATGTAGCTAGGCTGAGGAGCATACTTTTATTTATTATTATTATTTTATTTTTATATATTTATTTATTTATTTATTTATTTTATTTATTTTTTGGTCAGAGTCTCACTCTTTCACTTAGGCTGGAGCACGCTAATGCAATCATGGCTCACTACAACTTGGACCTTGCTCAAGCAATCTGCCCACCTCTGTCTCTCTAGTTGCTGGGATTATGGGTGCATGCCACAATACCTGGGTAATTTTTCTATTGTTTAGAGATGGAGTCTCCCCATGTTGCCCAGGCAGGTCTCAAACTCCAGACATCAAGTGATCCTCCTGCCCCGGCCTCCCAAACTACTGGGATTACAAGAGGGAGCCACCGCATACAGCCCATACTTTCTTTTCTTTTCTTATTTATGTATGTATGTATTTATGTATGTATGTATGCATGTATTTAAAGGCTGTAAGGCTCTGTTGCCCATGCTGGAGTGGTGTGGCATGATCATGGTTCACTACAGCCTCAAAGTCCTGGGCTCAAGCCATCCTTATGCCTCAGCCTCTTGAGCAGCTAGGACAACAGGTGCATGCCACCACACCCTCATTTTTTTTTTTTAATTTTTTTCTAGAGATGAGGTCTTGCTATGCCACCCAGGCTGGTCTCAAATTCAACACCTCAAGCAGTCTCCTGCCTCAACCTCCCAAAGCACTGCGATTACAAGAGTGAACCACAACACCCGGCCTCTTAATTTTTAATCGACAAATAATAAATGTACATATTCATGGGATACAATGTAAAGTTTTGATATATGTATACAATGTGGAATGATTCAATCAATTTAATTAACATATCTGTCACTCGCTTACTTACCATTATTGTGGTGAGAGCACTTAAAATCTACTATTCTAGCAATGCATTATTATTAACTATAGTCATCATGCTGTGTCATAGAACATTATTCTTACTGTACAATTGAATCATTTTACTCTTTAACTAACATTTCCCATTAACTCATCACAGTCATCCTCTTTTTCCAGCCTCTGGCAACCACCATTCTACTAACAACTTCTATGCGTTTGACTTTTTTAGATTCTACAGATAAGCGAGGTGAAGAAGAATTTGTCTTTCTGTGCCCAGCTGATTTTACTTAGAATAATGTCCTCCAGGTTCATCCTTGTTGTCACAAATGACAGAATTTCCTTCTTTTTAGAATCTGAATAGTATTTCATTGTGTATGTATACCACACTCACTTTTATCCATTCATCCAGTGATAGACACCTAGGTTGATACCGTTTATTGGCTATTGTAAATAATTCTGCTTTGAACATGGGAGTGCAGATATCTCTCCCACACACTGATTTCAATTCCTTTAGTTATATACCCAGAAGTGAGATTTCTGGATTCTATGATAATTTTGAATTTTTGAGGAACTCTCGTACTTTTTTCCATAGTGGCTATACTAATTTACATTTTTACTAGTAGTGTACAAGGGTTCCATTTTCCCACATTCTTATTCTCTCACCAACACTTACTGGCTTTTTGCTAATAGCCATTCTAACATGTATGAAGTGATATCTCATTGTGGTTTTAATTTGCATTTCCCTGATGCATTGTTGGTATTGAGCATTTTTTCATATATCTGCTGGTCATTTGTATGTCTTCTTTTGAGAAATGTTTATTCAGGTCTCTTCCCTGTTTCTTAATCTGAGGATTTCTTTTCTTTCTATTGAGGTGTTTGAGTTGTTTATATATTTTGGACTTGAGCTGTAGGGCATACTTCTGAAGATACACTTTTAGAAAACCCTGGTTTCTATGCAGTCCTTTCGGAAAGAAGAAAAATCATCTCTCAAAATATTTAACCCCTTTTAGCCTCCTTCTTGTGGGTTGTGTGCATGCATGATTTTATGTTAATAGTAATATAGAAATAAAAACTTTTCTATGCTATATATTTGTTCCAGCTAGGTCAGATTCACAGCAGGAATAATCTTTAATAAAAAATATTTGGTAAGTTCTTTTCCTGGGCATCATTGAAAATAAAACTTAAAAATTTACAAAGGATCTTGAACAAAGATTTTTAAATTGCACACTTTATAGGTCCTTACCTATTAATTAAAAATAATGTGTGGTGTTATATCAATATGGTGTTGTAAATTAATAATAAACTATATCTAATTGATAAAATAGTAGCTAGTACTTAATGTTTAGGATACCTCAGTGTTTTATGCTATGTTTTACATATAGAGAGAACATAGCATACTTTCCATTTCAAATACATCTATTAAACTGATTGAAAATTACTGATCTACCTTCATATTTTAATGTCAATTAACAGTTTCCTCAGAAACTTAGTTTTTTGGCAAAGCTAGTTCTTTTCAGAATTTCTTATTTCTCAGTGTGAAAGCAGTGTCAGTTTAATTTCTTTAAGTTTATTTTAAATTTTAAATGAAAGATGAAAATTCTTAAGTGCCATTTCTTTTTCTATTCCTGCAGCGTTTGTCCAATGGTTCTATAGACTCAACCGATGAAACTAGTCAAATAGTTGAACTACAAGAATTGCTTGAAAAGCAAAACTATGAAATGGCCCAGATGAAAGAACGTTTAGCAGCCCTTTCTTCCCGAGTGGGAGAGGTGGAACAGGAAGCAGAGACAGCAAGAAAGGATCTCATTAAAACAGAAGAAATGAACACCAAGTATCAAAGGGACATTAGGGAGGTAAGTGATTCATCTTACTTTCAGTCTTTGATTTCTGAATGCTGCTTCTGAGATACTGTTTCCATAATTTCCCTTAATGACCATACACTTTTTACTTCCCAAAAGACCATACTTTGGCCTGCATTATATTAGTTATGAAACTTGTTCAATAGGGCAAATAGTTTACTTCATGAGCACTTTAAATATATATGGAAAGAAATATGTGCTATCAAAGGTCAGATATAACAAAGACATTCTGAAGCTGTGAATAAATTTTTTTAAACGTAAGCTTTTAATTTTAAATAACCCTAAATATGTGTATGAATCATGAATTGCTATACTCATACTCTTAGCATATAGAAATACTACAAAAATACTTCAAATTGTTCCATTGCTTGTTTTTGTTTTGTGTCATGAAGGTGAATGTATCTCTGTTAATATGCATATACACGCATATGTATAACATAACCTTTCTTTGTCTGTATATTAAATTCCTGTTAGATATAACATCCCTTTTTCTACTTAAAAATGAGTACTTTAGTCACTTCTCAGCCTCTTGGCTAATATCAAGTGAAAAAAGAGAGTACTTTAAGTTACTACAAAAGATACTAGGAGATGTTTGATTTGTAACACTGTCAAATCGTTTTACCTGCTAAGGTGAAAGTTTAGAATCTTTTCACTTTTTCACCTTTTCACTCACAACTAAAAAGAAAATTATATTTGTGGAAATTGAGTTTTCTTACTTTTTGCCTTTTCCATTTTTACATATTTTAAATGTATTTGTATCTTTTAAAAATATTTTTTGTATCTAATTAGCTAGTTGTTCATCAAGTTGGCCCTATTCTATGTACCCAATTCTTTTCTTACCATTCTCTTATAAGCCAATTTTATCTTACTTTTTCCCTGACTGTTCCACCAAAACTCTTCTCATAAAAGTCATTATTGACCTCCATGTTACTGAATCCGGGGTTCAATTCTCAGTCCTCTTAAGCACTTGATCCATTTTCCAGAGGACTTCCTCACTGGGCTAATAGCACATTCTCCTCTCCTGGTTTTCATCCGTATTTACTTGCTTACCTAATCGCAGGCTCTTTTACTGCTTCTGTTTCTCCTCCCCTACCTTGGAGTGTCTTCCCTTCTCCACCTACTTTTATTTCCCTGGTAAATTTCTGCAGTCTCATGGCTCCAAAAGCCACCATCATCTTAGGACTCCCAACTAATATCTCCAGCTTGTTCTTCTTTCCTAATTTCCCGATGTTTCTCTCTCAATCACTAAGGGATATCTCAAAATTAGCATTTTCAAACTCTTTTCTTGATGTTTTCTCAACAAACCAGACCCTCCTGCAGTCTTCCATATCCATTATTATTGTTGCTTAGGCCAAAAGTCTTGGAGCCGTCCTTAAGATCTCTCCCCTCACACACTTGGTTTGATTCAGCAATAAATCCTGTTATCTACAATTTCAAAATATTCATAATGGGACCTCTTCTCAGAATCTTCGTGGCTTTTTCTTTTTCTACACAATCACTTTCTCTCAGTGGATTATTTCAATAGTCATCTGTTCCCTGGTGGTCTTGCTCATGCCTTCAGCTCACCTCAGTCTGTGCTCAACACAGCAGCTTAAGCTGCCTGCCTGTAAGTCAGTTCATGTCATTTTTCTGCTTAAAACATTTTAATGACTACCTATTCTACTTACAGTATTATCAAAGCCCTTACAGTGCTCTATAAGCCATATACAATCTCTCTAATACCACCTTCCTGACCTCCTGGAGATCATGTACTGTCTCATCCGACCATGCTCTGCTCAACTGGAGTGACCTCTTAAGCAAGCCAGACCTGTTTTATTACATTTTCTTTTCTCTCTGCCTTTTGTTCAATGTTGTTTTCTCAGTGAAATGTCCCCTGACCTTGCTATGTACACATATACACTCTCCTTCTTTTGTTTGCTTATCCCACAGGACTTTCTATCACCTGACACAATGTATATTTATTTTACTGATATAGTTGGTTATCATATGCCTCCCTCCCCAACTATTCCTAAACATCTATAAGGGCTAAGATTTTTTTTTCTTGTTTTGTTCACTGCTGTCTTCAGAGTACCTATGCAGCTATTGATTGTATAATAGGCACTCAAAAAATCTTTGCTGAAAGAATAGATATTTATAAGTAAATATCAGAAGGTGTGAATGATATCAGAATATGTACTAAGATGATGCCTACTAGCAAAACAAAACAAAAAGGATAGATGAAGCATGAAGTGGTAGACTGCTCCACTGCAACACAGATAATGATACAACTTTTTATGAATTAATAGTTCATGGCTGCATCTCTCCTCTTCATCCTCCCCACAATTCCAACTCAGAGAGTTCTTAAAGACAGTTTAACCTCTCTTCTGTATCACTAATAAGGAATTACTGGGATTTCTGGCTATCAAATCATCGGGCTCACTTCTTGATCTGTTGTTCATTCTCTCTGTCTTCATTCTCTTGGTTCTGGAGATTTAGATGATTTCCTTTCATTTTAGTACTCATTGCTCTGTTAATGCTCATCTAATCCAGCATCACTTACAGGTAAGGTCCAACATCCGATTCTCATTTTCTTACTGCCCATTTAAAAATAACTCCTTGATACTAATAGTCTCGGAATGTAGGTGACAAAACGCCCAGTCAGATGGAAAATGCACTCCTCTGATGCCAGGTGTTCTTTGATTAAGAATCTTCTCATGGGCAAAACGTTCTCCTTTCGTGTGGAATTATTTTAAAATACAACTATTCTTATCAGCCCCATTGTGTCTATGTTTATATTTTGGAAGAGTTTCTGGAGAAAGGAATATCTCTCATCACCCACCTTTGAAAGGAGATTGCAAACACAAATATTTTCAGAGCCAGGCTGGCAATGGAAAAGTAAAAAGTGCCAGGTGCAAGACTGTAGGAAGTGATGGCATTGATGAGACCTGTGAAAGGGCCTATACTCAGCCTGCATTACTGGATGTATCACTTTTTTTTTGTATGCACACACACACACACACACACACACACACAGAGCACTGTGAAGGCTAAATAAACTAATTCTGAAATATTCAGATCTCAATACCCAGGCCTGTGGCTTATGAAGGATTTTTTAAGGAAGAGTCACATGTGAAAACTATTACAGTTGTGTTACATGGAAATTCTCAAATTCCTCACAACTGGCAAAAAGGGGAAATGCTAATTATTATCTCCATTTTTCTCAGATGAGAACCATAAGGTTCAGTGAGGTAAAGTAACTTGCCAAAGGTCTATGCAGTTCTCTCCCCAGCAGCACAGCAGAGAAACAAGATCAGCATGGCTTTAAAACCTGCGCTTCTTCCACTATGAACTGCTTCCAAAATCAACACAGCGTAATAATTAATTCAGTGATAGCAATTATCATAAAATGCAGCTACAATATAACTGTTCTCTAAATAATCAATATTTGGATCTTTTTTTTTTTCCAATAAGCAAGAAGATGTGAAAATCACATAGTTAAAAAAAACAGATTACTTAGCACTTAAAGCTTTTATTTTCTTGAATAATATTTTACTGGGTTATGGTCACAGAGAGTCAACTGGATTGCAAGTTACTTTTTCTTTTCTTAATTATTCTCTTAAAACATTATTTATTTATTATAGAGACAGAGTCTTGCTCTGTTGTCCAGGCTGAAGTGCAGTAGTGTTTTCAGCTCACTACAACCTTGAACTCCTATGCTCAAGCAATCCTCTCACCTCAGCCTTTGGAGTAGCTAAGACTACAGGGCATGTGTCATAATGTCTGGAAAATTTTTGTATTTTTATCGAGACAGGGTCCTACTATGTTGCTCAGGCTGGTCTCAAATTCCTGGTTCAAGCGATCCTCCCACCTCATCCTCCCAGTGGACTATGATTATGGGCGTAAGCCACGGATTGCAAGTTTCTTAATAGAAAAAAATAAGCTCCCTTTTCTTGATACTCGTATAACATTTCTAACATAGTATAATTTATAAATTGTACAGGTAATAAATGTTTGTTGTAATAATTGAGGAAAAATTAGGAAATAAGAAAAAAACAACCACATAATAAAAAATGGAAAGGTAATTTGCTTTGCATGTGAGGACATTCTAAGGTATCTAAAAATGAACTATTATTTTGAGTAGCAAAAACTGCATTTACTTTTGCAACAATCTAATTTATAAATATGTTCCACTGATGGCTTCAGAATATATTTTTGTAATTTTTCTTTGTCAAAAAAGAAACCTATCCAAAATTTACTTTCGTTTTACATTTTGTCTTCAAACAAAACTCCTTAAATTGATTTTGACCTATGAAGAATAGGTGAGTTGGATTAAAGCTAGACACAACACTCAAATTAGAAAAATAGACAATCTTATAAATGTAGCTTATCTCTCCAGTTTTTAATCAAGAGGATTATTAATTGTGTATGGATAATAATATATCACATACATAGCTGTGCAAATAGCTAAAATTTTCGGTGGAGTATTTTAATTACATTTTGTTTTGTGAATAAAACCATCTTGTATTTCCAACTTCCTATTAACAGTTCTTCAGAATTTCACTATGTGATTAAATGAATTAAATACATATCAGTGTTGCCTTTTCTATTATCTGAAACATGTAGTTATATTTTTCACCTTAATAGATCTAAATTACCAGAGAGTTATATTTATTAGATATGAAAAATATGAAATTTATATATAAACTTCAGGTCAAGAGATAATTGAATCTTTATTTTTTCTCATTTTTTGTAGGTAGCAAGTTTTAGGGACTAGAAAAAGCTCCCTTTTTTAGAATTTTTCAAATGACAGAGGGATAAGCTATTTCTCTGACTTGTAAATCCAGTTTATTTTTGGCAACACAGCCTGCAGTTAAAAATTGAATCTCCCACATGAATCACTGAATCAAAAAATACAGTACCAAAATTACAAAATGCAAAAATTCCTGCATGTAATGTATGTCATAGAGTGAGATCATCTAATTGTGTACATAAGAGGAATTAATAATAAAAAAAGACTATTATTTATCGAGGGTGTTTTCTACATGAGACACCATACAAAGCACTTCCTGAGTCCTAACAGCAATACTATGTGCTACATATTAGAATCTCAACTCACATAACATATGAAGAAGGTGAAGCACAGAAAAGGTGAGCAACATTGACCCTTGTAACAGAGTTAGTAAGTGTCCCGAACTAGCATTTGGAGCAAGTATGTACTACTTCAATGCTCATGTTCTTGAGAAATGTGTGTATGTCTTTTGTTGATTTTATTGCTGTTAAAATGTAGTAAGAAGTTTATTTATACAGGTTAGCTTTAGACTTTTCTCTTCAGGCCACGAAATTTTCCCAGAGTTCTGTTTGCAAGTGAAACGTACAGAATACAATATTAAGCACTCTGAAAGGATCCTCTAAGATAAAAACTCTACCATCACTGAGATAAAAAATATATAAAGTAGAAAAAGTCAAAAGTGAAAATAAGAAGTGTTTAGATAATAGACATTATTTGGGATGCCTAAAATCTAGGGGTATGTATATAATATTTCTTAAAAATTAGTCTGGCTAATTTTTGCTGAATTCATAGATTAAATTTAATTTTTTATTTTTGCACTTTAATGTCAACATAATTATCCAAGTAGCTTTTGACTGGGTCTTGATGGTCAGTATGATTGAGCTAGACAAAGACGACAAAACATATTCCAGGTAGACATGAAGTCACAGAGTGCATTAGTTTTGTAGGGCTGCCATAACAAATTGCCACAAACTGGATGGCTTAAAACAACCATAATTTAGTTACTCACTGTTTTAGAGGCTTTAAGTCTGAAATCAATGTTTCAGCAGGGCCATATTCTCTCTGAAGGCTCTAGTGAGATCTTCTTCACCCCTTCTAGCTTCTAATGGTTACTGGCAATCATTGGCATTCTTGACTGGTAGCAGTATAACTCTGTATAACTCCATTCTCTGACTGCCTTCCTCCTTCTTCCCCCTATTTCTCTGTCCCCAAATCCCCTCCTTATAAAAACACCAGTCATTGGATTTAGGGCCTATCCTAATCCTGTATGACCCCATCTTAACTTGATTATGTCAACAAAATCTTATTTGCACATAAGATCACATTCATAGGTTCAGAGTGGACACAAATTTTGGGGGGATGTTATTAGCCCCAGTACACAGAAGTAAGGAAGTATCAGGTCACAAAACCACTTTTTTTCTAGGCTTTGTAGCTCAGATTTTACCCTGAAGATGGAGGGGAAGAAATAAAAGTACTGAAACCAAGAAGCAGTATGATCAGAGTAGCATTTAGTAATATCTCTTGGGCAGCAGGGTGGAGGAAAAGTAAGGAGAATAAAAGACAAAAAATACAAGAGAGAGAGCTAACTTGTAGGTGAGCAGGAGACTAGGGACAACACGATGAGTTTCATGGTGGATCTATTACTTTTTTTTTTTTTTTTCTTGGAATGGAGTCTTGCCCTTCGCCCAGGCTGGAGTATAGCAGTGCAATCTTGGCTCGCTGCAACCTCTGTCTCCCAAGTTCAAGTGATTCTCAGGCCTTAGCCTCTCCAAATAGCTGGGATTACACACATGTGTCATGACGCCCAGCTAAGTTTTTTGTATTTTTAGTAGAGACGGAGTTTCACTATGTTGATCAGGAAGGCTGGTCTTGAACTCTTACCTCAAGTGATCTGCCCACCTTGGCCTCTCAAAATTCTGGGATTACAGGTGTGAGCCATCACCTCTGGCTGATCTATTACTTTTTAATTAATTTTAATTTTTTATGTATACAAAAATTTTCAAAGTCAAATAACGGCATGTATAAAGATGGTACATATATAAACACACACAGCGTCTCACTTCAAGTTTTCATCCCATTTCCCTGAAATTCTTAATGTCAACCCTTTTATCCACGACTTCTGGTATTTTCTCTCTTTATTTAAACAAAATTTATGTCTTGGTCTTAGATTAGGACATTACCTATTTTATTCCTTATTTTACTTTTTATTCTACCTATCCTTTCATTAGAGTTATCATCTGAAAAAAATAAAAAATAAAAATAAAGAAAATTGGAAGGCTGTCTGCTTATCTGATTATTATAGGTGATGGGACTGGCTCTGGACCCTGTAGGAGAGTGGCAAAGGCACTGATTAGGAATAAGTGATGAAATGATTCTGGATAATAAGATATGGAAACTATTGCCATTTCCTCAATTCCAGAATTGTTATACAAAGAAGCTTCCCACGTTCTCAGGAAACCATTCCAGGCCAATGAGCCTCACTTCTGCACTTGATTTTCCCCCAACATCTTGTCAATAAAGTAGGTTATCTAACTACCGGTAAATTTTCACGTAAGCTGTGAGTAAGGTAAAATTATCTCCATATTACTATCTATAAATTTGATTATTTAAAAATTACTGTTTAAAATATTATCAATGCCATGATTTTCTCCACTTGAACTTGATTTTTCCATATATTTATGCGTTCATGGACTTCTTTAAACTCTTATGTAATTGAAACATATATAACTAGGTAAATGGTTAAGAGTCTAAGTCAGTTGGTAAACTTGTAAATAAGATCCAAATGTACTATTTTTTTTTTTTGTGGCCTGCTGTTTTAACCACAGAATTCCTCTTTCTTAACATAAAGGTAAGAATACGGATGGTATTTGTTATCTATTTGAAGATTGCTTTACAATTTAGAACTGTAGTCGCCATTTTAACAATTTTATGATTTGCAACACTACTCATAATTGTAATTAATTTTACTGCATAATGAACTAATTTATCTGCCACTTCTCTTACAAGAGTGCCAGTTCTACAGTAGACAGTTTCAAAAGCTGCACCATTGTATTCTTAGACAGCAAAATGCTTTTGGTTAACCAAAGATACAAAAATAATTCTGACAACTAAGTTGGGAAAAGTCACCTGAAATCTTGCATTCCTTCAATGAAAAGAAAGGAATGAGTATTTATTTCAAGAATGCAATAGTTTTTATGTTTCTTTTATATTTAACAAGACAATAATTAAACAATCTGAGAATCTGACTTGCTTTTTTAAAATTATTTTAATTGTAGGCCATGGCACAAAAGGAAGATATGGAAGAAAGAATTACAACCCTTGAAAAGCGTTACCTCAGTGCTCAGAGAGAATCTACCTCCATACATGACATGAATGATAAACTAGAAAATGAGTTAGCAAATAAAGAAGCTATCCTACGGCAGGTTCAGTATCTCTGTCTTGGTTTTTTTCTGGTCCATGCGTTCTCATCATTCTCACAAAACAGGGAGTAAATAAAATAGGGTACTTCTTGACAGATGTTTGAGTAATCATTCTCTAAAATTTAAAATTGTCTGGCAAAACAAATATGATTTTCAGTGTGAAATTTCCTTTCTAGAAAGATAAATTATTTATCTGAATAATAATACAAGTAATGACTATGACTTACTTTTCATATAGGCATGAGCCAGAAATTGTGCTAAACAGTTTTCGTGTATTACCTCACTTAATTCTAACCACCACCTATGAAGTAGGCAGAGTTATTATGCTGAAGACACTACAGTTCAGAGACAGTCACACTTTCCCAAGATCATACATCTACTAAACACCAGAGCCAATAGTGGAATCCTAAGTTTATTGGGCTCTAGAGCACAAACAGGCAAACTATAGCTGTGGGCCAAAGCTGGTTGGTTGCCTTCTCTTGTTAATCAAGTCTTATTGGAACACAGCCATGCCCAATCATTTAATCATTGTCTATGACTGTTTTTGTGCTACAATACAGTTGAGTATTTGGGATTGAGGCCATATGGTACATGAGGCCTAAAATTTTTACTATCTGACCTGTTACTGAAAATGTTTGCCAACCTTATCTCCAGAGCCTGGATCATCATGCTACACTACCTCTCCCACTCCAGTCTAAATACTATGATTTTCAATATTTTGCTATGGTGGTATATCTGATGTCTTAGTACTGAGCTATATTCCCTTTGTTAAAATTTATACTCATGAGTAATTTCTTTCCTTTTTGCTGCCAGTGGTAAGAACTTTTTTATTGTTTTAATGTGCTTAAATTTATGAAGGAAATGGATAAGCAATATATGAAAACAAGACAGCAATCAACACTTTGCACATTTAGGTGTGGTAGTGGCTGATTTTAAATCTAAAATCATGGCTGAAGTGCAAAGCCCCCGGCGACTGGTGTTTGCTATCCAAACTCTGACTCTTTAAGTGTCTCTGCTCCCATTCCCATTTCAGATGGAAGAGAAAAACAGACAGTTACAAGAACGTCTTGAGCTAGCTGAACAAAAGTTGCAGCAGACCATGAGGAAGGCTGAAACCTTGCCTGAAGTAGAGGCTGAACTGGCTCAGAGAATTGCAGCCCTAACCAAGGTACTGCATTAGAACAATTGGTCAACCTAGATATATTTGTCGAAAGGATTAGCAATCGAAATGTATAAAGATTTTCTATAGGCTTTATGAAAATTAAGTTTATTTAATCTTTATTATATTTGTCTGTTATTAAGTCAGTTTTTTCTTGTCATACATATTTATGCCAGCAGGAATAATTGTTATACAAATGTGATGACCCCCCTGCCTATTTAAACATTAACAAAACAAGTAAAATTTCATGTCATTGTTATAGTTACTTTTCCATGGTAATATTTGTATAAGAATAATCCTGGAGACAAACAAAAACGATAATGTTATCTATATGAGACACAACAATTTAACAGTCTTCACATCAATTGCTATTAGAAGTATACAAAATATCATAACTTTTTGATTCCTCCCCAACTACAGTATAAAACTTGTTAGAAGTGGGAAGTTAGACTTATAAAAGTCTGAGGTCTAAACAATTAAACAGTCAGAAAGCGGTTTTACAATTGTAATTTCCTCTGAAAATTAAAATCAATAATACTCTGAAGAATGTTCAAAATTTTCTGTGTAATATGGCTGGTAGATTCTGCAACTATCTGAATATTTTGGAATTTTACAAGCATTATAATGTTAAAAAGGACTATTCTGACCTCTGACAGTCAAACAGAAATAGTATCATTTCAAAGTGTGTGTACATGTCACAAGTTATATAAAAGCGCATTTTGTCACTAAAAGCCTGTTTGACATTTGATATGAATTCAAAAATAATCACACAATTTATATTTTTACACAATCATTAATATTTGCTAAGTTTTCAAGGCCACTACAGTAAATGAGTATGATAGGTATTTGGACTTCAAGTTTAAAATTATGGGATTAGGATTTACCCAAAATAATTGATGCAGCAATGAAGTAGACATACACGCATGATTTTCTAAAAAAGCAATTAATTAAAAATGAACAGTGGACTGATCTTCCTGTTGGTTAAAATAGGACAGTTAAGCAGGTAATGGAAGGCAAACCTTTGACGAAGTAGAGCAGGATTAGAGAGCGTTGAAACAGTTGCTTGTTTGCAGAGTGTTGGAGTAACTAGTTTGCTAAAACTGATTGAGGTGGGATTATAATTTGGATCGTTCCGTAGTCACAAACCATGCCAGTAAACTACTATGGCAATTTCAGGAATGTGTGATTTCTAAGATAAACATAAATTTATCATTTAATTTGAAAAAAAAATTTAAATATGTTGGTATTATTTCATTTTTTTCCTGCAAACACAGATCTTAAATGACTATAACATAGACTGAGATATGCATAATTAGCCCTTTCATCTAAAGAACATAAAGGCCTTTCAAAAAGAGTTATCTTTTTCAATTGCACTGTTTTGGGGGGTTAGATGAGTGACTGAATACGAAAAATAACTTTTGTAAAGTTGTAGCTTAAAATAATGATCAATATTATCCTGACTAAAACACAAGAAAGTCTACAATTTCCCCTCATTTACAATTCAGAAAATCACTGCCCCACATTAACCTTTGATAGACTGAGAATAAAAACAATTTAAAATATAATATTTGACATAAAAATACTATATTAAATATTACCAAGAATTATTGATTTAGAATATGTAAAAATAACTGGAATTAGGTGCCTTATATTCTTTGCTTTTATCTTGTCTATTCTGTTAAATTCATTCATATATATATATATATAAAATATTACCTTGGGCACAAAAAATAGCTCCCCTCAGCTTTCTCCTCCCTAATATACTACCAAAATTCCACTGTCTCTGAACCTCTTTGATTTCATTTTTCAGAAAATTGGAATTCTTCCAAAAAGTCTTCAAATGCTCTAATTCACTCTCCTTTTTATCACTTTCTTTTCTGACTAGTGCTATGTCAACAACATATTTCAAATATACACTTTTTATATTATTACCGTATTTTATTCATTATGAAAGCTCCTTAAGTACTGAGATTTTATCCTGAACACATTCCTTTTGCCTGTATTTTTTTTTTAACATTTGAGGATCATCCTTTCATTTCTTCTGCCAAGTTTTTTGGTTTCAACAGCCTTGTACTTTTTCTTGTACTCTGTTCTCAAGACCTTTAGGGTCTATCTTTATACCTGTTGTTTTTTCTGTTTCAGTTTGTTTCAGATATTTCCCTATTATGGATCATCACAGTCTTCTTCTTTTGTTAACCTTTTGACTGCTCACTAAAGTAAAAATATTTCTTCTTAGCTTAAACATGGGTTCCTCCTCCTATATTTTGAATGATATTCTTAATAACCCCTCAGACATTTTATTTTACCAATATAATTTTTTTCTACTTTACTATCACTTTTCTTCTTTTTTCTAGGTCTTTCTCTTTAAATTTAATTTCTTCTCCCTTTCTGAGTTTGTTCATGTTCTTCTCAAAACCATTTCTGCCTGTAGTTCATCCTGAAACTTTAGTATATTTTAAATTTTCCTATATCATATTAAGGAGTGAAACCAAGATAAACAGTTTTTCACCAAGGAGTATAAAAAATAGCAGACTGTTTCTGTGTGATCTTCGTATTTACAACAATTGCTGAAACTGTAGTTTTCACATAGACTGAAAATCAGCACTGTTGGTTGAAAATTGGTCCCAGTATATATTATTTAGAAGGAATGTCTGAATGCATTCTTTGATAAACTATTTTTCTCCTTCTGATGTATGTGTGTGTTTGCGCGCGCGCGTGTGTATAGGCGAAGCTTATTTATGGCTTTAGAAAGTCAGAATTATTGATTAATGGCTATGGATACAACTAAAACTTTTGCTTTGGTGAGTTTATACACAATTAACCAATAAAGATTACTTTTGGCTCCCAGTCTTATGATTTATTATATCTACATTTTAATTAAAATGCATATTCCTTTAGCAAGGACATAATTCATCTTGAATGAGGTATTTTATTTATTTCTAGTACCAATAAAATGTATCAGCAGTAACAGTAATTTAAACAGGACCAAATTCTTATTTTATCTCTGAAGTGAATTTTCAAAATTTTGGTGTTTTGTGTGTGTGTGTGTGTGTGTGTGTGTTTTAAGTTTTATGTGTTTTTAATAAGTAAACAAAAAGAACTAGAAGTTTTAAAGACCTCTAAAAACTTGTATTTTTGAAGACACAGTTTTGGCAGTTGAAATATTCATGTCTCAGGTGTCTTGAGTCATCTAATTAATTTAAACACCAATAACTACATGTTAAAATGTAATTTTGAAAGATCACAGATACCTTTATGAATTTAGATTATATAATTTCAACAACATTTTTATCCACTTACTGTATTCTTAATCTAACTCTAAATTTTAAATAATATTATAAAAAAGTTATGGCATTTGAGGACCAAGGTAATTCTCTGTAGCTTCTAAATTGGAAATTTGAGGATGACCTGGAAGAAATAAATTGGTTATTTGTTATGTCTTTATTATCTTCCACATTTATAAAATAAGAATATCAGAAGGAAAACCTTACAAAATGTAAATGTTGAATCATAGTTTGCATAAGTACACCAGAATTGAAATGTTAAATGTTTGCTTTCATAGGTTACATTTGAATTTATTGCATAAAATAGTACATATGCATCTGAATCAAATGAATAGGTTACTATTTCTTTTCAGTTACTGCATGACATATTTATATATAGTTCTATATTGGCATAAAGTGAGTTTCACTGTTTTAGAACGAACTTATAAAATGTGATAGAATATGCTCTGGAGTTAAATTTTGTGGTCCTGACATAGAGTCCTTTAGATGTAATAATTATTTAACTTGCAATGATTAAAATGTTGATGTAACTTCATATGTAATCCTTGCATAACATACTAACAATTTTGCTATCAACAATGTCACATGTGTTGAACACTCTGCACCTGTGGTAACCTGACAGTCACTTCCAAGACATGTATCTAACCTTGGCACTGGGCAAACACGAGCTTACAAGGAAACTGTGCCGCCTGTTCACTTGAGGCACTATTTTGTTTCCACAGCAACAAATCAGTGGAGAAACAGTTTGGAATTGGCCCCTGGTGTCATTTAGGAGAGTCACAAACAAGATTTCTTGTTCTCACAGCATTATTATCACTGGATAATTCTAGGACTTTCAATCATTTTCTTTTAAAATTTCTAATTAAACCTATCTGAGAGTAGGCCATTAAATTCTAGATCAATATCTGAAAGTAGACCATTAGACCAGTATCTGAGCTCAAGTATCTGAGAGTAGGCCGATTCTAGACCAATGAACATAGTGTGCATTCAGAGAACAGAAATCATTTCATAAGTTTTCCTGTTGCTGAGGAAACTCAATCTTGCTTGAACTGGGGACTACTCTCAATAACCCCCGGGTTAGTTTTTTATCTTATTTCTACAGAGCAAGGTTTAGAATAAATTTTGTTCCAAATTAATTACACCTGAGTCATTGTCTAGCATATTCCTCAACATTGTGATACTACTGTTTCCATCATTTTCAAGTAATATAGACAAAGAAACCCAAATATAAACTTCTAACAGTCTATCAGAGACATATTCTGGTGTTTGGTTTCCCATAATTCCAATTATTATATAACTCTTTCAGAGTTGCTTTATTCATTCTGTAGTATTCTTTCATTGCCAGCCATCACTAACCTTTCATATCTTAGGTTGATAGCTTTTTATTTTAGTATATTATTTTTTATTTAAAACCATTAACTGCATCGTGTTCACCAAATATCAATGTAGTTCTTTCCACATAAAATTCTGTCTATTAAAATATTAAATTTGCTGTCACACTTTTCTTTTAAGCATTCTGTGCTATGTTCTGTTCAGTGTCAGTGTCTTTAGTTCTGATTTTTCAATTTTGTCCCTCTCCTTTTCCTTGACTCGTTAGTCTGATCCAACCTCTTCTACCTCATCTGATGATTATCAATATGTTATGGAAGCTAAACTACAAGAAATGATCTCCATACGTAGGAAGGTAGTCCTACTGGACTTTACTTTCTATTGCTAAATAGAATCCATCTAAGTTTTTCTTTTCATTTATAAAAATTATGTTACTTTTATTTATTGATAATCAACCATCTGTGCAGTTCAGTGCTTCAGGAGCTTAAGATTGGACAATGGCAGGTTTGTGTTCAAACCATGCACAGTCTGCATGTTACATTTGGCTGATTTCATTGCTCATAAATAAGTCCAATGTTTTGCTGATGCTTGGATGTAACAGGCCTTTGTAGCTGACACATTTCAAGCAATGCTGTTCAGCTGCCTGTTTGAAGAAAGTTTATTTTTTAAAAACTATGTTTGCAGTTGGTAGTAGCTTGCTTTACATTTTATTTCAATTTATTTAGAGGAAAAGTGTTAACCAAATCTTACATTTCAGGTGCATTCTTCATATTTCTTAACAGGCTGAAGAGAGACATGGAAATATTGAAGAACGTATGAGACATCTAGAGGGCCAACTTGAAGAGAAAAATCAAGAACTTCAAAGAGTATGTATATTAAGAACTGTTACCCCCCAATCATCGGTTTATGAATTCATATTCTGCATATAAGAAGAAAGCCTTTAATTGAGTATGGGTTGTATTTAAAACCTACAGATATGGCCTGTAGACTTTGAAGAAAAAGTTTCCACCACTTCCACCAAAACAGATCTAAAATTAAATTCAATTTAAAACTAGCAATGCTATAAAAATAATCTCAAACAATTTTTGAATGGATTTTTATGTCATTTTTTAAAATATAAGGCTAGGCAAAGAGAGAAAATGAATGAGGAGCATAACAAGAGATTATCGGATACTGTTGATAGACTTCTGACTGAATCCAATGAACGCCTACAACTACACTTAAAGGAAAGAATGGCTGCTCTAGAAGAAAAGGTAAAATGATAGAAGGGTAAAATCACATGAATATTTTGGAATGCTCTTATGATCATGTTTGTTTTATATACAGCTGCAATTATTGTAATAGTCAGATGATCCATTTACTTAGTTTTTTAAAATGCCTGATATATTCTTAGAAAGAAATGCATATTTTTTATTTTAAAAAGTATAAGATCAAATTTGGGATGAATATAAAAATTGCATGAGATATAAATATTTTTTATTGGCATGTTCATATGAGGCAAATGTAGTAAAATATGCTGTGCTTTAATGATGAAAATATTTTATTTATCCTCTACCTGGTACGCAAAATAAAAAAGTGATGAGACACAAGTCAATACTTTTTGGTGGGGGGAGGTGATTTGAAATATTCATGTGTCAAGTGACTGATATCTACGCACCAGCCTAAAAGTCAAAATGTAAGTGAGTTTATATAATCAGAAGAACTAGTATCAATCCCAGTAAAGGGTTTAGGAACCCAGTATTTTCAGCTGCATTATTTCAGAAATAGTGCTTCTCTACAGTCTGCAATGTGATTTACAGTTACATATGTCTCATTGATAGTTGGCAGCTACCAGACCAGCAAGAGTTATGAGAGCTGGTTACCAATTCCAGAGCATAAATTAAGGTAGGGTATAAAACCCAGATGATCATATCATTTTGGAAATTTAGATTGAATGCCAATCACTATTTTAGCTAGACATTTTCCATTAGTGCATAAAATAAACCAAAATAGGGAAAATGTTTTGATGAAAAGTTAAAGTAGTTTGATTAATTTACCCATTAGAAAGTTATAAGACATGATTTCCTCTCATACAACTTCAAATACGTGGCCACTGTGGAATTACTACACTCTTAGTTTGATTTTACTCTATAAATATGAAAAGAATACATTATTTTAAATAATGCCTTATAGTATTTGTGTGCTTTGTAGAAAAATAAATAATTTTTAACAACAAAAATAATTTTCTGGCAAGGTTTATTTTAAATATCGATGATGCCAACATATTTCCACATGACTTTGTGACATGTAATATTAGGTTTATGAGTAGCTAGAATTTGTTATTTCTTTAATAATTTAAGTATCATTATGAATTGTTAATTCCACATTGCAGTAGATGTCCAGAAAGTTAAATTTTTAAGAATATGATTTCCTGATTTCTTCTTTCTTCAGATAATAGAAGTGAGTCTTCTGAATTCTTTATAACACCTCTAAGATTTAGCTTGTTACTCACTTTTTCTTATTTGAAGAATAACCAATAGTTTCCAATTTAAAATGTGGTCTGAGAAAAGGCAAACAGAAATAGCTTAAAAAACAACATTTATTTCATTTGTTCATTCAAGTGTTACAAAATAACCTTTTCCATTTAAATTACATATTTTTTTAAATGTGAAGGTCTCATGTTTGAAAATTTCATCAAAGTGTGATTTCCATGAAATACCTGTACTAAGGAACAAATCTAAGGATTCTTGAGTGATAGAATATTAATCAATATATATTTAAGTATTTTATATTTAATTTATTAATTATTTCTGCTATTTTCTTTTTTTAGAATGTTTTAATTCAAGAATCAGAAACTTTCAGAAAGAATCTTGAAGAATCTTTACATGATAAGGTATAATGGAAACTTACATTTTTGGCCCATTTTTCTATTTTTATTTTCTATTCCACTGATGAATGTTTTGTTGTAAAATAAATTTGAAAAAATAATTTTAGTATGCTATCTTTGTAAAACAATTTTAACATTTTTATTATACCTGCAGAAGAGTGCACATAGAGAGGGAGAGCTTGATGAATCTTTGCAACCCAAATTCACCAAAAATTTGCATTCCAGAAACTCCCCCCAGATTAGTCTATACTCATACTCTTCCATTAAAGGATAATCACTATCTTGACTTATAACATTAAAAAATGGTTTTATCTTGCTTTATGCCTTATATAAATAGAATTAAAATATATGCACTAATTTATGCCTACTTTTAGATAGTCTTTCAGCAGAAATATATTAAATACTATTATATATAAGAATTATGCTAAGTTATATATGTCTGAACATAATCGTAGTTTCAAAGTAGCTAAAAAGTTCTAATTGAGGAGAGAGAACACAGCCTTTACAAACCAGTGGAGATGCAGAGTAGCAGATGCCAAGTGCCAAATTAGTGAAGTAGACAGTAAGAGCTACAGGTAGGAAAGACCATAATATAATGCTGCTGTGAAGAAGACTTCAGGAAGGAGGGACTTGACTTAAGATTTAGGGGAAAGTAGGACTCTGATGCAAGGCTTTCAAACATAGTGCATGTGGCATGATCACAGGTGCTTGGTGGGGGGAGGGGATGGGTAATGAGTGTGACATTTTAAATAATAGGCACAACTATTTGTCTGAAATCAATTATTACTGTTGTAGGGTATGTGGTAGAAGAGGAAACTAAGGGCAGATTGTGAAATTTTAATGGTAGTTGCTAATATGTATTTTTCTTATTAGCCTGTAAAGTTATTGTTAGCAATTTTATCTTATTTTGTTAAAGAAGATAGGATTGCTAACTTAAGAAGTGATCTATAATTGTGTGTTGAGAAAAGATAGAAGAAATGGAGAGAGAGAAGGAAGGGAAAAGGGGAATGAAGAAAAGAAGGGAGAGGGGGAAGAAGGAAGGGAGGGAAGGGAGGGGAGGGAAGGGAGGAGGGAGGGAGAGAGGGAGGGAAGGAGGGAAGGAAGGAAAGAAGGAAGGGAGGGAGGGAGGGAGGAAGGGATAGTATGGGATATAGAAGGTATTGGAAAAGATGAAGAATAGATGAAAGAGAACAATTATACATTTAACCCTACTGGATGCTGCATATTATGATGCAATTAAAAATAACTATTTAATTCTTTAGTTAAGGTGTCCACAATCTCCTGAAAGATAGGTCTTTAGAATAATGTTATGTTGGACCTAGAAGATAGTATCTGATTCTTTCTGAGGTAGTTCACAATGACAACACAGGAGATTACATTTTTAGGAGCCTCTTAAAGACATATATGATCTTAATAAAGGTAGAAGATTCTAGGTAGAGGATGAATCCTCTGCAACAGCACAAAGAAAATCAAGATGGTTGATTTGATGAATCATCAGAAGTTTACTGTGACTGGTATGTATTTAAAGAAGTAGTTTTTAAGCAGATTGTGAATTTTGGACTAGATGTTGTTATGCGTGTGATGTTATCCAAAGCTCTGTGTGCTCTTGGCAATATCCCCAGAACCCACTCCCCCACCACCTACCGAAGTCTTGTAACTCCAACAATCTGCCTAAGCAACCAAGAGTACTAATCATATCATGCTTTGCATCCTTGCTTATGTCAGTCTCCACAGAGAGTAAATCCCAGGTTATACCTCATTTCTGAACTATCATCCCATTTAGATGGGCACAACTAATCTGACCACATCTTCTATAATTCCTCAAAATTCCACTGAACTAACTGTACTCACAGTCCATTATCAGCAAAACCCTCTGTAGGCTCAACCTCTTTCTCAGTGTTTCCCTTTCCATCTTTATCTCTAAAATTTAAAGTTTCTAGGTAGCTGTCCTTTCTTCTCTCTGATTCGCCCTTAGTGACCTCATCTGATCTCCTGTATTTAAACACCATCTGTAAATTGAGCACATTCAAATTTAGGTTACCTACTGGGTCCTCTTCCCTGAGAGAGATTTTATATTCTAGTGCCAACTCAATATCTACATTTGGACACCTATGTACCTCAAATGTAACATGCCAATCTATTCTCACCCCACTCCCACACATCGAACACCACCACCACCTAACCTAACACACCAGCAGTCTTCTCAGTCAATCTTAATTACAATTTCTTTCTTTCAGTTACTCAGGCTAAAAAACTTGGACTCAGTCTTGACCCCTATGTTTATTTCATGTCCCTCATCTAGTCCAATATCAAATCCTCTTAGTTCTGCTCTCACAATGTAGCAAAATATAGCCAGTCTTACCCTAACACCAATCTTGTCCAAGCCATTACTCTCTTGCCTAAAAATTTCCTCTTTTCTACCTCCCAATTTAACTTGACAATCTATTTCACAGCCATTAGAGTGATCATGCCACTTATCTGCTAGAAAATCCGGGAAACATAGCCAGACCCCATCTTTACAAAAGTAAAAACTAAAAACAAATTACCCAGGTGCAGTGGTACACACCTGTAGTCCTCCTAACTACTTGGAAGGCTGAGGCTAGAGGATTACTTGAGCCCGGGAGTTCAAGGCTGCAACGAGCTGTGATCACAAAACTGCACTCCAGTTTAGGTGACAAAGTGAGACCCTGTCTTTAAATGAATAAATGAAAGAATTTTTTAAAATCCTCCAATTGTTGCCCATCTCATGCAGAGTAAAAGCCAGAGAGTTTGAAGTGGTTTACAACCTCTTTTAGGACTACCCTTCCTGAGTTCTGCAATCATACTTTTAAAAAGTATCCTCTACTTGTCTATTTAACCTCTCCAATCCAGCCACACTGGACTCCCTACCCTCTACTCCATTTCCACTAACAGGCATATGCACATGCTGTTGCTTTTATCTGCCATGCCTTTTCCTAAGAGTCTGATTTTTTAATTTCTCCTTTATTTAGGTCATTGCTCAAGTATGACTTTACTGAAAAGCCCTTCCATTACTCCCATTTTCTCCTTCCTAACAACATTTTATATTCCTATATTCCTGCTTGTTTATTGTTCATCTTTTCTACTAAATTCTAAATTGCAAGAGGGCAAGACATTTTTCAGCTCACTACTATATCTCAGGTGCCTGACACACAAGAGGTACTCACCGCACTTTTGTGAAAATAATGAACAAAGATAGTTACAAATCAATAAGAAACTATTGAACATTTTAAAGCAACGTGTTAGTTTATTGTACATGTGTTTTAAAATTACATGTCTGGCAGAGAAATGTGTAGGAAAGAGACTGAAGCTGGTAAAAATCATTCAGGAAAAAGATAAAAAGGGCTTAGAGTAGGATGGTAGTGAGAATAAAAAGAACAGAGAAGAGAAACATTGCAAAGACCACATTGACCAAAAAAAAAGTGTGGTAAGAAAAGAAGTTTGAGTAAAGTAAAATATCAAGCACTAGCCACTGGGGAGGGGAAAAACAATAGTAGAAAAAATCTAGAATGATACATTTAGACCTGTATAATGATATAAAAGTTATAATCATTAAAACCAAATTGAATGCTTACATGAGCAGTCAAATAAAGCTCTAAGACAACCCTTATCTTCATAAATTTACAGACCAGAACCTATAATGTCAATTTGAAAAAATTATCATTAAGTACAAGTAATTGTGCCAATATCAAGCTAATCAGTTGTTAACTTTATTTTTTAAGGTGCACTCCAGCCTCAGTGACAGAGTGAGGCCATGTCTTAAAATAAATAAATAAATACATACATACATACGTACATACATACATACATATTTTTAAAAAAAATCCTCCAATTGTTGCCTATCTCTTACAGAGTAAAAGCCAGAGAGTTGAGTTTGCTTTTTCTTCCAAACCAATCCTCTTTTTCCTTCACCTGTATGTCCTTTAACCCTTGTAGAATATTGGAAATTCTTCATTTGCTGTAGAAAAAAGACATTTTCTTTATTTTCAAAAATAGATATGATTTCTACTCTGCATTTTTAAGTGACATCTACATAGCTGGTCATAATTTTAATATTCCCTTGAATTTTCAAATATTCAGGATTAGTGAATGCCAGGGATTGTAGATAATTTTTTATTGATTTCTGCTATCCACATTTTTTATTACAAGGGGAAAATTTTGGCATGCTTTATTATTATGTGTAATGACCTTTAATAAAAATATATCCTCAGTTTTTCCTTTTTAAAAAAACCTTTAAGACTGATTTATCATAATTAGTTGCTGATATTACTGGCATCGGAGTAACACTGTTTTGATTTTTTAGGAAAGATTAGCAGAAGAAATTGAAAAGCTGAGATCTGAACTTGACCAACTGAAAATGAGAACTGGCTCTTTAATTGAACCCACAATATCAAGGTAACATTAAACTAAAAGCTTATCTCTAGTTCACTGAAAATCAACATGAATTCCCTTATGGTTTCATATGTCCTCAACTAAAATATATCGGTACTTCTTATTGCTCACTAGTCATTACCATGTTTTGACTCTTCACTGATTTACAGTTTTTACTTCAAAAATAACTTTATAATTTAGAAATTACTTCTGTAATCAATAAAAAATTAAATTATTACCTTTTGTATTCTACATTTCATTATATAGATAGAAATATATTAAAAGATTCTTAAATGAAGAAATTGAACTGTGTACAGAGATATTGCATCTCATTGCAAGAAGAGGCGTCAGCCCTTTTCTCTATATGTGTTCAATACAGAAATTGAATTCAACATAAAATTTTCTACATGTGTTCAGTGTAAAAACAGGCAGAAATATGTTCAATGCTTATTGTGACTAAACAAATATTATTGATTACGGTCACTTAGCAGTTACCTATTTCGGTAAAGTAATTGCAAAAAAAGAGGAAAAGAGAAATGAATCAGGTTAAAAAAAAGAAGAAAAAAAAACTTCAAATAAATTTAGCCATACTCATCTACTTTGATTCACTATCTCATCTTAAGAAAAATAAGCAATGGATGTCAACTTACTTGATAGATGATAGATAGATAGATAGATAGATAGATAGATAGATAGATAGATAGATATGTTAATAATTCATATATAATTTCCTTTTGTGTTTGAGTTGTTTTATTTAAAATTGTTTAGAAGTCCTAGAAGGACTCACTCATTTAAACATGTATTTACTAGGCAACACAGAATAATAGCAGCTGTTTGAAACTTTCCACTACCAAAGGCTTTTAGGAAAAGTCCATCTTTCTTGGTGTAATGTTCATCTTTAGAAAGTTAACTCCACCAGAGTATTTGTTTTGATAACTACCATAATCTCAAGACCTAAAAAACTATTTTTCATATAGTATGCTCTCAAGATATATTATAGAATGAATAATTGAATATCTGGTTTCAGATGCTCAAATAAAATTCAAATAAAAAATCTTAAAGTGTCTTAAACTCTTTCCAATAAGGAAAAGCAATATTTAATATTTTAAGTATTTCCATACTCAATTTAATATGAGAAACAGTTTGGCAGGCATAAAAACACCCAAGAAACTTTTATATATGTAAGTCACTAATTGAGAAAATCATTCTTATTTTTCAAATTTTTAAGATTCTGATTTTTATATATGAACTGAAATTATTATTTCAATGGTATGTGTTCACATGGTTATGATTATTATAACGAGGATGGTGGAGAAGGAGAAGAACTGATAAAATATCAAGGGAGTCAATGCATAGAATAAGCATTATTGAATCAATAGATTAAATATATATGAATAAGAATAAATGATCAGTTCCTTATGTGTTTGACCTTAGGTCTCAAAATACAGAGTTTCAAAGTGTTGTCTAAAAGTCTATCACTGCACTGAGTCATTATGGGCAGCCTAACAATGTGACATTTATCTACAATGAAGGATGATTGAGCCTATATAGAACAATTATTCTTTGATCAACAGGTTGTAGTGGAAGGAACCCTAGACCAAGAATAAGACAATCCACATTCCCAGGACTCAGACAGATAATTACAAGCTGCTTGATTTTGGAAAACCCGTTTTCCTTAATAACATTCTAAATAAATACATATTTGTACCTATATAGGCATAAATGATATTTTTCTGATTATCTCACAGGCTTGCCTTGCAGATAAAATAAGACAAGTAAGCATTATAGTAAATCATATTATATGTATAGTATGTATAGTAAATCATATTACAAGTATAAAGTATTATAGAAATAAGGTAAGCTAGCTAAACAGAACTTATAATAAGTTACAGGATAACTGAATGTTTATTAAACAGTTATTTATAGAACATCCATGCTTCTGAGGACAAATAATTTTGTAAAAACAATAATGGAAATAGGAGGTGCGTGAGAACTCAGTCTACTAAGTTTTGATCTAATAGGTAGGGAGGTGAGGAGAGATAAGCTAGGCGAGTGAGTATCAGTGACCACTCTTGTCTCTTAATATCTCATCGAGAAGAAAGTAAAATGAGTTCCAGAGTGACTAAAAAGGGCTTGATTTGGCTCAACTCTTAAAAAAGGTAGAATTTGGGTAATTGGAAAGGACAACAGAGGACACTCCAGAAAGCAGAGCGATGGGTAATGGGTTTTCTCTAAAAAAATTCTTACCTGACTTATTTATGCTAGTTCTTTAATGAGATTAAAGAACAGGAGATTCAGGAGGAGAAACTACAGGGTTCATTGCTTAAATGAACTGATACCTATTTTGTGACTTAGCCCTTCCAAAAGCCTTTCAAAATATTGAACACCTAGAATGATTTAGAAATTGAACTAGCATGATAATATTGCCTCTATTTTCTCCTGTTAGAGAACTATCTCAGAGAACTGGAAAAAAGAGGAGAGAGATGAGTGTGAGGACTGTTATAATAAAAAGAATACTAGGAGCTAGAATAGTAGATGGCAATAGTATTTTTAAACTGAGACCTTAAAACTGTTAACCACATGTGTTGAGACTGTTTTCAGGAGAAAACTAACAATCAAAAACAAACAAACAAACAAAGCATGTTCAAAGAAATGAAAAGAAAGTGTGAGTTACTGGAATTGAAAGAAAGTCAATATAGCTGTATGAAAAGTTATGCAGAGAGTACCTTAAAATGAAACTGGAAAGTGGCAAAGGTCCAAATTATAGAGGTCCTTTAAGGACATTGAATAATTTTAAGCAGGAAATTGACATGATTAGATCTGTGTTTTGCTTTTTTTTTCTTTTTTTAATAAATTATCTGCAGTTGTGAGATAAATCAACAAGAAAACAATGCTCATAGAATGATGAGTTCTAACGTTAGAAACTCCACTGTGATACCTAAAGGGACATTAAGGTAAGCAGCCACAGGAAAAAGGAACCCAGACTGTTCAGAGCAAGATAGTTTAAGCCTGTATTATAATCATTTCATGTATTTATCATCTTGCCAGATATTTATGAAGTACTTATTATATGCTAGGAACGCCTTCCTGGACATAGGAAGGTAACTGAAGTCTGATCTTTGTTCTTCATGAAACTTAGAACCTCCGCCCAACAGATAAAGACGGAGAGTTGTGTCCTTTATGAATATGGCCTTGTTGTTTTTTTTTATGTAACTTATCCATGATAAAACCTGTTTACTTCATTAAGTCTCAAGTATATTGCTACAAAAACAATAGCTGTCACTTATTTGAGGGATAACTTTTCAGTTCTTTTGTTTCAATGTCCCATTGGTAAAACAAGAACTTTCTTAAGTTAGTGTCTTCCATTGTTGCAAACACCCAAACCTCACCTCCCCTTTTTAATGTTACAAAATATTTGGAAGTGCTTGTCTTTGTTCACAAGGATAACTTAAAAAGAGAGTATAGTCAATCAGCAGGAGCCTCAAATTCAACAGAACTAACAGCTTTAAGTGTATTTCCTACTGATGATGGATTTGTTATTTCATTTTATAGGGCAGCATGATGTCGCTGTTATTATCATCATCATTATTGTAACAATAAAATGAATTTGCTATAAATCCACATATAAGTAATATGCCTGGACTTTGATTATAGGGTACTTTATTTGCCATGTTTATTGAAAACTAGTGTAATGATACTTTCCAACTAAAATTTTCCTACTCTTTCATCTTTAAACAGATTTAAGAATGAAATGTGCTTATGAAAAGATTTTTCTTCATCCTTTTGAAACAATGTCTTATCAAAAACTTTTTAAAAATACTTTTGGTAGTCTATCCTATTTTCTTTTATAAAACTAAGACCATAAGCTTTGGGTCTATCTAAATTTAAGCATTTTGTTGATTCTCTAAATTGAAAAATAGAATGTGAAAAATAGACAATGTGTGAATAAATTTCTCCAAACATTTTAAAATTGGAAAAGTTCTGGGACCCCCAAATTTTAGACATTTTTGGCTAGATTTATCAGAAATACTTAAACACAGTAAGCAATAGCATATATTGTGATATACACAAAAGATCTCAAATTAAATTGCCAGAATTTAACCTAATGGATTTTGATTATCAGTCTTATTATGATTCATTTTGCTACTGCATTTGAAAATGATACTAAACAGAAAGGTTATAAGTACTGTATATTCTAAAAGAAGAAAATGCACTTGACTTTCAGGAATGGACCTAAGACTGCAGCTTCTGACATAAGTCTCTAAAGAGGCCTCAGAGTCATGACAATTTATCAGTTTTCTTTCTTGAGGTTTATTTCCTTGAGGACTTCTGCTTTATTGCTAGTGAAACAGCAGATAGTAATTTCCTGGTAATTTTAATTTTTGAGATTGGATTATTTTATATTTTTCCTTTTTTCCAGAACTCATCTAGACACCTCAGCTGAGTTGCGGTATTCAGTGGGATCTCTAGTGGACAGCCAGTCTGATTACAGAACAACTAAAGTAATAAGAAGACCAAGGAGAGGCCGCATGGGTGTGCGAAGAGATGAGCCAAAGGTTAATCTTTTAACTTCAACTCTTCTCTAGTTTTATTAAAATAGATCACTTCATTTTGGATAGAATTTTAACACTGAGATAATTAGAAAATGCTAGCATTTTTATTAATTTGAAACACAGAGTGTGACTTTAAAAAAATATATCTATATAAGTAACATAAAGCCCCAACTATGGGCCCAAAATTGAATAAGCATTTCCCATGTATTTATTCATATAACATTATGAAGTTGGTACTACTTGTATACTCACTTCAGACATAAAAATACTGAGGCTCAGAAAAGTTAAATGTTAAATATTGTACTGGTAGCAAAGTGATGGAGTCAAAACGTGGGCCTATATTTGTGTGGTTTCCAATACTATTAGTAGTGTAATATTAACTATTATACTACCTTGCCAAACATGTAGTCTTTTGATTTTCTTGGGCACTTGAGCAATGGCATTCATGTTGTTCATTCAAATTAATTTAATTAAAATTAGTTTGTTTTGGTTTTTTTTTTTTTTTTTTGAGACGGAGTCTTGCTCTGTCGCCAGGGCTGGAGCGCAGTGGCCGGATCTCAGCTCACTGCAAGCTCCGCCTCCCGGGTTCCCGCCATTCTCCTGCCTCAGCCTCCTGTGTAGCTGGGACTACAGGCGCCCGCCACATCGCCCGGCTAGTTTTTTGTATTTTTTTAGTAGAGACGGGGTTTCACCGTGTTCGCCAGGATGGTCTCCATCTCCTGACCTCGTGATCCGCCCGTCTCGGCCTCCCAAAGTGCTGGGATTACAGGCTTGAGCCACCGCGCCCGGCCTAAAATTAGTATTTTTAAAACACTTTGAAGAAAATGTACATAGACTATTCCTGTGTTCACAAAGAACTATTAATGATAAGGGACAGTGCTAGCCTTCTATTCAGTCAATAACTTAATTTAAAATTTGCAAGCTATGTTTGTTGAGTAATGTAGTTGTATTTTATAGAGAAGTAAAATAGTCCTTTGGTGCCTAAGTATAGTTCATTCTTTCAACCACTTTTATGTATGCCAAATACTATATAATCCATTTGTCCTTATATTTTTTTGGGGGGGGGCACATAAGATATACTTTTTTTTAATTTTTAAATTTTTTTTTAATATACTTTATGTTCTAGGGTACATGTGCACAACATGCAGGTTTGTTACATATGTATACAGGTGCCATGTTGGTGTGCTGCACCCATTAACTCATCAATTACATTAGGTATATCTCCTAATGCTATCCCTCCCCACTCCCCCCACCCCACAACAGGCCCCAGTCTGTGATGTTCCCCTTCCTGTGTCCAAGTGTTCTCATTGTTCAGTTCCCACCTATGAGTGAGAACATGCAGTGTTTGGTTTTCTGTTCTTGTGATAGTTTGCTGAGAATGATGGTTTCCAGCTGCATCCATGTCCCTAAAAAGGACATGAACTCATCCTTTTTTATGGCTGCATAGTATTCCATGGTGTATATGTGCCACATTTTCTTAATCCAGTCTGTCACTGATGGACATTTGGGTTGGTTCCAAGTCTTTACTATTGTGAATAGTGCCACAATAAACATATGTATGTATATGTCTTGATAGCAGCATGATTTATAATCCTTTGGGTATATACCTAGTAATAGGATGGCTGGGTCAAATGGTATTTCTAGTTCTAGATCCCTGAGGAATCACCACACTGTCTTCCACAATGGTTGAACTATTTACACTCCCACCAACAGTATAAAAGTGTTCCTATTTCTCCACATCCTCTCCAGCACCTGTTGTTTCCTGACTTTTTAATAATCATCATTCTAACTGGTATGAGATGATATCTCATTGTGGTTTTGATTTGCATTTCTCTGAGGGCCAGTGATGATGAGCATTTTTTCATGTGTCTGTTGGCTGTACGCATGTCTTCTTTTCAGAAGTGTCTGTTCATATCCTTTGCCCACTTTCTGATGGGGTTGTTTGTTTTTTTCTTGTAAATTTGTTTGAGTTATTCGTAGGTTCTGGATATTAGCCCTTTGTCAGATGAGTAGACTGCAAAAATTTTCTCCCATTCTGTAGGTTGCCTGTTTACTCTGATGGTGGTTTCTTTTGCTGTGCAGAAGCTCTTTAGTTTAATGAGATCCCATTTGTCAATTTTGGCTTTTGTTGCCATTACTTTTGGTGTTTTAGACATGAAGTCCTTGCCCATGCCTATGTCCTGAATGCTATTGCCTAGATTTTCTTCTAGGGTTTTTATGGTTTTAGGTCTAACATTTAAGTCTCTAATCCATCTTGAATTAATTTTTGTATAAGGTGTAAGGAAGGTACTGGTACCAAAACAGAGATATAGACCAATGGAACAGAACAGAACAGAGCCCTCAGAATAATACCACACATCTACAACCATCTGATCTTTGACAAACATGACAAAAACAAGAATTGGGGAAAGGAATTGCTATTTAATAAATGGTGCTGGGAAAACTGGCTAGCCATAAGTAGAAAGCTGAAACTGGATCCATTTGTCCATATTTGTACACAGGCCCTTGATGCCTTTTGGGTTTAAACTGGCACCAGTATGTCATGTATTAATTAATCCATCAAAGTAGGCATTCAATATCTATTGAATACATGAATAAATAAATGAGCAAATGAAAGCTACATTAAGTTCATCTCAATTTTTTTCTCATTATTATGTGACAAATTAATTAAGTGCTACTTGATATCAACAAAAGTTGTAACACAAATACTAATTCTGATTCTCAATTCTTAACTCAATGCTCAGGGAAGTATCATGTGGCCTTCCATAGAAATCATTTTATATGATCACAAAAATAAAAACCAATTTTTTAAAAAGCAGAATAAAAGAGATCTAGGACCTCTCTTTTATGTCCAACCTCCTCATTCATTCAGATAACAGCTTGAAAAACACTGGTCAATTGCTTACTTCAAATGGAAGGCTTCTTATATCCATTTAAAAAGCATAACCATGTAAATTAGCATGCCTTGGGCTTAAAATTACAGATATACCTTGTTTTACTGTGATTTGCTTTATTGTATTTCACAAGCATTATGTTTGTTAGTTTGTCTGTTTTTTACAAATTGAAGGTTCCTGACAACTCTGCCTCACGCAAGTCTATGGGTGCTATTTTTTCAATGCATATGCTCACTTGGTATCTCTGTCTCACATTTTGGCAATTTTCACAATATGTCTTTTTTTTTTTTTTTTTTTTTGAGGCAGAATATTATTCTGTCACCCAGGCTGGAGTGCAGTGGCACTATCATGGCTCACTGCAGCCTTGAATTCCTGGGTTTAAGCAATCCTCCCATCTCAGTCTCCCAAGTAGCTGGGACCACAAGCAGGTACCACTATGCCCAGCTAATTTTTATATTTTTTTGTAGTGATGGGGTTTCACCATCTTGCCCAGGTTGGTCTCAAACTCCTGTGCTCAAGTGATCCTCCCACCTCGGCCTCCCAAAGTGCTGGGATTATAAGCGTGAGCCACATCAGTTCTCGCAATGTTTCAAACGTTTATTATTATTATCATATCTGTTATGGTGATCTGTGAACAGTGATATTTGATGCTACTATTGTAATAATTTGAGCATGCCACAAACCATGCCAATATAAGACAGTGAATTTAATCTATAAATGTTGTGTGTACTTCTGCTCCAACAGCCATTTCCCATTGCTTTCCCTTTCTTTGGGCCTTTGTATTATCCAAAACACAACAATATTGAAAGTAGGTCAATTAATAACCCTACAATAGCCTTAAGTGTTCAAGTGAAAGGAAGAGTTGCACATCTCTAAGTCAAAACTAGAAACAATTAAACTTAGTGAGGAAGACATGTCAAAAGCTGAGTTAGGCCAAAAGCTAGGCTTCTGGCATGAAACAACCAAGTTGTGATTACAAAGGAAAAGTTCTTCAAGGAAAATACAAGTGTTACTCCAGTGAACACACAAATAAGAAAACAAAACAGCCTTACCGCTGATATGGAGAAAGTTTTAGTGGTCTACATAAATGTGATCATTTAGTGATAAACAATCAAAGCATGCACAACATTCCCTTAAACCGAAGCATAATCCAAGGCAAGACCCTAACTCTCTACAATTACATAAAGACTGAGAGGTGAGGAAGAGGCAGAAGAAAACTTTGAAGCTAGCAGAGGGTAGGTCAGTTCATAAAGTTTAAGGAAGGAAGTCATCTTCACAACATAAAAGTGCAAGGTGAAGCAGCAAGTGCTGATGGAGAAGCTGTTACAAGTTATTCAGAAGATCTAGCTAAGATAATTGATGAGAATGACTACACTAAACAATGGGTTTTCAATGTAGATGAAATCACCTTCCATTGGAAGAAGATGCCAACTAGGACTTTCATAGCTAGAGAAGAAAAGTAAATGCCTGACTTCAAAGCTTCAGAGGACAGGGGTGAATGAATGCAACTGGTGACTTTTAAGTTGAAGCCAATGCTCATTCACCATACTGAAAATCCTAGGGCCCTCAAGAATTATGCTAAATCTACTCTACCTGTGCTCCATGAGAAGAGCAATAAAGCCTAGATAACAGCGCATTTGTTTACAGCATGGTTCACTGAATATTTTAAACACACATTTGAGACTTATTGCTCAGAAAATATATATATATATATATTCCTTTCAAAATATTACTACTTATTAACAATGCACCTGGCCACCAAGACCTCTGACAGAGATACTCAAAGAGATTAATGTTGCTTTCGTGCCTGCTAACACAACATTCATTCTGTAGCCCATGGATGAAGGAGTAATTTTGCCTTTCAAGGATTATAACTTAAGAAATACATTTCACAGGGCTATAGCTGCCATAGGTAGTGACTCCTCTGATGGATTGGGGCAAAGCCAATTGAAAACATTCTGGAAATGATTCATCATTCTAGATGCCATTAAGAACATTTATGACTCATGGGAGAAGGTCAAAACATCAACCTTGACCAGGCGCGATGGCTCACACCTGTAATCCAGCACTTTGAGAGGCCGAGGCAGGTGGCTCACCTGAGGTCGGGAATTAGAGACCAGCCTGGCCAACATGGTGAAATCTCATCTCTACTAAAAGTACAAAAATTAGCTAGGTGCACCTCTGCAATCCCTACTACTCTGGAGGCTGAGGCACAAGAATAGCTTGAACTCAGGAGGCAGAGGTTGCAGTGAGCCAAGATTAAGCCCGCCAGCATGTGCAACAGAGCAAGACTCCCTCTCAAAAAAAAAAAAAAAAAAAAAATTTCAACCTTAATAAGAGTTAAGAAAACATTGATTCTAACCCTCATGGATGACTTTGAAGGGCTCAAGACTTCTGTGGAGAAAGTAACTGCAGATGTGGTGAAAATAACAAGAGAACTAAAATTAGAAGTAGAGCCTGAAAATGCAACTAAATTGCTGCAATCTCATGATAAAACTTGAACAGATGAGGATTTACTTTTCATGAATGAACAGAACATGATTTCTTGACGTGGAATCTACTCCTGGTGAACATTGTTAAAATGACAACAAAGGATACAAAATATTACATTACATAATTGATAAGGCAGTTGCAGGGTGTGAGAGGATTAACTCTAATTTTGAAAGAAGTTCTACTGTGGGTTAAATGCCATCAAACTGCATTCCATGCTACAGAGAAATCGTTAATGAAAGGAAGAGTCAATCAATGTGGCAAACTTCATTGTTGTCTTATTTTTAAAAATTGTCACAGCCACCCAACCTTCAGCAACCACTACCCTTATCAGTCAGCAGCCATCAGCATCAAGGCAATACCCTTCACCAGCAAAAACATTAAGGCTCAGATGATCATTAGCATTTTTTAGCTATAAAGTATTTTTAATGAAGGTATGTTCATTTTTAGACATAGTACTATTATACACTTAATAGACTTCAGTAGAGAATTAGCATAACTTTTATGTTCATTGGGAAATCAATAAATTTGTGTGACTCTATTGTTAGAACTAACCCTGAAATATCTGTGGAGTATACCTGTACATAATTTTGCAATATTTTAAATAATATTTTGTTACAATCGATGTAAATAAATGTTGGGAAGAGAATTCTTGTATAATTTCTTATGTGATAATATTTGTGGTCTGAGCTTATAATAAGGAAATATAGGAAGACTAATTATTTTAAGTCTTGAATGCTTAAGTACAAATAAATAAAGATTGCTATATTTGGAAATAAGGAACAGTATTGCAAATACATGCTTTAAAGTAATTGTTACCTTGGAATATGATCAAACTATAAATCATATAGAAGTTTATCATCTTTATTTCTATTAAAATCTTGATATTTATGCTGACAATTAATCCCTCACATTACTTACGATGTCAAGGAACTATTTTATGGAAGCAAATAAATTAAAATGTTAATAATTGGTTCAGTTTTTGCAAGGTCAGTTGTAAAAGCATGCCTGTTGTTGTTGTTGCTGTCTTTGAGATTAGCGCTTTGAACATGAGCAATGTGATAAATATTCTGCATTTTTCATTTACCATTCAGGTGAAATCTCTTGGGGATCATGAGTGGAACAGAACTCAACAGATTGGAGTACTAAGCAGCCACCCTTTTGAAAGTGACACTGAAATGTCTGATATTGATGATGATGACAGAGAAACAATTTTTAGCTCAATGGATCTTCTCTCTCCAAGTGGTCATTCCGATGCCCAGACTCTAGCCATGATGCTTCAGGAGCAACTAGATGCCATCAACAAAGAAATCAGGTAACTTCAATTAGTACTGATGGTTTCAAGAAATTAGAAGACCTGGATACTGTGCTAAAAATATAAATACTAGATCAGAAGCATTAGCATTGACTGGGAGCTTAATAGGTCTGTGGAATCTCTGACCTAACCCCATATGCACTGAATCAGAATGTGTATTTTCAGAAGATTCCCAGGATATCTGTGTATTTCCTTTATAATATTAGGACAGCCTTTGTAAGGAACATACATGAAACATATAAGACTAATTACATTAGTGACAATATAAAAGAATAAGTTAAAGGCAAAACTTTCTCCAGTGAATTTTAAAGCACTTTTTAAATTAAAATTTACTTAAAGGAAAGTATTTGTGATAATCACGTACATTCTTCAGATACATTACATACTGCAGTAAAGATACCAAATAGTATGCAAGTTAATGTGCATTCAAATCCCTTAAAATATTTAAACATTGGAGTGAAATTAATTTATCATTCTTTTTGTCAATTTTATGCCATTTATATCAGGGACAGCCTGTTTCTTGGAAGTTTATTAATATTAACAGTTTTAGAGGCTGGAAAGTCCAAGATGAACGTTTCAGCAGGGTTCAGTTTTTGGTAAAGGCTCTCTTCCTGGCTCCAGGGAAAGGGAAAGTAAGGCAGGCGATGGGAGGCAGAAAGACAGGGGGAGAGAGAGAGAGAACATAAATATAGTAATTCTATGGAATTAAACCTCTCTCTCTCTTTCTTTCTGCCCCCCACTGCCCACCCACCTTTCCATTTCCCTGGAGCCAGGAAGAGAGAGCCTTTACCAAAAATGGAACCCTGCTGGAACCTTGATCTTGAACTTTTCAGAACAGCAAATTAATTTGACTCCAATGTTTAAATACTTTTAAGGGATCTGAAAGCCTTTACCAAGGAAAGATTTATGGAAGACTTCATGTAATCTCAATTACCTCCCCAAGATCCTATTTTCAAATACAGTCATTTTGCCCTTTAGAGCTTCAACCTGTGAATTGAAGGTGGGAGAAAAAATTCAGTTCATAGCAAAGCAAATGCTGAAAGCAGGATAGAGTCCTCTTCTCTGCCAGGAACACTTGAGAAAAAAAAAATTAATGCCTTTAAATGGGATAAACTAAACATATTACTACTTTTCTTAATAATAAAAATTACATTTTTGTAGTAATATATTGCATGAAAATTCAGAATTTTTTTTTATTTAAATGGGGTTTCGCACTGCTATCTAGGCTAGTGTGCCATAACTCAGATCTGGCTCTCTGTAGTCCACAACCTCCCAGTCTCAAGCAATTCTTCTACCTTACCCTTCCAAGTAGCTGGGATTATAGGCATGTGCCACCATGCCTGTCTAATTTTTTTAATTTTTTGTAGAGACAGGGTCTCCCTCTGTTGCCCAGGGTGGTCTTGAACTCCTGGGCTCTAATGATCCTCCTGCCTTGGACTCCCAAAGTGTTGGAGTTACAAGCATGAGCTACCACACCCAGCCTCAGACTGTTAATCTTAGTGCTTGTGGCTGGTTAATTGTATTCACTGATGCCTAAAACTTGTGTTTGAATTGGGCTGCTACCATATTTTAAACAGACACAATTTTTATAGAGTTTTTTATGATTAATATTCTTACATCAATGAAAATACATTTTCACATATTAACGCTGAAGTTTATAACAAATTAGGATGATCAATAAAAATCCCCTAGCATTTTGGGGATGTATGTGTGAAAATTTTCTAAGTAAATGGGGACCAAATTCATTTGCATTCTTTAAATATAAAAGGCTTAATATATCTGTGAGACATAATTTAATATTATGGCCTAACAAGTATCTTTATTATATTTTCATTTCAAAGGCAATAAAACATGTGGTGATATGAATTATTTCATACTATATATGAAAAACATGTACTGTTGCTATATAGTACCCTAATAATAGATGGTTTTCATTACAATTGAAATTGGACAAATTAACATTTCAAATATTGAGAAATGTTGGCACTCTGATAATTTCATTTTAATTTAATATATGGTTTCTTGAACCCCATTGACATCAGCTTTTTCTGTCAGTTCCTTGACTAACCCCAGTGATGAACCCAATTGTATCAGGTATATTTGTGTTCTTTTGATAATCCACAAACCATTCTTAACTTGTTTTTTCAACTGGTGAACATGTTTTAAGTCTTTTGAACAATGCCTTTCTTTTTTCTTTCTGGCTCTAGCTAAATCAATTGGCTTCCTTCTACTATTATTCAAACTACCTATCATCACCCTACTGCACTTAAGAATAGTTTTTTACCTGTATGACAATAACCATTACTATCTGGTTTCTTTGTAGTATGCTAGTTCTCCATGTAATCCAACCTCACTGCAGCCAGAGAAGACTTTTAAAAACAGAAATGTGCTTATGTAATTCCCCTCTTTCAAACGATTCAGTTGCTCTTAGGATACAAACCAAACTTTTTAATATGGTCTACAATACCTCACCTGTCTCACCACTCTCTAACCATTTACCTTACCTACTTTCCAGTTCCTTGATGTTCCATGATCTTTCTTTGGTTGTGTCATCCCTTTTTTCTGGAACATTCCTCTCATTCTGCACCCTTCTACCCTAATATTTCACTCATGTTACCCTTACTCACCATGGACAGCTCCTCCATTACTTCTTCAAGGAAGGTAGTACTGTCCATCAGTTCTCTACCTTCACTAGATTGCAACTTTTATAGGAGCAAGAAATGTTTCTGACTTTGCTTATCTTTATTTGTAGGTCTTCGCTTGATATTTAGAAAGTTCTCCATAAATATTTGGTTACTCTAAATAGAACATAAATATTAACTGAATAACTGAGTAACACTTTCTGATGCTGTTCAGCTAATGGTTGAATTTACCAAATTAAGTTTGAAATCAAGTCTATATTCTTGTGATATTTATTTTCACCAAAGAGATCAACACACCTTCAATAACAATCTATTTCTCTTCAGTGACTCTTATTTTTGTAACATTAGGGTAGCAATTTCTAGTAACAATCTTGGCCAGTAGGTTAATATAGTTGTTTTTTGTAAGAAATTTGAAAAATACATGAAATGTGATTACATCACATTTAAAAGAAATAGTCATCATGATTTAGACCAGAGTGGTCTGCTAATAACAACCAGAATTTTTCTCTGGTTAAGATTTTTCTTCTTTCATAAACTAATTTAGCCATTTAAAATAATGCATGTTTTCTAGCTTCACAGCTCACTGATTCAAATTACTTCAAACCCATTTGCCACAGCACTGTTCATTCATCTGTTATTTTATAGTTAGCTACTATTTTCTGTTAGATTAAACTTCAATCAACGTCTTACCCAACTTGTTCCTCTAGGTTTGGATCTCTTATACAATTTATATAATATCTAAAATTAATAACCAAAATTTCTGTGTACAGCAGAACCACGTTACATCTCACCAGAAAAAAAAAAAAATTTCTAGGAGTCATTTATCTACTAAGTATTTTAAAAGTACAAAATGCCTTCTTTTTTTTTTTTTTCATTTTTATTTTTTGAGGGGGAAGGTAGTATTTTCTTTCCAATACATTTTAAGCTATGTTACTATGTACTGTGTTACTTGATTAAACCTTTTTTGGGGGTTCTGACCTTGGGGTGAAGTTAAAAAATGCATTCATGAAAATAAACTTTGAGAGTAACAGAATTCATGTTCTTTTTCTAAGTGAAAAATTATAATTAAGTGTAAATGTGCCTCATAATGTTTTAACCAAAATGAATCTTTGTGAAACATATTTGATTAGATTTTAAGTCCATAATTTGTAAGATTTTTAAACAGCCTGTTAAAAATCACAAAGATCACTTATTCCAATGACAGGTAAGTAGACTACCAAAGCACTTTCTGCCTTGCCAGGGAACACATACTACTTAAAAACGGAAGGATTTACAGAATAGTTAGTGAAGACACCAGCAGTGAGTTAATCATCAAAAAGCTGGTGAACATATAAAAACAGGGAAGTAAATGTAGCTCAACTTCCCACAGTAAACGTAGACCAGACAAGTATTTCCTATTGAATAGATTTAGCAAATAAATTACATTCTCTATTCTAAATATGTAAAAAGAAAATTTTGAAGTGATCATAAACTTGAAGATAAGGGTTCTATATAACAGAGGATCACAATAAACCATTGTAATTAAGAACAAAATAGCTCAGGAGAATTTTACAACCCACTTATCAAACTATACTGGTACACAGTTTCATTACAACAACATACAAAATGTATATAGATTTGATTCAGAATTCAAACAGAATTTTTATGCAACCTAGCTAAAGCTCTTTCTTATTTGTGCCTTTGTAATAAATAATTTATAAGTATTCTTGAAGATACTTCCCAATTTAAAGAAAAAGGACTAGTGCTTTGCTGTCTCAAAAGCATTTACATTAATTAGTTTGTTGTTGTTGTTGTTGTTCTTGTTGTTGTTGTTGTTTGAGACAGAGTCTCACACAGGCTGGAGTGCAGTGGCACTATCTCAGCTCAATGCAAACTCCGCCTCCTGGGAGATTCTCCTGCCTCAGCCTCTGGAGTAGCTGGGATTACAGGCATGCACTACCACGCTTGGCTAATTTTTGTATTTTTAGTAGAGGCGGGATTTCACCATATTGACCAGGCTGGTCTTGAACTCCTGACCTCGTGAACCGCCCATCTCAGCCTCCCAAAGTACTGGGAGGATTACAGGCATGAACCACCATGCCTGGCCTAGTTTTGTTTGCAAGTTATTTTTTCATTATTTGTGTATTCATCAGCTATCTGTATAACTAAATTTTCACATTATTACCTTTTCTGATACTTATTTAAAGGAGGCTTGGCTAAGTATTTATTAACTTAGTCTCAGGGTTTTATTTGGCTAATTATGAATGACAGCTTATTGAGGATACTATCCTTTAAACTTTTTCATTAGGTAGGAGGTAAGAGTCAGTGACTTTGAATCTTATGAGGCGCATTTACACGTAATTATAGTCTTTCACTTTTTCTAAGCTATTGCTAGTGCTTTGCCATCTCAAGGCTGAGTTTCTAAAGTCTCTTTTATTGGTTCCTGAGGTCAAATATAAGATTAGAATTAATGGTAGAGATAAACTAGGTTCAAGATTTTTAAAGAGTTTTAGCAGGTGGTAGCATACAAAGAGGGTAAAACTGAAAGTTGTCGGGAAAAATGTATCATTTGAAAACAATTTTTAAAATTGAAGCCAGGAAGTCCCTGGAATTTATTGAAAGTTATACTGTTTAGAGAAAAGGATGAAAAAGTTAGATTTGATGTAAAATGTTCAAGAATAGTTTCTATTGATTTATTATGTGAATTCCAATGATCTTTACAGCAGCATATAATGGATCCATATTAAATTATATATGGATCAAAATTAAACTGTATCTTTCAGGCTAATTCAGGAAGAAAAAGAATCTACAGAGTTGCGTGCTGAAGAAATTGAGAATAGAGTGGCTAGTGTGAGCCTCGAAGGCCTGAATTTGGCGAGGGTCCACCCAGGTACCTCCATCACTGCCTCTGTTACAGCTTCATCGCTGGCCAGTTCATCTCCCCCCAGTGGACACTCAACGCCAAAGCTCACCCCTCGAAGCCCTGCCAGGGAAATGGATCGGATGGGAGTCATGACACTGGTATGGTGTTGTGTCCAGAGAACTTTTGCCTCCTGTTAAGATTAATGATGCTTTAGCTGAAACTTAACTGGGTGTTTGTTCTCGTCTAAGTACTTTCTGTATATTTTATTGTTTATTTCTTTTCTTATTCACAACATCCCTATGTGATCTGCACATTTATGAATCCCATTATGAGATGAAGAAATGGTAACCCACACAGGTGCTGTAACTTTCTTAGGATCAAATAGTAAGTCAATGATAGAGCAGAGATCTAAATAGCACATTATAAATTTCAATGAATGGCTGGGCATAGTGGCTCGCAGCTATAATCCTAGTGCTTTTGGAGGCTGAGGCAGGAGGATTACCTAGAGGCAAGGATTTCAAGACTAGCCTAAGAAACATAGCAAGACCCCATCTCAAAACAAAACAAAACAAAGAAGAAAAAGAAAAAAATAAATTAACTGGGTGTGGTGGTGGTGGTCTGTACCTGTAGTCCCTGCCACTTAGGATGCTGATGAGGCAGCAGGATCCCTTGAGCCTAGGAATTTGAGACTGAAGTGAGTTATCATGGCAACACTGCACTCCAGCCTGGGCAACAGAGTGAGATTCCTTCTTGAAAAAAGATAAAATAAAATATTTTTTTAAATTGAATGACTTAAGCCCCTAAGTACTTTTTTATTGATGGCATACTGAGGAAATCACTTTGGACACCATGTGTGTGTGTTTTTAACATAATAAGTAACAAAACTTAGTATTATAATTGTTTCAATACACCACGATAGAGTTTTATAACTTTTTGATATATAATATAAATTTTTTGCATTATTTGTATTGTTGAGAGCCATAAAAAGCAACAGCAACTAATTTCTAATTTTGTCTTAGACTTTATATTCACATTTTCACATATATACATTAATTCCTTATTTCATTTATCCTTATATTTGGGATTAGAAGATGGAAACCTAAATTAGGAAGTACCCTGGATGCAACTGAGAAAAACATCAGATTGCCCATTCTAAAAATATACATATAATATATGTATTTCATTATAAAATATATTTATTTACATATATATAAAATAAAACCTCTGGAAAATACGATTGTGATGACTACTGAATACCATGATACATTTAATTCTCATGGAAAAACTGGAGGTAGTAGGGCATTATCTCAACAGAGAGTGGAGGTTTTGGGAGTATAAATGGAGTGCCCATATTCAAAACAGCTAATAAATGGAACTGGATTTTTCCTCAAATTTCCCTAATTTAAAAGCATGTACTATCCTGTCTTTTGTTTCTGTCATTACTTGGAAATATAGTATGTTGAAATGACACCAATGATGAAGATTAAAAGATTATGAACTGTTTATGGAGGTAAAGTTATGATTTTGTAGTGAATGTACATTGGCATACTTACAATTATGAGACTTCCAAGCCATAAAACTTACGTAAAAGAAAAATTGAGAATATTTTTAAAAAAGAAAATAGTTACCTCTTTAAGCTGCTGAGTCCACTATTTGCTGCTCATTTCCAAAACTTTCTGCTAAAAATGGTTTTTAAATAGAATAGACAATGGTCAACCAGAACAATGCCCAGCTAATCAGAACTGATTCCACTCGGATACAGCACAAACTTCTAGCCAATGTACTAGGATATACTAACCAAACATGCTGAACTACATTGTGATCTGCTTATTTTAGAAATTTAGGAACCATTCATCTCATTTTATTAGTTAAAAGTGACATTGTCTCTTGCTTAGTTTCTGCATATATAAGTTACACTACATAGTATTAATGAGCAACTTAGTACCAAAGCTACAGTAAGAATCCTGGACCACAGAATAAAATTTAGTCAGCACTCAAGGCAGGAATACTTAGATTATTTTTGTACTGCTTTTATTTCTGACGTTTTTACAACACAGTTTTACCCTTTTATGGTAGCATCATAACTCTTGATAGTGCTATTATTTTCATGGTAATAAAATAACATATTATATATTATATATAATAATATATTTATAATCTTAGATGTGATTGTGATTGTGTGTGTGAGAGAGAGAATGATGCCAGTGCTTTCATGAATTTTCTTAAACAGTTAGTCACAAATAAATAAATAAATCCATAAAACATGAATTTTATTACACTGTAATTAGAGTAGTGAAAAAATATTTAGGGCATTCTTGGAAGAGTAAGAAATATTTAAAGTGTTTAATATCTAAGTCAGAGAAGCGAGAAATGAAATCCAGGAAGTCCTTAACACCTAATATAATTATGTTACCAATTGTATTATTTTTATAGTAAAACATGGGTAAATTTTTTTAACCTGAAGAAAATATTGTAGGAAAAAAATTTGTTGGATATAATTCATGGTTAATATTCAGAAGAAGATTAGAATTTTTAGAGAGAAAATTAGAGATTGAAAAGATATTGCATTATTTGTATTATTTAATAATTTACAAACATTGTGGTATTTTTCTCCTGATAATAAAGCATACCCGTATTTACTTTTACCTCACAACAAATCCATAAGCAAAAAACAACATGTTAGTGATATCTCGTTAGACTATTGAGTGGGGTAAAATCAACACATTTCTCAACAACAAAAATGCAAAACATAATGGAATAGTTTCACAGAAATTGTTTTGCTTACCTAAGAAATTTGAACAAAGGCATTAAGTGAATAAGGTTCACTTGAAATCATAAAACACAACTATTTTTAAAAGTTCTAAAAAAGAGCATTGACAAGAAAGCAGCAGTCCCAGAGCTTTTGGCATTTGTGGTATGGAGAAGGATTTTAGGATTCAAGAAATTCTGAGATCCCTCAGGAGCAGCGTATCTGCCCAAAGGAGGCCCAAAGCTTTGCATATAGATGGGACAAAAACAAGAGTTTATAAACTCCTTATATATGCATTGGATCTTCATTCCCAATAATATTTTATTGGAAAGATGAAGTCTCATTTATTTCTCGTTAGCTCAGTCTTCTAGCTAGACTCAGTCGCTCTAGCTCATTCCACAATTTCTCTTTCCCACGGTCCATGCCTCGTATCCAGTGCCTGTACACATGGCCCCGTTATGGAAACAAGCCTCTGACTTCTGTTACCTGAGAAGTTCCCTCTCTAAATTTAACTACTACAAGGAGTGCTTCTATAGTAATTAAAAGATATTTATTTAGAAAATAACAGAATGAAGAAAAAAATGATAGTCAAGTTGTAGATACTATTTAAAATTGTAACATAGTTAAATGAATGTTAATTCTTAATTAATTCTGTTTTATGTTGTTTTTATTACTGCCAATCACAGCCAAGTGATCTAAGGAAACATCGGAGAAAGGTACTATAAATGACTTTTACATCATTACGGATTGAATATTGTTTTATTCTATGAAAGCTTTAAAATAATATTCCCTGTAGTCGAATGTTAATAAAACATTAAAAAGTTGAGAGTATTTAAATTGTATTGAATTGTTTAAATTTGCTTATAATAGAAAATACTTCAAAGATAAAATTGTTCATGCTTTCTGGAGAAATAATTAGATTATAAGAAACATAATATCCTGTTTTTCATTGAATATTTAAACCAAGGATGGTATAATTTGATATTTTAATATAAATATTTATATTTATTAATATATACTACACATATTTTAATATTTAGCATATATAATTAATGCTCATTATTTTCAAATATTTTATTATTATTGTGTTGATAGGATGAGGACAACAGATCAGGAGACAGCTGTCAAAAAAAGGTAGTTTGTTACTCACAGTTCCCAAAAGGAGAGAGTACTCTGTGCCTCAGGACAGCACCAGGGTCAGTCAGGAGGCAGAAGGCGCAGGGCCAGAAGGCTTTCTGAGGTCTCTTAGGGAAAGGCAAGACAAGGCAGGGTAAGCAGGTTTAGGATGGGTAGCTTGATTAATTTCGTCTGGCCCCAAGGTGTAGGGACTCTCTCTAGTTGTCTCAGTCTGGCCCACAGGTAATTAGGGCAAAGGAATATTGCCTCTTGGAGAGTAAGAGCCAGATGGAGAAGATGATTTAGAGTGTGGGCTGTGAGTTCTTTGGTTTGCATATGAAAGGTGTACTTATAGGCAAGTGATGTGCTATTTCCAGGAATTAACTATCCCTAGGGATAGAGGAGCATCCTCTCAAGATGCCAGATCATCAAGTATATGCAAAATAAAAAATATATATATGGTTGAAACACTGCTGTTCTGTTTGGAATGAAATCAAGAGAATAAATATGGGATATGGGAAACAAAATGAAAAGTTCTGAATCACAAAATGATGTCTTATTAGACAATTGAGTAGAGCTTGCACTCATGGGACATCAGATGAGAAAGATTTCAAAGATTCAAACTACTATGCAGTGCAAAAATCTATTCTTCAGCATCTTCAAGATGTGGTAGTCAGCCTACACCCAAACATTGAAATACTCCTGGAACCAGACAACTTTTATTTCCTTTAAAAAATGGTAATAAGGGAATCTATATTATACTTACATGGCTTGAATAGATGGAATTAGCATTTTCTTTTCCTGGGCTATTATCTGTCTTCCTATAGCCTCTTCTCCTTAACAATACCAGTTCATTCTTATTTACCAAGTTTACCAAGGATAACGTCTTTATTTTCTTTGACCTCCATCACCTTAAAAGGACTATAAAAGTTTAATGGGTGTTAGAAATAGGAAGGTAGGATGGAAGGTTCTATACGAAAATGTAGTCTCAAATAATTCAGGAATTAACAACGTAATTTGTGAAAAAAGTCACGGAAAGAAGGACCACAAACTAAAAAACCTTGCGTATCAGGGGAAGAAGTTAAATACATGCTGGTATTTACACTTCAAAAGAACACCTTAAGAAAAGTGTTATATCACTTCCATTTTGCTGATGAGGAAATTTAATATTAGAGCAGAAAAGTAATCAGCCTATTTATTCAACATTTAAGAGAAATCAGAATTCAAACCCCTCTCTGAGTCCAAAACTCTAAGTGACATTCAGAGGAAAGTTTTGTATATGATGTTTTTAAAAGCTGTTATTGGGAATAAGTAGTTTGGCTGGCAGGGAGAACAAAGAAGGTATTTTATAAGGTGTTTCAGAAGCAAAATTCTGACAGCAAAAATGGCCCTGCTTAGCAGAAACAATCAGAGAAGAGTCGTGGTGGGATCACAGAACTGTGAAAACACTAACTTGTATTAGGAATAGTTCAGAAACACGCTTAAGAGTTTAGCTGGGGTGTGGGTTTGAAAAGGTTTTCCATAGCATCAGAATCAAGCCGAAAGCAGTTACTGAAAAAGATTCTCCTGATGGCAATATGCTAGTTGAATAGAACAAAGGAATTATAGAAAAATGCCTACCTACCTAAGCTGTTAAAAGGAACCTAGGATTGGGTGACAAAAGTCCTGATAATTTCATGAAGTTCCTCGAAGGTACGAGGTCTTTATCATAGATAAACACATTTATGCATAAGAGCTTTACATAAAAACAAACAAAATATTTCCCCAGAACTTTAAAAATTTTTGCTTAGCCATACTTAGAACTTTTTTCATCAGAACTCTCAAAGCCATAAGTCTTTAGCTGTGTTTTCTACAATCCTGATCTCTCCATATTGTGTTACACAACGATGCCATGAAAAATATGCAGCATTGTTGTAAAAACTACTTCTCTACAATTAATTTGACATTGGAAACAAATTTTAAGTTACAGCTCTATATCTTGATCTCTGACAAGATGGATAGTATCCTGAGTTGTTCTGAATTCTGTACTAAATTGTTATTTAAGGAAATCCCTCCCATCTCATCTTCTTTTGGTTTTCTGTATGTCTTTGCCAGTTTTTCCATCATGGTAGTAAAATGAAACAATTTGGAAATATCATCATCTTACCTTTTATTAGTCCCACTTTAAAAAGAGTTTTTTTCTTACAAACCACAACTCATATTTTAAACACCCTGTAATAAATTTCATCAGTCATTTCATTGACTGATGTAAAGCACTTTATCTGATAAAGTTATATTTTATCAACTTCTCATTTCAAAAATCCCTGCTTAAAAGATGTCTTTATTATGATAACCTGAGTATGTATAATCCTATATTTTAGTGAATTGTTCAAATGTGTGTTTAATACCTTTTTGTAAAGAGTTTATATTCTGATATTATAAAATATCATAGATCAATGTCAATAAACACTATAGATCAATAGTCAGCATCTAGTTGATTTATGGCAGGGGTGTCTAATCTTTGGCTTCCCTGGGCTACATTCATTAGAAGAAGAATTGTCTTGAGTCACACATAAAATACTCTAACACTAATGATAGCTAATGAGCTTTAAAAAAAAATGGTCGGTGCATAAATCGTTTTGAGACAGTTTAAGAATTTGTGTTGGGCTGCATTCAAAGCCGTCTTGGGCTATGTGTGTCCAGCAGGCTGTGGGTTGGAAAAGCTTGATCTATGGTGTTTATTAATGAAACATTTTTGTGTAGTGGGTCTATGATTTTTTTAAAATTTTAATGTGTCCACTTTAAATATCTGTGAAAATCAAACTCTTTAATGGGAATTTATACATGTAAGACTTATATGCCCCAAGTTTTGTTGTTTTATTTTGTATTAAAATTACTCAGTAGCCTTGCTCTCATGATTCTCCATTTGTATCAATTTCAACTGAAATTTAGAAAGGGTTTATTTGAATGTATTGTTTTTGCTTCTAGATTGCAGTTGTGGAAGAAGATGGTCGAGAGGACAAAGCAACAATTAAATGTGAAACTTCTCCTCCTCCTACCCCTAGAGCCATCAGAATGACTCACACTCTCCCTTCCTCCTACCACAATGATGCTCGAAGGTAAGACGCTGCAGGCACACTGCACATTGAATGCCCTCCTTTCAAAAATATTCCTCTTCCTTCATTGTTGTCAAATAGACTGCTTAACGATTTACATTGAGGCAGAATTCTCCAACTTCCTTTTCCCAGTATCACTTGTGAAATAACCACATTTCAATTTTGATATCGAATTTGTGTTTTTAAAATTAACTGTATCTTTGTGGGCTTATTAGTCAAAATAGATAAGAATAGCTCTTCTAATTTTTAGTGGATATTTTCTATTAAAATGAGATCAGGCTAGAGGAAGGACTTACTAGAAATATTAACAAAAAACTAAGGAGACTCTAGGACAAGATCATAAATTTGGATTACAGTATAAGCATCATTAAAGTCTGAAAAGTTTATGATTATGCCTTTTAGCAGACAGGTATGTGCACCCTGCAGGTACTGCTGCTGCCAGCAATAATAACTCCTCAGTCAGAAAGTTATTAGAAAAGAAAAAAAGTCCTTGACTAAAGTATTAAAGAAAAAGATAAGTCTAGATGGAGAAATATGTCATTTGTCCTCACAAGTCTTTATACTGTCTTATCCATATGCATAGAACATTACAAACAGATCTCTATAATCACTGATGATATGAATATACCGAAGCATGTAGTTTATATCTGAAATGTATCTTCTCCTATTGTCTCATCAGTTGCAGCATCTGTAGACACATAATTGATGTAACCAAATATAATGACTTAAGGATTAATACTTCAATAAAAGAACTCTCTTCTAGATAGTATGTTTTACAATAAATGTTTTAAAAGTAGGGCTTTCTGTGTTGGCAGTCATTTCTTTTTTCTGATTATTTTTTATTGTTAATGTGGAAAAATCAGTTACTTCAGCTTCAAAATATTACTTCTTTCACTCTCCAAAAACAGAGTATATTTCAGCATATAAAAAGTTATTGCTTTGAAAGTTAGGGAATGTGAGTTCAAATTAATTGGCATGAATAAGTAAAAGTAAGTAATTTATCATGGTGTTATAAAATTAACAACAGTAGAAACTAATAGCAATGTCTATTGATCCCCTCCTATTAATACAATGTCAAATATATTGACCAGAAATTGAAACTTAACCAACTGCTTGAAGAGCATTTCAGTTTAACATGTATTTAAAATAATATTTGAGAACTCTAATTAAGAAAACATATACATTGATCACGAGGGTACATGGTTTGTTGCTTCCAGATTGCAGCCAGATTATTTTAAATTAACTGAATTTAGAGGAAAATCAAGTAAAACTGTAGATTGGAAGAGCAGCTTCAACTTCACAATTAGTTATATTTCAGTTCCTTGCTGTAGGTCATTATGTTTAAGATTAGAAAAACAAACTCTGAGAAATAAATAGATAATGGATCAAGTACTCTATAATAGAAGGCCATTTATCAGGCAGTTAATAAATCAGCCTATATTCACTGATTAGTTTGAGATGATATCAAAAAAGTAAGAAAAAAAGCCATTTGGAACAAAAGTACATTTCTCTTATGGAAATTTGGAGGTTCAGGGCCCAAGGCTGAAAAAAAAAAACTGCACTTAATATCTTAAAAGGAAACACGGGAAGATAGGGGGAAAAATGACATTACAAGTCTACTTGTTCCTCTTTTGGTGCATTTATAAAGGAAACAACTTTTGTGTACCTTGTGGATGTTGCACGAAAATGAGCAATATTTTCCTCTTTTGTGTTTTGCAGTAGTTTATCTGTTTCTCTTGAGCCAGAAAGCCTTGGGCTTGGTAGTGCCAACAGCAGCCAAGATTCTCTTCACAAAGCCCCCAAGAAGAAAGGAATCAAGTCTTCAATAGGACGTTTGTTTGGTAAAAAAGAAAAAGCTCGACTTGGGCAGCTCCGTAAGTATGCATTTGCTAAGACTTTCTACTGCCGCTCATTTTAGTCACGTCAGAGTGCTCGTCTATCTTTCATTTCATTTCATTGCTCTTCTTTTCATTTCTTCTCTTTTCTACCTGACAAAATTTATATTTTGATCAGCTTTGAATGTTCAGTTTAGCTGAATAATGCTTGATAAAACTTACAGTGAAAGAGTATTGTGAACTTTTCAGTTCTTTTGTTTATCTGTTTATAACAATAGCTAAAATTTATTTAATGCTAACTCTTGTGACAGGCACAGCTACCTACAAAGTAAATGTTATTGCTATAAACGTTATTTTATTAATGAGTAAATAATGTCTTCATAAATCGCATAACTGTGATATTCATCGTGGTGCCAATATTTCAAAATCAGCTTAAAACCATTGAGTATACTGCCCCTTAGAGCATGAATGTGTGTAAAAGCTTAGCGATGTAGATTTAAAGGTTTTTCTGTTGAAAAAATTGGTAAGCCTCCAAACAATTAAAAAGAATATTTTAAAAGTTAGAATAAAGCTTTATATGTGTTACATAAAATGTGAAGAACATGATTTTTTTTTGTTTGCTTAAAACTATCATACCTTCCCCCTAATAAACTCTATGGTGTATAGTTGAGGGACGAGTGTGGGGAAAATAATAAGGCAATAGATATTGTGTTATAATTAGTTATTATCAGTGACTGATAGAATAAAAATATAGATCAGTACATTTGAAATGGTCCTACTTAAATATATATTTAGAAATAAGCAGATATACATACATGATACATACTTACATAATTATCTGAAGAATAGGTGATATTTCTGAAATGATTATATATATACTTTGCTTTTTGGGAGTTGTCTTTCTATGTATTAACTTTTAGAGTTATATTATTGGGAAAGAATTAAACTCCTACCTACAGTGGTAAGTGCTGAATGGAATGACCCAAATTTCTTAGTACATCCTTTGGTTTTTCAAATAGAGGAATAATTATTTGCAAGGAATACCCAACTCCAAGACTTAGTTTTCTGCCCTACCACCAAAAGAATTTCTGATTACGATATTCATGTTTGCAGACTTATGACTACAGTATCCAAAAATGCCTTTCCTGGCTTCCACAGTGTGAAACCCACACAAAACATCAGAAGCTACAGGAAACTAATGTGCGAGCAGTGTGTGATTATATGTTCCCCAACAAAGGAATTAAATCTTTCTGTATTCCTCTTTCTCAGTAGAGGAACTCTTTAAAATTTGTTTTATCTTATTTGACAACTCGTGGTTGTCTTACCAAATGATCTGTCATACCCAATATATTACAGTGTCACTATAGTGTGGGTGGTTAATTATTTTTGAGTATTAATTTTGCTAACATCATAATCATATTTATTTATATTTCAACATATATTCATCTTTGTTACCATAATTCACACTTTACTTTTAAAATGTATTTAATTGCCCTTATCACTTAAAATTTTCTGTTGTTATTTCATATTTAACTTTGATGAGAAATTCCTAAATCATTAGAAATTTCACTAACAATATTCTGTCAAAATCAAGGTATGCAAGATATAAGTTTAAGTCTAGAAAAATATAGAACCTTCGAGAAACTTAGCATTTATTACTCATTTTCAGTGACTGTGTGTTTTAGGTCAGAGCAGATAAGAATTAACTCAATTATGATTACATTCTTATCAACCCCACCAAAGTCAGAAACTAGCAATAGTTAATTCGGGTCACAGTTTATACCTGGGAAGGTTTCTGAGCTCTGAGTAATATTGCTTTATTTCATAGAACAGCAGAGGTAGAGTTTAAACAAAGCCAGAATCAGCAGCATGTTAAGGACTACAATGTGGATGAGGAAGACAGGAGCAAAATGCTATACCAATGAGGCTAGGTAGAAGCTACATAAATGGGGAATCAAAGCTTCCAGAAAAAAGGAACAAAGTCTTTATTGAAAATAAGACTGAAAAAATAAAAATAAAACAGGTATAAACACTTTCCAGAAAACCATATTTGCACCAAAGGAAATGATACATGGGCCCCATTGATACTTTAGTTAAGGGCTATGAATTTTAGGTCTGCTTTGGTCCTAGAAGAGGTATCCAAGTTGTGATGGAAAGACCATACATGTTTTTCAAACCCAGGGACTACAACCTAGTACTGCTTCTTCATGCATCTGAGGAACCTAGGGAAACATCTCCAATGATTATGATTTTAATGTCTTGATCTGAAAAATTCTAAAACACAGGAGCATTGTCAATGTTCTTTCTTCTACCAGTGAAAACAGAACTATAAAATACAATAGTATGCCAGGGAAAGTATTAAGGCAAAGAGATAGTGATGTCAAAGTACCAATTTTGAAATTCTGAACCATGTGCTAAGATTTATAACTCTTAAAAGGTTTAACTCAAAAGAGCAGAGACACATGACTTAACTTGAAAGCAGCTATACTACATGCCTATAAAAGAAATACGGTGTGGAAAAGGAAAGCTGTGTAAATAAAACTATGAAAATTTTTCCTTGGTTCTCTCAGAAATGATGAACAGCAAAGGAGATGTTTGTAGTCATTCACAAAGGAAAATATTTGGAGAGGGTATCTTATTTGTTGTATATAATAATTTGAAATGCTAGGGTAATAACATAAACTTCAGATAGGAACGATCAGTCAATGTGATTGTATGGATAACCCCTACCCATGAAGAATCAAACTCAATATGTACATTGTCTGTTCTTACTAATGTGTTACTAGCATAGATAATATCAATATGGAAACCCAAAACTCAAAGGAAGCAATGTGTTGAAAAGCAACTGAATAAACCTAACAGAAACCAAGCAAAACTATTTTATTTTAAAAATCTCTTATGGCATCCTTTTCAAATGGTTAGTTCACTCAAATTACAAAAGTAGGATAGAAAAAGCTGTGGCACTAATAGGAGATTTCAAGTTTTTATATATCTTGTGAAAAATTCATTCTATTCTTACCAGGGTTTACAGTTCTTGTTCATATTATTATTGCTTATAATGTAGGAGTAAGATTTCCAAACTGAAATGTCTATCAGTGTATGGGCAAAGATAAAAAGGAGTAGTGCAGACTTAAATGAATCAGTGAGCATTTATTCTTCCATGTTAAGCATTCAAATTCCATTTGTAAGTACTATTCAGGAAAAACAAAGCGTAATACAAGCCAAGTTTACCTGAAGGTCACAGTTGAATTTAGGGAAGCTCACTTAACAGAGGAAGCATTCCTTCTAGCTTACTTGGGGATCTGGTTTTAGAGTCATTCTATCTATTTCTTTGTATTTTTGTTCACTGACTTTTTTTTTTTTTTTTTTTTAAACAGAATCTCACTCTGTCACCCAGGATGGAGTGCAGTGGCACAATCTCGGCTCACTGCAACCTCCGCCTCCTGGTTCAAGTGATACTCCTGCCTCAGTCTCCCTAGTAGCTGGGATTACAGGCACCCGCCACCATGCCCGGTTAATTTTTTTATTTTTAATAGAGATGGGGTTTTGCCATGTTGGTCAGGCTGATCGCTACTCCTGATCTCAGGTGATCTGCCCACCTCGGTCTCCCAAAGTGCTGGGATTACAGGCATGAGCCACCACACCTGACCATTCATTATCTTTCTATGTCACAAATCCCAGGATGAAAAATTACATAAACAAGTTTGGTTTGTATCCCCATGACAACAGGACCAATATGTACTTCTGTTGACTTCCTGGAATATAGATTCGGAATGTAATAGCATCCTGCTATTGACCATGCACAATGACCATGATCTCTCTGCACCCCTCAATTTATACATCCATATGCAATGCATCTCTGATATTTCCATTATTGTTCCAATACGCTCATGTCTAATCTATACTTTTAAAAGTTGTCACTTGATCTTGCCATTATCTCCAAATATTGACTTATCTTTACCCTGCATTTAATGTACAAGACTGAGTTGTTCACAACTACTTTTTTCCTTCCTCATCTGTCAATCACTTTACGACCTACCACAGCATCAATTCCAAACACACTACACTGAAACTCTAGAAATAGGCGCAGTCTTAACTAACATGGAAAAGTAGTCAGGACACCAAAGGCTGTGTACTGTCAAAGCAATTCCAGAGGATGGTAACACACAATTATATTTATGATGATGTGGATTAAGGAAGAAGAAATGTATCTGAAATGGGAGTTTTCTGCCTAAAACAGATATGAAAAGATTTGTTACAAAAGTTGGAAAGTGAGAACATGACAAATAATAGATAGAAGCAAGTGGCATCGACATGTAAAAGCAGTGGCAGGAATGCCATCCATCAAAATAAACAGACAATTGGAAAAATCACCAAGATCAAAGTGAGAATTATAAAATCTATATTGTTATTTTTGTTTAGTAATGCATAAATTTAGAGAAAATGAATGAAATGAAGGTTTATCTGATGTGAGTAGAGTATACAAATAAGTGGAATCATTCAAAAACTCATTTTTGTTTCTATCTGTTTACTTGAAGAGAAAAAGTTCAGCAGAATATAGGAATTACCAAGAGGGCATTTATGCCCCAGAATTGAGGAGATATTTTTTTTTTTTTTTTTTTTTTGGTGGAGGGAGAGAAGACATAGATAATCCAAAATAATTTATTTATTCCTATTTTTAGTGAATAGACATGTATTGAACCATTCTTAAATGCAGAGTACAATTATGGACTTTAGGAAAATGACTAAGGCATGGCTGTTGGCATGGAGGAATTTTCACTTTAGCAAAGATAGTACATAAACAGATACAAACTTTATACTTAAAACAAAAACTTCATGATTTTTTGGCCCAGAAATGTTTTATCTGCTACATTGTCTGTCCTGTCAGAACTAGGAACAGTGGCCATGAACCCTAAGATCTGTGATCATGCATAAATAATTGCAGTCCTGACTAGCTTGACTTTTAATTTTATCTGAAGGCATTAATCTATTTTGAAACAAAGTAAATTAACCTATGTTAAAAACAGCCACGTCAGACTAATTTCCTTTGTTTCTTTGACAAATTTGCTTAGTAACAGATAAGGAAAGGTGGTGAGCAAGCCATCACTCATGAAATCCCTGGGGACAAAATGTCAAAATGGGGTCTGAGTGATGGAACAGGTAGGTGGGATTTATAACTGGTTAAATAATCCTTGCCCAGTAGTGCTGATGAGTGGAGTAACGTCACCTTGGATCAAAGTTTCTAGTGGCATGATTAGGATTTTCTCTGTTCTTGATCAGCACATTCAAAATCACTTGGATATGAATATTTCAACAGCTCAGGTATCTGATTGATACCTGAGGGTATTACTAAGGGGAGGAATCCCAAGTGAAAAGATTAGTATTACCCCTAAACACTATCTCCCCCGCCAAAAAAAAAAAAAAAAAAAATAGAATGGATATAAGGGGGATCTAAATTATCCTACTCTAAAAGTATAGCTCTTAGAAGCAAGATTTTAAAGAAAAAAAAATAAAAATTTCAACTGACTCTAAAGTCAATATTGATTAATAAGTTTAGGCCACATTAATAGACATAAGAGTTATCGAGACCATCCTGGCTGACACGGTGAAACCCCGTCTCTACTAAAAAATACAAAAAACTAGCCGGGCGAGGTGGCGGGCGCCTGTAGTCCCAGCTACTCGGGAGGCTGAGGCAGGAGAATGGCATGAACCCGGGAGGCGGAGCTTGCAGTGAGCTGAGATCTGGCCACTGCACTCCAGCCTGGGCGGCAGAGTGAGACTCCGTCTCAAAAAAAAAAAAAAAAAAAAAAAAAAAAAAAAAAATAGACATAAGAGTTGATATGAAAGTTTTTTCTACTCTACTCTGCTATGATAAAATAACAGCCAAGCAATGGAATTCATTCTGGTTACTGTATATTTAAAGGCACATCATCAACCTGGAGGAAGGTTGGCGGGGAAAATTAGGGACATGTGGAGGATTGGAATCACGTTCAGAGAACATAAGTAGATGGTGTGTTTATTCTCTTTGCTGACCTACCAAGTAGCTGATCACAAAATTTGAAGAGCTGTTCTGTATAAGAGCTATCGTCCTTTTCATTGTTAAGTGAGGATACGAAACTAGAACCAAAGTATTAAAGTTGTACAAAATTATTCTTCATCTCAATGTAAGAAAGAACAGTGGGATATCAGAATTCTATACAAAGTGGGCTGGCTTATGAGGTAGTGAGTTATTTGTCACTTGGAAACTGTTGACCAAAATCTAGACAAATACTAGGAAGAGCTGTTGTGGAGAGGATCCAAGCATTGGAAAGATGATTGTAGTGGATGATCTTTAAGACCTACTTCAACCCTAGGAATCCTGAATCTATGAATCTTTAACATTTAAGTCTTTTCTCAGGCAACTCTTCTTTATACCACTGATACATCTTAAAATATTTACTGTGAAAAGGAATTTCTACTTTTAGGATTACAGACTTCTAGAGCTATATGCCTAAAGATTCTAGAAGATATGTGAGGATGATATAGTTGTCCACATTCTATACTTGTAGAAATGAGATGATTTCAGAAGGCAGAGCAGCTACTTAGTGAGAGAGCTGAGAGTGAATCCTGGCTCCTACCTCCAGGTTTGATGTTCAGGAAAGGAGACTCTCGGGACTATTTCAATCAAAAAATACTTCATTGAGTTCCTATCCTTGTGGAACATGTGTGGGTACATAAAGAAATTTAAAATATGATCATTTACTTCAGGAAGTATATAACATCTTGAAGACATCTCATATAAATGAATAATTAAGAACTCAAGGCAACAGTAAAAAAATACATCACACAGAAACATTATAATTTTCTAATACAAGATACAGACATAATGTTTGCAGAGAGTTCTGGGTTAATCTTTCTCTCGCTGTATATGTTTGATTCCACTAGGATCATCTAAATGCAGTGTTCCTACGTATTTGAAAAGGTGTCAAGGTAGAGTTTCAAACAGGACTTATCTTTGAGAAAAATATTGAAACTATGTGAAAGAGTAAGCTCCATAGAGAATGTCATGGAAATGGTACTTTTTGTGGTTAAATAGGAAGTGGGTACTGACTGGGGTCAAATTATGAAGCCAAGGAAATGATTAGGACTGAAGATCAAGTTACCTAGTCACAGAGGGATTGAAACTGCAGAGATTGGGAGGCAGCATCTTGAAGCAGAACCAACCACAGAAATAAGATGATCTGAGTTCCAGGGTCAAGCATCCAAGCAGAGGTGAGAGTTAAGGATTAGAGCAAACAAGCTCTATTCTCTAGAGGCAGTTTGTCAGCTGAGAAATAATGATGATAGTATATGGAGAAAAAACAGAAATATTAAAACATTTGCTATTTCTGGGGAAATTATCTGCTCCATACCATCTTAACATACTCATTTGTTTGCCACCTGGGAAACACCAACTCTCTCGAGTCTTCAGAGAGCTCTACTAATAATTACTATGAAGAAAAAATAACACACATGACCAACTTAGCTGATGTCAATAGTGAATGGTTAGGATAAAGAAGAGGCTATTAACAGGCATTGCAAAAGATGAAACAAATCTCAGACAAAGAGATGTTCAAGACAAGGGAGTGATCAAATAGAGCCAAAACAACAAAACTGTGAAAAAAATAATGAAAACAGAAAAATACGTTAACTTTGAATAAGCAGAATTCCCAATTACATATATAAAAACGCATATATCATTAGGTTAAGGCTACTTTAGCAAGTTTCCTTTAAATGCATTTGAAAAGCAATATACACATTTCAAAGAGCTTTTTTGCCTGCTAAATTGCAATTCTTTTATGGTTATCTGCCAGTTTGTATTATAATTGTCTGAACTCATTGACCTACCATAATAAGCTTAATAAAAAAGTAATTTCACAGTGACAAAAATGGCTTCAGCAGTATACCAGCATCATTTCACAAGTACAGTCATGCGTTGTTTAATGATAAGGAAACATTCTAAAAGATGCATCCCTTAGGAGATTTTGTTGTACAAACCTAAATAATATAACCTACTATGTACCCAGGCTGTATGGGATAGCCACCTACACACCTAGACTATAAGTATAGCCTGTTGCTATAAAAACTCTACAATATATGACTGTACTGAACACCGTAGGCAATTGTAACACAATGGTTAAGTATTTGTGTACCTAAACATTAAAGGTATAGTAAAAATATGCTCTTATAATTTTATGGAAACACTGTCATAAATGCAGCCCGTCATTAACAGAAAGGTCTTTATGGGGCACATGACTGTATTTTTCTACATCTAAAATTTGGATGTCAGTGCTGGCTTTTAGGCCAAAATTTAGATTGTTGCTTGATGTTAAGGAACCAATAGTTACAATGTAAATTCCACAAAGTATCAATTAGAAATGACTCATGTTGTGCATAGTGAAAGAGTCTTTCTTTAAATAAAGTAGTATTTCGCTCCAATTATGATTGTATTTATTACATACCCTTTATGAGCCAGTCACTGTGTCTAAATACAGTCTCCAGATAGGTAACAGACTAACAGATGTTGAACAATTAAGTAACAATTTATACATTCAAATGTGTTTAAATACAAACCACGTGCTTTTGATTAAGGATGAAGACAGGTCTAATGAAAGAAAGAGGAAGCCAGCTATCATCAGCAGATTGTAGTAGAGTTAGAGCTCTCTTTTTCACACAATGATAGAGACCTCTGCTGGACAAATGGAGGGACAGATGCTTTGCAATATGGGTTTTCAAGCAATTTTTACGGACTTGTATCTCAAGGGCCAATATGAAATAAGTTATTTTGAATGGAATTTAAGGACTGGGAAATGTGGAGATATTTGTCTTTGTTGGCCTAAATAACAGATAGAGATGCTCTCTAAAAGAAAAGATGTTTATTTAGGAATAGAGCATTGCGATAAGAATATGTATGTCATAGTAAACTATAAACTGTGTACATTCAGGGAAGGAAAGGAAGACAAAGATTTTTAAAGGCAAAAAATTAAGATTGTATAATTTTTTGAAACAATTATCTTTGGCTACTCAAATTAATAACAAGGGTGCCACCAGTCAGAGGTTGGACAGGCAATTGCCAGACAGATATCCCTATAAAAATATTTTTTGCATAGGATTGCAATGGCCTTTGTGCAAGGTTGTGGCTTTCGTAGGGTCCTTTGTTGTTGTTGTTGTGGTTGTTGTTGTTGTTGCTATCATGCACGGGAGCATGAGAACTCTCTGTTTATGGCCTTCGCTGGCTCTATGTGCCGGGATTTTCTTAACAATAGTGACTCCACTTTGATTCTAACAACTTTCACACCTTCACAATCCAAATGAATAGATATCTCCAACTAGTTCCATCTATAGATCTGGGCATGTGAGTCTCCTTTCTGAGCTCTGCAGCCCTGAGCCTTCACGAGCCGTACATTTTGTAGCATCTTCCTCGAAAAATTTTAAGAACCCCTGTAATGTCTGGGATAGTTCGGGGCTGGCAGTGCCATCTGGGCAAGGCACCCCCAGCCAAGAATTGGACCTGGGGTCTAATCACTGGAAGCATCGAAATGTTTTTAGTTACTATTCAGACACTGGGACCAGCAGGGAAGTAGTGCCATCTGGACATGCTGCCCGATCCAGCCAAACAGCAGGGGCCTGGGTCCCTGTTTCTCGCCTTCAGGGTTTTCATTGATACTCTACCCCATGCATGCACTCAACCAGATGCCTTAGGGAGCCTAGTGACTCGCATCTGTGGAGTCATCCTGAACCAGTGATCTGACCCTGTTTTCAAGAGGGTGGTCTGGCAATTGGATCCCTCGCTCCCACTGGCAAGAATGGTATTGTATGAGATTGAATCAGTAGATTGTTGTCCCACTGATTTTTTAGTGGTTCAAAACTGTTTACATAGGAAGAGGGGCTGGCAAAAAAAAAAATCCTTGACTGTGCCTGTCACACACTAGGAGTGGTCTTGCCCTCAACAAATCCAAGTCCTCAAAGGCCTCACAGAAGTAAAGGTGCCTGAGTCATAGCCAAGAAAACTTATTTGAGGGCAGGGATGCTGCCTTGCTCACACGCAAGCACTAGGTGGACCCTGACAAGGTGATAAACAATTTATTATGTAAGTAGTCCACTGAATCATGGAACTCAAACCTTCAAGCCCAAGCACTTCAGGCCATGAAAGGGGTGGAGTTCATTGTGTTCTTTCCACATAGTTTCCTAATAGACCTCCTGAAGAATGAGTAACCCCTAGCTTCCACACACCAGTTTCTCTCTGTTTCTCCTCTGAGGCACTCGTCATTTTGAGAATGACAAGCTAGGCCAGGCAAGGTGGCTCACATCTGTAATCCCAATGCTTTGGGAGGGAAGTCAAAGGATCCCTTGAGGCCAGCAGTTCAAGACGTGCCTAGGCAACATAGCAAGACCTCATCTCTACAAAAAGTGGAAAAACTAGCCAGGCATGGTAGCACACATCTATAGTCCCAGGGACTTGGGAGGAGGATGGGTTGAGTCCAGGAGTTTGAGGCTGCAGTGAGCTCTGATGGTGCCTTTGCACCCCAGCCTGGGACAGACTGAGACTCTGCAAAAAGAAAAAAAAAGAAAAAAGAAGCTACAGATCCTCTTCTTAATGAAGGAGGTTTAGAATCCTTGTCCCCTGTCCAGTGTGTGCCAATCATAGTACCCCCAAAAATGCACCCTCCTTCAACATACACAGACATTTACATTCCTTCTGTGGATGTGCTGTATCCAGGTAGAAACTCTGGTATATAGTGCTGGCCAACATTAATATAATATAAGCCACAAATGTGAACCACATATGTAATTTTAAATTTTCTGGTAACTACATTAAGAAAAGTCAAAAGGGATAGGTGGGATTAATTTTAATCCTACATTTTTTTTAACCCGATATGGAAACAATATTCTCATTTCAACACATGATCACTTAAAATTTGTTAATTACATGTATTTTTTCTACTACATTTTCAAAACCTGGTGTGTATTTTGCACTTATAGTATATCACTTGGATTAGGCATATTTCAAGAGCTTAATAGTCACATGTAGTAAGTGAATAAAATATTGGTATAGATAAATAGATATTTCTGAAGTTCACATAGCCATATGAGCCCACTGATGCCTGGATAAGAATGAGACAGACTCTCACTGGATTCAGATAATCATCCATAGAGTAAAAGATTTAGCAAACTGGTTTTGCTAAGGTCACCCTTACCGGTTAGTTGATAAAGCATGTGGAAAGATAAACATGAGATGAGTGAGGCAGCTAGGTCAATTCTATGAAAAAATGTCCTCCTTCAGAAGTGTTTTAATTGGGCTGAAAATATGCACTTGCTGGGACTTTTCTCCTGGTTAAGTACACTGTCCTGAATGTGATGCTTAAAAATAACTTTACTTACAATGGCCTTACGTCTCATTTGTATTTGGCATTTTTGCGCAGGATGTAGTTCCAGTAATCTATCAAATGCTTTGAAAATAAGACACTAGATTTTGAAATACTCCCAGTATTTCTCAGTTCTTCATGCTTTTTATGTTTATTTACGAGAAAATAAAATATCTAGACTTAACTCACAAAATATTCCTACATTTTTCTTTGCTTTTATTTCAAGTTTTATTATTTAAAAATGTGGTTTTTTTCTATTAAAATTTTGGGTGTATGAATAAATTTAAATCATAATTTAAACGTTCTTGTATTTCTCAGAGGAATAAAAGCCTGATTCATCCAACCACCTGGTGGCTGAAAATGTTTCACTGTTTATTGAAAATGTCTGCCTCATCAATCTCTATGTCCCCATATGGACCATTCAAGAATGTTATAACTTTTAAATGACTCATTCATTTTCATTTACATTTCAAGAGAACATTTTTATTATTATTTGAAGACTCTGAATAATAATTTATTGATATACAGTAAGGGAAATATACAGATGAGACAAATAAAATGAAAATATTCACTCACTGTACATAATGGAAACTTTCCCATTTGAAAGTGTTTACCAAGACTACTTTAGTCACCAGTGGAAAACTTTCCTAATCCATACCAAGAAGAGAAATCTTTCGTAATAAAAAAAGATTTAAGTACCTATATTCATTAAACATGTACATAATAAGTAAAACAAATTTTGGCCCTCAAACTCCACATCTCTGAATTAGATCTAGACAGCAATAAACGTGTTCTTAATTAAAGGATACTTTTAAAAAATTATACCATTCAGTAAGAAGGTTATCAGGAATGAGATTCATTTATTTATATCAATGTTCCAAAGTTAATATTATCCAGTACTATAAATTATTTGGTAAAATAAGTTATTAAAAACAGTAACATCAAAATTTGCTTCTGGCGCCTTGGTAAGATATTTTACTCTGCTAAAGAGAAACCATGTCTTGGTCAAGTCCTGCAAATGTTAAGTAAGGAAGTGCTCACTACAATGAGAGAAGAGCAAAAGTTGTCTTCGATAGTCTTACTTACTGATATAGTGATGAAATTTCTTGCATAGTCTTTGTAAGAGTTTGTATTAGCTTAAATCTTGCTACCTGGTCTTGACCTTAACTGGAGTTTAAATTTCTTTTATAAAAAAAATTATATACCTTAACCCATTTAAAAATAGTGAGCATTTTCATTTAGCTTGACTTCAGCACATAGGGAGTAAGTCCTTATTTTTCAATTAGGATAGATAATTTATGAATTAATTTTGTAAATTTAGAAATCCTGTGATATGTGTTTAAAATACATCATACTTTTCTTTCTTCCTCTTTTTATTACAAAGTCATATGAGGTATATGTATTATATATTGACACTAAATGAGAGTTTATGACCTACTGGGTAATAGCTATTTTTATCAAGCTCTTTTTTTTTTTTTTTTTTTTTTTTGAGACGGAGTCTCGCTTTGTGGTCCAGGCTGGAGTGCAGTGGCCGGATCTCAGCTCACTGCAAGCTCCGCCTCCCGGGTTTACGCCATTCTCCTGCCTCAGCCTCCCGAGTAGCTGGGACTACAGGCGCCCGCCACTGCACCCGGCTAGTTTTTTGTATTTTTTAGTAGAGACGGGGTTTCACCGTGTTAGCCAGGATGGTCTCGATCTCCTGACCTCGTGATCCGCCCGTCTCGGCCTCCCAAAGTGCTGGGATTACAGGCTTGAGCCACCGCGCCCGGCCTATCAAGCTCTTTTGAAGAAATTTAGAATTTTTTCAAAAAATATTATGAAGTTTAAAAAACAACACAAGAACCTTCCCAGAACACATCAAGTTATGGAAGTAAGAGGATATTGGAGTCAGCCAGTAGAGCAGAACAAATTTCCAGTCTATGAAGAGCTCTTAAAAGTCAGCAAAAGCCTCTCCATTGTGTCAACTTGTAGCGGAAAACATATACTTGAGTTCCTACCCAATGACTATCATTTACCCCATTATATGTGAAATATTGCAAATACTTCACGTGTTGAAAAAATAAACAAATATCACACACTGTGTAGATATTTGCACTTATTTTCCATAGGAAAAGTATAAAAACAGACCTTAAGACTTGGGGACAGTATATTCAAGTGTCTGTCAGTGTACAGGCCACATTCATTATGTTGCCACTGGGTGTAACAAATTGTATCCCCGTAGGTACTGTTTGTTTTCATTTTCTCAGTGTATGTTTATGTATGTACCCAAGCCATTTTATGCATGTTAGGTTAGTAATATAAGGAGCATTTTAAAATGTGATACTAAACAGTTGCTCAACTAAACGTTTAACAACCTGACTTCAGAATTGACACAACCTATGCAACATAATCTGAATACTTAGTTACTTCTCTTCACAGGAGGCTTTATGGAGACTGAAGCTGCAGCTCAGGAGTCCCTGGGGTTAGGCAAACTCGGAACTCAAGCTGAGAAGGATCGAAGACTGAAGAAAAAGTAGGTTTGGGGATTTTTCCCCCCCTTTTTCTAACTTTTACTAATTCTTTATTGTTATTTATAGGGAATTAAAAAGAGAGTGGTTGGAAACAAAAGAACTATATTGAAGCCAGTATTTTCCAGATATTACCTAAAACCCTCAGGGCTTATGTTTCCTGGTTGTGAGCTACTGTTGAAAAGAGCATAACAGTATTTGGCCTGTGGTGGAAATAAGCAGTTTCTTCAATGTAACCATCCATGGATGTGTTTCAAAATCCTTAAAAGTAATGCAAAACCCTATTGATGGTAAAAATTAATACCTGATTGGTATGATAAAATGAGATTATACCATCTACCTTTGTTTTCTCTCGTGGCAATTATAAGTATCTACTCTTTGAAATGGAGTAAAGGAGAAACATTTCTCTGACTGATTGAATATAAACTTATTTTAGACTCAGAGCAGATTGTTTTGCATCTGTCAGGAAATTGATAGTGTATCTTTTCATTCATATATAATATGGAACATTTAAATGACTTGCAACATTGGCAAATTTTGAGTTGCAGCAGCTGTTGGAAAGCAAGTAGGTCCCGAAATAACATTTTAAAAATACATAGTAACATTTTCATTGACAAAATGGCACCTTTAGGACATGTTCTTTAAATGTAAATCAATTTCTCTTTATTCCAGAATCTATTGGTTGATTATTACTTTTCCTTCTTCTCAAATATTTCTTACATTGTGTTTTTAGTTTTCACATTTTCCTTCTTTCCTATGAAAGAATATTCACTGCTTTCATAATCATTTTGTAACAGATAGGCTCTTAGGACTATACTATACGGGCTAATTGACTTCATATTTTGCTTTCTCACTTGCTTTGTAAATGTTTACTAATAATGGGGAACTATATACTTACAAGTTGCCAAACAACTCACTAACCTAATTGTTTATTAGTTTGTTAGTTACTAAAAATTATGTACATATATCCCAGTTCAGTAGGAACATTGTCCAGAAAAAATGACCTTGAGAACATCATTATTTCTACAATACAATCAAATGCTCAGCCATAATCAATAATGTATATTTATTCTTTAGTTACTGATCACTCAAAAATATATTTAAATATTATCATAATCTGTTTCAAATGTCTTAATTTTGTTTAGTCCTACCAGTTAGTGATATACTCTATTTCATAACTATTTATTGAGAAAAACATTCTTCTAAAAAATACTTTCCTCTGTTAATTTTTTTAAAATGTTGGCAGTTGATTTCAAGTCTAAAAATATATAAATGATCAAAACCCAGCCTGACTAATGGAAACAGTTTATTTCCCTTAAAAGTTAATTCTCATTTCTCCCAGAGAAATACTTAACTTAAGAATGGCAATCTGAACAGCTTTCACAATTGCATATAAGTCTGATACCGAGGCAGTGCACTGCATACTTTATTAGTTGTTGATGGAACCAACTGGAATATTTTTTTAAATAGCTACTAAAGATAAACATTTCAATTTAAAATAACATATTTAAAGTTTAGCTATTATTAACCTTATACACTGTTGGGTTGATTTGATAATAATTTTATAGACTCATTTCTCAACTACTAAGTACCCTCACAGTCAGAAACAAATACTAGTTCTTCCCTTAAATATCTTACCATGCTTGACTTTGGGTTTTATTTTGCAACATGTATTGGCAAAATGTAACTGTAAAATGTATTATGTAGAATACTTGTTTTAATATTAAGAAGAATATTAGGAACATTCTATAGGGCAAAAATGGCTAACATTTCTTAGTACAGTTGTTCCCCATGGATTAATGGTATTTAGGTTCAAATGGATTTAACAAGGCAAGTCAGAGATAATTAATGAAAGCACAAAAGTATTTCCCTTATTATTGATTATTCCATAGCAATAACCCTATGAGCATAGATATGCAACCAGTGTTCAAAGACTTATATGAATAATTGTTAACACCTATTCGGAACTTTCATGGCACTGTGGCTTGATTTCTGGATTACCAGAGAGTAAATTGTCTTCACATAATGAGTTTTATTAGACATAGACAATTTACTTTTAAATTACGTGGTTTCAAACTTTTTTGTATTGAATTTTATGTTGTTAATTATTAATATTATTAAATGTTGACAGCCTATTCTTGAATTTTTCCAAGTGTTTAAAATTTCATTTAAACAATTCCAATTTTATTTCTTTTTAAAGAAACCATATCCTCTTTCAGTGCACTTTGATGCATTATGCTCTTTTCTGTGTTCAAATTTCATGTCTGCTAGTCTTCTATCAAGATGAAAAATAATTTTAAGTACATTTAAGAAATAAATAAAAACAATAAATGAAGCAACATTTTTCATAATGTTGAACACTATAGATTGTATGTACACAGTTGCAACCTGTGTTATCCTATCAGTTGTTTCTAAATTCTATCCACTGGACCAGCAAAATGGTATTTCCAGGGCTTAGTACTTAACACAGCTATGCTCACTATCCCATAATTCATAGCAGAGATTCAGTAGTCTTTGTGAGGATAGCCAGAACTAGACAATATCGTATTTTCAAATTTGCTAGGATAGCAGCTATTTAGAATTGACAGTCTGTAACTTTAAATTTAATTGGGAGAAATCTCTAGAGGAGTTAATTATGGTACATTTTTTAAAAAGCCATATGGGGGAGTTACTTTCAGAGAGCAGCATTTAAGACATTCCAAATTCTTGCAAAGTTCAGAAATTTGTAACTTGGCAGTCCTAAACAAAGGTTTAATTTGAGGCACACTTACCATCCAGTAAATTTAACACACATAGGTTACAACAACTTAACAAGATTTGTGTTCCTACTTTAATTCTCCTTTTTCTTTGCTTTCTGGTCCAGGCATTAGTTTTGCTTATATTTCTCTCTATTGTCTTATTATGAGAAATAGGAAATCAACAACATTGAATCTACTAAACCACCCACTAGTCATGAAAATCTTGTCTTATCCATCGTTACCTTCCTGGGTATTATTAAACAATTGCTGTTGTTTCATCAGAGTAACATGTAACTTCGGCCTAAAGTCAATCTATTGTTGGTCTGCCTAGTTTGCCTTTACTTTGCCCCATCTTTGCTGTACTTTTCTTTAAATCATCAATTCCATAAATTTCTCCAGCAGGTTTATGTAGAGTATAGTTAACCTATAATAATTGTGTCAAACTAAAACTCAGCTAGTAATTCTTTGAATGCTTCACAGTCATTTTCTTGGTTTTTCCCCTTTAAAAACTGAGCAGTTTCTCTGTAGGCTCCTGACATTTAAGGGTGAGTCACTTATTCTCAATATATAGTCTCAGTATTAACATTATAATTCTTCATAGTTTATTCAATGTGGACTTCCTGTGGGGATGCCATGACTCTCTGAGATCTTATCCATCACTCTCTGTTGGATTTCTTTGAACTCCAGGCTCCTTTTTTATTTAACAAAAACATCTTCTCTTTTACTGTTATGTTTAGAACAACCAGACCTGAAAATTTCACTCCTTTTCTTTTATACCTTTCACCCTCATATTTAAGAACGTATTTTCCATTCTTAGCTCTCCAGCCTATGTTTTAACCTAAAAGCTTCTTATTCAGGAAGGCTGATTAAAGCCAACCACACAGGCCAGTAATGGTGACTCATGCCTGTAATCCCAGCACTTTGGGAGGCTGAGGTGGGAGAATTGCTCAAGCCTAGGTGTTTGAGACTCAGCCTGGGCAACAGGGTGAGACCCCATTTCTACAAAAAAATAAAAATACATGAGACAGGCATGATGGCATGTGCATGTCCTAAGGCTGAGACAGGAGGATTGCTTGAGCCCATGAATTCGAGGTTATAGTGAGCTACAATCACACTGTATGGAATGATAGATGGTCCCTTAAGACTTAAAACCTACATGTGCCAGCCCTCCCAAAAAAACCTGTGTTTCTGAATGAGGTCCAACTCAACAAATTGTACTTAGAGACTATATTTGGGTATTTTAGGGCACAATAAATAGAAACTCTCTTCTTTGCCTAAGTTCAGAATTTATTTGTTGACTGACAAAACTGTCAATTAAAAATCAAACTGTCAGCCGTATTTCCAATAAAGGGCTGGCTTAGGTAAATAGTGGGGAAAAAAAAAGCATAACTGGAAACCCCAAATAGTTAAATCCACCTAACACAGAAAGACCTGGTTAATCACAGACTTTCAAGTTGCACAGGTATAAGCACCACATGATATTAAAAATAACATTTACGTTATTATAATTTCATAAATCTGTTACTTTAGCATCAAGAACTAAGAGCTTACAAGGGAATTAATAAAATTTAATGTCATCAACATTCTTGCTTAAGCAAGTTTTGAATCATCAGTGTTAATTATATTTTTATTATATATCTCATTATATTTCTTACTTTTCTCCCCTGGAATATATTTAGTTTCCAGTTTCACATGTCAGCATCTTTAGAAATGGGATGATAGGGCAAGTGGCAAATTCCTTGAGTCATTAGAGACCTGAAAATATATTTTACACCTAACATCAGTTGATAATTTCCCAAAATATAGAACTATTGGTTAAAAATAATTTGTCCTCAGAACTTCGAAGTTATGGCTCTTCTTGCTTCTAGTTATGGCTAATGATCAATTGATTGCCATTCTTTTGTATATAGCATGTAGGATTTCTTTTTCCTCTCTCTCTGACAGTTTTTTAAATTTACTTTTGCTTTATCTTTGGTGTTCAGAAATGCCATAAGTATGTGTCTATTCAAATGTTGTGTTTCATTTTTCTACTTTATACTTAGCAAACTGAAGACTTGTTAGGCTGAACTATTTGACATCTGTTACTCTAGGGGATTCACATTTCTACACTCAACTTTGATTCCAAGAAGCTTAGTCTTACACAGACTGCTGGGATTAAAGATGAGGATGTCTGTTTCAATAGTAATTCACCTCTCTAATTCTCAAGACAGTTCTGAACAGGCAGTGAACATATTAAAATTGACAGAATATCCACTGAATAGTTATTTATCTCCAGCAATACACATGGTGAAATATTTAGCTTAATTCTTTATCTGCTAATGTTTTCTCTTGCCTCTTAACATTATATAATTTTTTTGGTACAGGATATATCCATGCTGAAATTTTCTCTATTTTTGTAACTTAAGTTGAAAGATATCATATGAATGTTAATATACTGACTAACATCGTTTTCAATCTTTAGTTACAATATAGATAGTATATTATTATATGTTAGACTTTTATATGTATTCTGAATGGATAAGACTGCTAAAGGAAAATAGATTTCCTATGCGAATTAATTTTTTGATATCATTAAAATGAAATTAACACCCCGATTCAGCTATCAGCAGCATCCTCTCCCGAGAAGCAGTTTATCTTCTCGGGAAGAAGATAAACTGGAGCAAAGTAGTCACACTTAATCACTACCAATAAATCTTTATGTTAGAATATCAAAGACATAAAAGTGAAGCTCTATAGATTTACTTAATTTATTCCCATCACAATCCTGAGGGTCTCCTCAGTGTGTAATCGTTAATGTGTTTTGAGACTGCACTTTTAATCTTTGGCGTTTGGCAGGTTCAGAGTGTACATATCTGTAAGCAAAATATATGTCATGGAAAATATTTATATGTAAAGGTATCAGAGAAACTCACAACATTCTTTCATTTAATACATCTTTGTTAAGTGCCTATATGCCAAATTCAACTTACAAATGAACTGTATTCCAGAACTTAATTTGTAAGATGTGTTAGAAGCTCTGAGTACATACTCCCATCTAAGTATTCTATATACACAGAAAGTAAAAGTCTGTGCTTCCCCCACAAAAATTTGTTTTGTAGGCATGCAGTAGGAACTGTCTCTGGGTAGATAAAGCAAAAAGAAGGATTCACCTGCATGATATTAGATGATCTCACAGATTACAGAAACAACAGATTCTAGAGGCAATAGAGTCAAGATATTCCCAAAACTTTGACAATAAGATATCATGAGAGATTTTTCCAGCCTTGTCACAAACACATATATTCTCCTTCATCCCATTCCAAAAATAAAGTCCTTAGATGAAATCCTTTTAAGGCCTAGTTTGGAACAGGTATTTGTGCTTGGATCCGTTTGTTTATTTTAGTCGGGGGTTTATTTAGTACAGACACAATTACTGTGGGAAAATTCCTGGGCAACTAATTCAACAAATATAATAATATACAACATTTTAGAACCTAAACCCAATGCTTTCAAAATTTCTCTGGGAAAATGTGTCCCAGTTTCCTACTTGGAACTCCAGAAGCCTGTCTCCTCTGTTTTCACTAAAATAGAGCTGCTGTTGGCTTTGCCATGTGATCATGCATAGCCCTGCCTAGCTCCAACCAAGGACAATTATAAGAATTCCCTGAACGTAAGTAATAATAATATCCAAAGCATAAGGGTCAAAATGCACTGAAATTTGTTAGTAAAAAGAAAGCTAAGGGAAACCAAAGTGCTCTCTTTTAGATATATTTAGATATATTGATCTATTTAGAGGAAGGAAAACAGCACAAAAGGAATAGAGTTGCTGTTTTGAGCCAGCAGTGCAATGTTAATATATCACAAAGAGTAGAGCAGAAGCCCTCTGCTGTCTCCATCACTTCTGCCAGGAGAAACATTTTTGATCTGGAAAGAGTAAAATAAAAATTAGTAAACGAAAATTAAAATAAAGATAGTTACATACACTAGAAGATAATGTCATTTTCTAAATAAATTCATATCATTTATCTTAATTGATATAAATCCTGGATTAATATTAGTAGAACATGAAAATGATAATTTTTCATTCTTTTCCTCAGTATGTCCCAAGAAATGTTTTAAATTACTGATATTTGAATTACCTAGTTCTGTTCTTCAAAGAACTTGTAGAGAGATGGACATGAAAACTAATTATTGCATTTAAGTATTTCAGGGCTCATGATCACTTTTTAAAGTCTTTGTAGAGAATGAGAAAAGTGTCAGAAACCCAAAGGCACCCTAATATTCTTATTTACAAGACATTCTTCCAGCTAAAGACAAATAACCAAAGGGGCTTCACAAATGAATTGATGAGGACTAAGTGAAAAAGAAGGTGGCATAACCCAGCACTTTCACACATGATTTAAGTAAGAACATCAGGTTTGGCAAAGTGCAAAGCTAGAAGGCATAGCTCAGTTTTTAGATAAAGAATATGCTTAAGGATGATTTTTACAGAGGCATCCAAATCTGACAAGATGAAATTTTATATGGGAATTTCTATACTCCTGCAGCCAACTTCAGGACTATACTTACTGATTTCTTCTATAGGGGAACATATATAATTTACCTGTGGCTCCTACGAAAAAAGTTTCTACAAGGTAGGCAAATGAGCAATGCCTGACAAATAATTTAATGTTTTTCAATATCCATAAAAGCAGTAACAGGGTCAAAATTCTATGCATTTGCCAGATTATAGCTGGGTATTGTGTTCATTTCTGGAAAATATACTTAAAGTAGATGTATTAAAACCAGCATATGTTCAGAGGAACATGACCATCCTAGTGAGATGACACAAAGCCATGTCTTCAAAGACTGGTAGAAATAGGAATATGTGGTGTATACAGAACAAAGATATAGACGCTGCCAAGAGAATGAACAACCAAACGTGTTCTTTATGGCCTTGTGATAAGACCTTGGGCCAGAAGTCAGGGGTTACTACAGATAAATTGAGCTGACTGTAAGAGAATTATTAACAATCACAAAGGTAGGAAGAAAAAATTGACCACCTGGAAAGGGAGTTGTTCACTGTAATTATGTCTAATATAGACCTGACAGGCATATGTACATAATAGGATTATGGAGGATTCACCTTTTGGCTGAGAATTTGTACTACATGCTTTTTAAATTGTCCCTGCCCTGAGATTCTGTGATCCCCTATAAAATTCAGAGGAGAACTGAACAGAGGAGGATCTTTGAATTTTTAACATATAGACGCTGGCATATTATAAGTATTTAAAATGCATTTCCCAAATAATTGAATGGATATACAGAAGCTGGACAAAGAAAGAACTCTAGGATAAAGAAGAAAACCTGAAAAAATATAATAGGAGTTAGGGCAGTGATTTCTACCCGGATGACCAAACCTGAAACCTGGGCTTCCTCTTTGCTCCTGTTCTTCCTTGTCCTAATTCTTCCTCTGCACACGTCCATGTACTATTACCAAATCTAGTTAATTGCATTTTTATAAACCTCTCAAATCTGTTGATTTTCTTCTCTCCAGCTCAAGCCATCATACTACAATAGTCTTTCTACTTCTAGTCTAGTCTTGCCTTCCTGTAATCCATTATTCACGCTTCAGCTAAAGAGACCTATCTAAATCTTATTTTTTAGCTGCCTAAAACCCCTCAATCACTCCCTCACAGCCCTAGAATTAATTTCAAATGGCTTTATGTAGTCCATAAATCCCTACATTATCTGCTCCCTGTGTACCTCACCAGCTTTATCTCTCTGTTTCCCATCTTCCCATCTTGCACTTCATGGTCTTGATATGCCTATTATCTATTTTTTTTTGTTGTTGTTCCTGATTACTTTTATCTCCTTCTGTGCATATATTCTGCTTCATGTTTTCCTCATCTTTTGCATGCTAATGATGTTATCTATTTTATATGTAATATCTACATAATAATCACATTGATTAGTTATAATGTGCTAAGCAATGCACTGTTCTATGCATTTTACATCCACTATCTCTAATATTTTTCACAAAGCTTTTAATGTAAAAACTGCTATTTTCTTCTATGCATCAAGAAATATAGCTTTCCAGGCACTGTGTTATACACAAATGTAGATCTCCAGAGCCCAGTTTTCCTTGGAATTATTTAGTATCTAAGAATAGGGCTTTGATTTAAAGAATATGTAGTCCAATCTCAACTGCACCTAGAATATCCTATATAACTTTTAATGGTCCAAATAGGGAGTGAATGAAGAATTCCCCAGTTTCTTTGTACTCTGGAAAGGGTAGCACATTTTTTTTCCTCTAGAGAATAATTAGTTTCTTATCTGCCCCTACCCTATCCTTCAAAATGAGCAACAAATGTATTCAAACCAAACATGCTTTTAAAGAGTGGGGATGGGGAGGATTTCAAAACAGAAGATGTAGATGCTTTATAAAATTGATTTTTTCTGATATAATTCACCACACATAATATTCCAGTGTTTGATATAACATATAATCATACTAATGTTCCCTAATAAATAAGCCATGTAAAGAATTTAAATGTGTGCTTGAATCAATCTGAATTATTCATTCAAGTAAAACTTACAAGAGAGAGTCTAATAGCAAGAAAATTATGGCTTTTTAAATGAAAACAATCAAATTAAAGTACATTTAAATATAATGCTGACATCTTAATCTAGAATTTTCCACATTTGTTCCTGCTAATATAAAATCCTATATAAGCTTTGTATAGTATTTTTTATAAGATCTTTGGAAATTTAGTTTCTTCCCATAGTTATTTCCAATGAGCCATTCATGAACCGAGTGTCTCTTGTCTCCACACTTCTAAGAAGGGCAGTAATTATGTATAATCTCTCTCTTGCCGGGATTTTACAGATAAAAAGTTCAATACAAAAAGACTTCATATATATATGAAGTGTGTGTGTGTATTAAGTATATTTTTGTACACACATACACAAGCATGAAATTAAATATCTTTAGTTCAGATTCTCCATAATTGAAATTTTAATTTGAGGCTTAACTGTATTGGGTTTGCTAGGCAGATGAATAACAAAATTCTTTTTTTTTTTTTTTTTTTTGAGACGGATTCTCACTCTGTCGCCCAGGCTGGAGTGCAGTGGCCGGATCTCAGCTCACTGCAAGCTCCGCCTCCCGGGTTTACGTAATTCTCCTGCCTCAGCCTCCCGAGTAGCTGGGACTACAGGCGCCCGCCACCTCGCCCGGCTAGTTTTTTGTATTTTTTAGTAGAGACGGGGTTTCACTGGATTAGCCAGGATGGTCTCGATCTCCTGACCTTGTGATCCGCCCGTCTCGGCCTCCCAAAGTGCTGGGATTACAGGCTTGAGCCACCGCGCCCGGCGAATAACAAAATTCTTAGAGCGATAAAGATTTCTTAAACTCCTTTAAGTAGTCTCAAATGCTTTAGTTATTTGAAGTCAATATTAACTTAAAGAAAAGTTATTTTTAATGTGATGGTGAACCACACTTAAACTTCTGAACCATTTCTTTCATTTAGAAGAATCACTAGAAACATGCTTAAATATTTGTCTGTAAAGTCCCATCATCTGTCTTTAAGCAGGAATTTTAAGCAGTTCTTGACATCACCCTGGTATGCTCTGATATCCACATAGATCACCCATTCACAAACTAACCTTTTGGTTTTATAACTTTATTGCTTCCAGTGTTGTTCACTACCCCAAGTCAGACGCTCTTCATGGTACTATTCTGAATCTTGTCATCACCACAAATCATGCTTCTTTCAAACTTACCAATTCAAGCATCTCATTTCTTGCTAATCACAGTCTTCCCACCTTTGATCTTGCTTTATGAACTTTTTCTTCTATCATCTATATTTAACCTCTATCCTTTACCAGTGCACTATCCCCTTTCTGTTTTCCCCCTCTCCTTGTTTAGCTTAGATCATGTTGGTAATTTCAGCACCCTCAAAATTTGTTAAATGTCTTCATTCCGCTTTCATTTGGTCACATCTACATATAACAACCACACCCAACAACGAGATTTTTTTTCTCCATGTGTACATTTTGGCACATCTGTGCTGTTGGAGAAAATTACAGCAGGGAAATTAGAAATAGTTTTATCGTGAAATTCAGCACTGCCTAGTAATCCCAAGAGTTTTATTTCATTAATGTTGTTCTACTCTCTGCAACTCTTGTTAGAGACCTCCACTCTCCTCAAACTTGTATCTTCTGCTGATGAGTTTACATTCTAGCTTAAGGAGACAGAGAGACACAGAAAGAGAAACCATCCAAGTGCCCTGAATTGCTTGATGCCAAATATATACTAACACTTGCCCCATGTGTCTTATTATAGAAAACTAGGCTATTCTCTTCTTACTCAGATCATCCCTTTCCATTTTCTTAGTCATTTTTTGCTGAATTCCCCCTTGCTTTCAACTTCTGCTCCTGTTTTTTTTTCCCCACCAGCATTTAAACATTCTCAACTTTCACCTATTAAAAAATATTTATTCATTTTACTTTTCCATTTCAGTTACCAGCCATTAACTTCTCAATTTGGTGTTAATAACTGATTTAAAAATATTTCTGAATCACCAACTTGAACCTTACAAAGCAAGAGTCAATTATATTCCAAACGTAAAACTCTTCTAATGAATTGTTTCTTATTTGAAGTTTTCAATCCAGAATTGACTAGTTTATAACAGGAGAAGGTCCATTCAATTGTAGGAGATCTGGAAGATCAAGGTGAGGAAACTGAAAAGTTGAAGGCTCTCATTTTGAAATATGAGACATATGTTTGCTGGTAATTTCTTCTTCTCCTGACTGGATATATGCTGATGTTGCCAAGGAAAACATAATGTCAATAATTGCGTCTGATCTCATTCATTAGATGGTAACATAACCTATTTTTTTCATGTTAATTAAAACTTACTTGCCTATTACTCACAATGGTCTTTAACTGAAGATTATTTATTCTTGACAGAATCTCTCTCACTATTAACATAGCCTTGACACTTCTGAAATGGAGAGAAAAATAATGAGGCCATATGCTACTGTAAATAAATATCTGTAGGAAAGAATGCATCAATATTTACAATAAGAAAAATTAATCAGAAAAAAACTTCTCTGCAAATGTATATTACCTCCTATATGAAGTTTATAATATATTAGCACAAAATATGGGTCATTTATAACTATAGATTTTTGTCTTTTGCAGAACACATTTGTTTGAAAGTCATGAGGTGAAATTCTTAACATTCTAAAGTGATATAGCTGCTTGAAATTGTTCTTAACTTTATTTACTACGGAAGAGAAGAAAGTTCATAAAAACTATGAGAAATCAGATAATTTATATAAATTCATAAAAAAATAAATAAATTCATAACAAAATAATAGAAATTTTTGCAATGCTTTTTGAGCAGTTAAATTTTTAAACTTGTGTTTAAATTTGTGTTGTTTATTTTCATATTTTCTCTTATATTTTATATTTTAAGGTATTTATACTGATTAAGTTTTTTATTTTAAAAAATGATGAAGGACCATCTGATAAATATTACTGTTTTACTGCCTGCAAATTTAATCAGCTTGTTTTATAGGAAAGTGATTCCTAGATAGCTAGTAGGCTCAGAAAGATTATGTTGTCCATGGTGATAACTAGTTCCAAATGCTTTTGGCAATTTTCTTGGAAAGCTGAGAAATTGCCTATTTTTTCTGAACCCATCATAGAATTCACAGGTATGTTGACAAGAAAACCATTTTAAACATCTAAAAACTATATCCTTTTGGTTTTAATTTCATTTCTGTGGGGTGTATGATGTGAAAAATACGATAAATTTCTTGGGACAGTGTAATGCCAGTGTTTCTGAACATTTATGTTTTTGTTCATGTGAAAATTTAAGGAGCTTTAAGATGCTGTGGAGTTAAGGCCAAAAATATGCATTTTTTTTCAAAGTGCCAATTTAATAAAAAGTACGTGGTTTCTCTGAATGAATGCCTTGAGAGGAGGCACGTGCAGGGTGTTCCATTGCACATCAATCTTTTCTTTATAATAATTGTTCAATAAAAAAGGAGATGCTCTAACCTGCCTAATTTCTGACATAGGAATTTCTGCTTTCTATTTTGTTATATTGAACATATTTTATGAGTTGTAGTAACAATTTTATTTTTTAATAATTAGGCTATTATGCTTGTAATATATTTTTAAAACAATATTCTCATGGATTTTTGTTGAATTATTTAACTTCCATATTTTCTCAATGCCTCTGCTACATCCAGGGAGCAAGAGTTCTTCAAAAGCAATATATCTATCAATGTTGTTTTAGTGATGATTTCTGGTAATATTGGTGAACCAATATAATTTATGGACTTTTCCCAAAAAACATTTATAAACACCTATTCAAATAATTAAATATTTCTACTACTGAAAAAGCCATAATAGGCACAAACTTGATGTTTATTTTGCCAGTAAAATAGAGGAGAAAGTAATGTGGCCACGGAAGAAGAGGAATAGAACACTTTTACACTTTCTCATGTTCTGATTACTAGCCATACATATTTACCAAAATAGTAATTATTATTACAGCATTGATTGGAAAAATAAATTGTGGATCTGGAATGGACTTTACGCATTACTATTGCTAGGGATTATGATGAGTAAATTGAAGACCAGAATCTGCTAATAATTTTGACCAAATTGTGTATGACAACTAGAATCTAGGTTTTCAGTTCATCAAACTAGGAAGGACTTTCTTCACTTCAAGTTGCTGCCTCTTCACATGTCTGCTGTTCTTTCTTCTTGGGCCTTAGCAGTGGCTTATAAAAATAAAAATCCAAGTGCCAATTAATAAGTTATTGTTTCTACTGGTAAAATAACATGGAAGTGGCCTGAGGTAAAGAATGTCCTTTACCAAGATTCCTTGATTTCCTCCTGGGATGTACTCGAGGCTGGGAAAATGTGGTCATGCATGTTTCAGAGTGGCTCATACTCAAGACATAGACTTATTGGTCAACTATTAGAACTACCCTCAGCCTGACTATGCTTTTGGACGCAGTGAGTATGTGTGTCATGATGAAATACAAAATGGCACCATGTCTTTCTCATATCTGAGCTTTCTCACATCTGAAATAATGCTCTTGTTTTATTCCATGGCTTTCTTTGGATTGAACTGTATCCATTAACATTTGTGTGCTTTTCTTTTCCATCCGTCCTTCTCCATCTCATGAAAAGCACATCTGGGTAAGTTGAATCACAATGGCTGCTGAACATGTTTATTTTCAGCACCATCTTTTTTTTTTTTTTCAAAGTATTACTCTTTTGAGTTGTAACACAAGCTGCACTGCCTCTGACCTGAAATGAAAATCGTGAAGTGTATTTATTTCCACACAGTAAAAAGGAATCATTGGTTCAGAGAAATGTTCATATTTAAATTAATTATGTGAGCTTTCGGGCACTTGTATTTCTTCTGTTTTATTATATACATGTCAAAAACATTCTAGACTGCCTTCCCCCTAGTTTTCTAGTAATTCCCTAACGGGTCAATGTGGCAAGCAGCCAGGCTCAAGTCATACTTTCAGACCACTCAGGTACTACTGATTGTGCTGCCTGTCTGAATTGCCTGTACCTTTCTTAATGCTCCACCTGTGTTATGTTCAAGAGACAAACTTATTCATCAACGAATAGAACTGCACATATCCGAAAAGGGTTAAATGCTGTTCTTCCTGCAGAGCTTTTGCAAATAGAGAGCCAAGAATAATCCTTGGTTTTGGTTGAATGTGTGTTGTTCCCATTGTTTCCTGTACTACTGGTTGATTTCTAAAGTTTTAAAAACCTGAATTACTCAGTTAATGGCTTCAAATTTTAAATCCTTCTCTTTGAACTAAAATTAGAGTATTTATCTATTCCTAGCACAGATTTGGCTTCAAAGTAAAAAAGTAAAATAAAATATGCATAATATTTAGATTGGTGTAGACTACTGCATTTGTAACATGGTGAGCTATTAAAACACTTCGGACTGAGAAGAAGGTATTGCTTTTAAATTTAAAGCAGTGTTATTTTCTATCAATAAAATGACTACAGTGAGATACAATTATCCAGGAAACTATGAAAAGTATTACTAGTTGGCTATATATATATATTTTGTATGCCAATATAAATTCATTTACTTTATAATATTACTTTATTAACTAGTAAGGTTTATATTATTTTTAATATAATGTTAAGTTTCAGTCGCCATTAACTAAATGATTTAGTGATGCAGTATTTGCTTCAGTTAGGATATTTTACAATACTGAGGAATTAAGGAAAGCTCTAGTAAGGTGTTCTTAAAAATGCAAGGCAGGTTGTGGTTAGAGTACTAGTCAATGATGTTGGCCAAATGAATGTTGTAAACTCTTTTTGAAAATAACAAATGTTCTCGACATTGAGTTTTAAAGCAGAGTTTTCATGTCATCATGTAAATTCGGTCTTCTGTTTTCTAATGATTTTTAATTTTTCTGAGGAAAATAATTTCAAGAAATAAAACTTAATTCCCCACATTCCTTATTGAATGAAATATTGAAAAACAATGAATAAATGATGCATTTTTATTAATGGACTATAAGAAACTGATATAATGGCCTTCATTCTAAAATTCAGTTTCTTATTATCTTGCACGTGCTCCTCGGACTTAAACATTTTAGGACCTCAACATCATTTCCCTAGTACAATTACTAAAAGAGAGCTTTGAATAATATAATATCAAGGAAGATAGTACAACATAGTGAAGATGACATAAGAAGATGTGAAGAAAAAAGAATACTGACTTAGGAATCAGAAGATAGAGTTTAAGTTCCATCTTCCCCACTTATTTGCTACGTGCCCCTGAGTGACTGAAATATTCTTTGTACTTACTAATATTATTATCTACTTATCTCCTACAACAGTATGAGAGAATATGTGTACCTTCAGAAGCATACAAACTATAAACTTCCAAACTGAGTAAAAGACGGTATAAAATTAGATGAAACACTAGAGCAATCTAATCTAAATGGTATTCATATAACCTGAAAAATTACAATATTTTCCAGTAGGTCCCCAATTACTATCCAATTACTATTAGGAAGTGACTGGGATGTACAGACTACGGTGTCTTGCAAAAGTGAAATTGTTTAATGGGGAGTAATATAAGCCCCTCTCATTTTCAATAACAGCATAAATAATTGTATGATTCAATCATATTTGTGTGTATGTGTGTGTGTGTGTCGGGGGGTATTTATACCTTTTTAATGGTTTTGGAAATAATTCAATTCAAAACACAGTAAGGAAGGAGATTATGTAAATCCAAATTCAATTCACAAATAAATTTCTTTCCTGAGACTATGCCCTATATTTCAGAGAAGCTTGAAGATGAAAGGTTTCAATATTAACGAATTTTGGTTTCAATGTAATGAAATTATTTGAAATCTAAACAGCCTAGCATGTGTTACTGGAATCTGAATAAAACACTACTTAAATGTGTCATAGATTTTCATACATTTTCACCAAATGTGAAAATATGCAGTAATAGGATACACAGGCACACACACATTTGCACTTGCACATATGCAAAATCACAGTATGCTGTGCTTTCAAAACAACTCAAATTTAATGTTGAATTTGAAACTTAATTTTATGAAGCTAAATATGTATAGTTAGGTAATCAATCTTCTGAAGCAGCTGATTGGAATTTGTAACATATTTCTGTTTAGAATAATTATGTTAACTAAGATATACATGTTCAGCTTGCAGATGTTAAAAAAAAAAATAATTGAGTTGGCACCATACTGTATTCGCATTTGCTGACCAGAATTTCAACTAGCTTCTCAAATACGTAGTTTTAGTTGTCACAGACTTAATCAAGTGTGGATTCCTGAATAATAAGCCCATTGTTTGGTTGAAATTTGAGGAGGTTACATCCTATTTACTCTCTTGAATGCTGAATTTTAGTGGAACAATATACATTTTACAATTAACAACAGTGTGAAGTCTGTGCACATTTCCTGCTAGTATTGTGTAAGGAAGATTTATTTTCTGTGCTGCAATACTAAGTATTTTATATTGTCACATTATTTGACTTATATTTTATTCTTCATTCTTAGCAAGCCACATATTTATTTCTTCTGGTTTTATCAATAAGTACTTGTTATGTGCCATAGTAAATCAGTAGCTCTGAAGGTAAATTTTTCAACCAGAGAATTATTTTGTATGGTTATTACAAAATCAATTGAAATGAAATGAATGGCAACAAATTCAACTTCTCTATCTCATTCATTTAAACTAGGCTAACTTTTCTCTGGCCAAGATGTACAACCTGATATTACTAGGGAATAACAAGAAAAGAAAAGCCACAGTTCGTTTGTTCTTTTATAATGCTGAGGATTGAAATGTGTGACAATAAGAAGGTAAAGACCTTATATATTAACCAGGAAGTCAAATAAATATATGCCACTTCTAAAAATAAATGAACCATAGGAAAAGAAAGAAAAGTAGGAGACCATTATTTTATTTTACACTTAAAATAAGGAAGGCACTATTATCCTTATTCTTCAGTGATGAAAAATTTCAGAAATGTTAATTGGCTAAGAGATGGCGTGGCAGTTAAGATAGCTGACTCTGTGGACAGGTTACTGGGGTTCAAATTCGATTCTGCAATTCGATGGTTCCATGACTCCAAGTGGCCTCTGTTCTTCAGTGTTCTCATCTGCAAATGTGTGTCAATATGTATCTTATTGGATTATTATGAAAATTAAATGAGTTAATACACATAAAAACAGGATGGTGCTTCATAGATAGTAAGTGATAAATGCACATTTAGTTATTGTTTTGTGTGATCCAAAGCCTAATTTGTCTGCATCCAGAACCTTTGCTCTTTCAAACCACTATATTACATCTCATAAGAATATGAAGTGGTTCAGATGAACAGGAGAGCACATTAGATGCATCTCAATTATAGCACTTGCTGTATTAAATTGTAATACAATTTATTTCGTTTTATTTAGATTGTATTTTAAATTTTAAGTGAAAGTATAATAAGTACAAGTATAATATATACAAGTTATGGTATTTGCATAGAAGAGAGAGTTCATTCTGCCTGGGAGAGGACTTAGAATCTTAATAGAAAAAATTAAGTATGAGTTGTGTCTGGAGGATAAGTTAGAGTTGTTACGATGGTGACGTAAAGAAGGATGCTCTTGGCAGAAGAAAAGGGCATATAGCAAGTCATGGAGGGGTAAAATAGAATGAGGTATTTGGGGAATAGCAAGTATTTCAGTGTTGGTTGAGCAGAAAAAGCCAGGGAGACAGTCAGATCATGAAGGGTCTTTTTATAAGATATTTGGCCTTTATTTTGAGAACAGTGGGGGAAGCTTTCAAGCAGGTGAGTCTTAAAGAAAGATTTGTGTTTGAGAAGGTCTCACTGGAGGTTGGAAGGGAGAAGTTACCAAATGAGAGACAGAGAGACTCTAGGAGCCCATCATCATCATCGTCAGATGATAAGGGCTTAAACAAAAGCTTTGGCAGTACTCAGTCAGTTTACCAAATGTCTTTCTGAATGTTAGATATGACATTTTAATCTTTTTCTGCAGCCAACCTGGGTAACTGTGATGCAGAATTCTTATTTCTTTTTAAGATGCAATGAACAGTTGGAAGCTATAAAAATATAGAATACTTAAAAATGCCCTACAATCAAGTATCCTAGGTGACTGTCAACATTGTGAGTTTTTTTGGACTATAATTTAGCAGTCATTCAAAAGATGTTCTTGACTAGTGCATCCAAAGAAAGATGCATGATACAGTTTGAAGACAAACTCTGATTTTCAGGATTTTACTCTCTTGGATTGGAGATGATGCCTCAGGCACAAAAAAATGATTTCTATGGGTGAGATTGACATATTTTAAAGGAGAAGTTTTCCATATTTTAAAGGAGAAAAGGATAATTGTAGATTGGGCTGATCACAAAATATTTCATATAAAAGGGAAGCCAGGAATTAAATAAACAAGGTTGTTGATAGTTGAAAAAGTAGCAGTCAAGTTATCCACTCTAGGAAATGGTATTTGCAAAGGTGGAATTGGTGATGCACAAACCATGAAAGTACTTTTCAATTCTGGTTAGAAGGAAAGGTAATTACATAATTAAATCAAGATTAAACGAATATCTTTGTAATGAAGATTAAAGATAATTCTTTAGACATTTGAGGAAACACTGAAAGGTTTTTAGAGGACAGTGCTATAATTATTGAAAGTAAAACCTGGCCAGGCACAGTGGCTTATGCCAGTAATGCCAGCACTTTGGGAGGCTGAGGTGGTCAGATCACTTGAGGCCAGGAGATCGAGACCAGCCTGGCTAACATGGTGAAACCCCATCTCTACTAAAAATATAAAAATTTAGCCAGGCGTGATGGCATGTGCCTATAATCACAGCTACTCAGGAGGCTGAAGCAAGACAATCGCTTGAACCTGGAAGGCAGAGGTTGCAGTAAGCCGAGATCACGCCACCACACTGCAGCCTGGGAGACAGAGTGAGACTCAAAAAAAAAAAAAAACCAGAAGGAAAGAAAGAGGGAAAGAAGAAAAAGAAAGAAGGAAGGAAGGAAGGAAGGAAAGAAAGGAGGGAAAGGAAGGAAGGAAGGAAGGAAGGAAAGAAAGAAAGGAGGGAAAGGAAGGAAGGAAGGAAGGAGGGAAGGAAGGAAGGAAGGAAGGAAGGAAGGAAGGAAGGAAGGAAGGAAGGAAGGAAGGAAGGAAGGAAGGAAGGAAGGAAGGAAAGGAAGGAAAGGAAGGAAGGAAGGAAGGAAGGAAGGAAGGAAGGAAGAAAGAAAGAAAGAAAGAAAGAAAGAAAGAAAGAAAGAAAGAAAGAAAGAAAGAAAGAGAAAAAAGAAAGAAAGAGAAAGAAAAAAGAAAGAGAAAGAAACTCACATTTATTGACCATTGCCTTTGTGGGAGGCACTGTTGTAATCATATTATACATATTTTCTTATGAAACCTTCATAAAAACCCTATTAAATGGGTACTATTATCAGCTTCATGGTTTCATATGAGGCAACTGAACCACAGCAAAATACAGTGACTTGTTATGGATGCACAGCCCAAAAGGACGCGCAAAGGAATCAAGCTCAAGCGATTTGATTTTAGGAGTCACTTTGTCACCCACTCTGCTATAAAGTCTGTCTTCCAAGCAGATTTTTTTAAATATCAGTGTAAGAAGCCTGGAGATAAGGACCAATTAAAGGCTGAGAAAAAACTGTGGTGTCAGTGACAGTAGAAAGTAAAGGAAGAGGCATTAGAAAGTATGAAGGGGAAAATGACAGTCATCAAATAGAAGGTGAATGAAATGGCCATCATAAGTGACAGAGGGGACAGTGCTGTATGGTATTTGGACAGTCATACCACAAATTGGCAGTCCCAGAATAGCATGCTAAAGTAAGCGGTCTGTGAATAAAGTATCTTTTCACTGACAGAGATAAACCACCCACATTGGGAAGAATGAGGAGACATACTGTTCCCTTTGGTATGTGACTTTTTTGAGTAACTAATTTCATTTTTCACAATTGCAAATACAAACACTAACAAATTCAAGTTTTACCATTTCAATATGGTTGCCAATAGGATAGCTATTTATGGAAAGGATTGTCTAATAAGTAATTTTAAATAGTGAGACATGGCTCATGACTGCAGGGGATTATGGTGTAGAGGAAATAAGCCTGTGTACATACAGTGAACTGTCTACCACAGTCTTGCACATGATATGAGTGGCATCACTCAAGGGATGGAGAAGATTTGAAGGGTATGAATTGAGGAAAGGCCATTCCAAATGGAGAGAAATTCAGTAGAACAGAAGAGGTAAAGTGCAAAGAATGGTGGGTATCCATTATAGCTAGAGAGAAGAGATACAATAGGTAAATCTGGAAACACAATTTAGGGGCAGATCAAGAATGACCTTGAAGGCCATTATTTCAATAGTAAATTAAAAACCATTATAGAAATTTGAGTTATATAGTAAGCTAATAAATGTTTACTTTAAGGAGGCTAATCTGATGGTAGCACATACAATGAATTGCTTTGGGAAAAAAAGAAAAAGTGGAGAACTAAAATTAGTATCTATTGAATACATATTGGCTGCTAGGTGCTTTTGTAAATATTATCTTATTTAGTTCTTATAAATTGAGATCAATTTATAATCATCTTCAAATATGAGAAGACTGAGTCTCAAAGAGATTAAGTACGTAGCCAAAAAACATATAGCTGGTAAGAAGTTAATTTGGCATGCATTCTTTCATTCAGTTACAATTTATTGAATGTATGCTGTATGCCTCAATCCCTATTCCAATAACCTCTCACCACTTCTACTGCCACAGCTCAGTGCCAAGCAACAATTATCTTCTACTTGAAAATTGCAACGACCTTCTAACTTGTATCCTTAGCTCTCACAACTCTGACCTGGCTCAAGTCCATGCTTGAGCCAGAAGTATCTTTATAATGTACAAATTATGTTACGTTTTTGTGCTTAAACCATCTGATGGCTTCTTATTACATTTAGAATAAACTCCTTTTCAGCTCCCAAGGCCCAACATGATCTTACTTTTCTCTTGTTTACCTCTCCAATTCCGTCTTCCTCCACCCCCAACTCCCCTGTCCTTCATTTCACTCCAGTCACACTGGCCTTTCTTGGCTTTTATCAGTTGCTCAAACATTTAATTCCACTCCTTTAATAGGAATTTTATACTATGTTTCTGCTTGAAACATATTCCACCATACCCCTACTCCATGCCACTTTTCAATGTACATGTGTCTACTCAAATGTTGCCTTGTCATAGACATCTATGTCCCCAGAACACTATAAGCATTGCCTACTTTACTACCTTAGTCTAATTTACCTTCTGTAGAACACATAACAATGGCTCAACTTATTTTGTTTATTTATGTGTATATGTGTTTATACAAATCTTCCTTCTTCACTGGAATATATGGTCTTTGAGGTCAGAGATTCACTTGGCTTTATTCTTTGCTTGCTGAAGACAAAAGACGGCACATAGTAAGTCTATAAAAATTAGATGACTGAACCCCTAATCAACTCAGACACACAGCATATGAAGTCTCTGCTCTTAAGCCCATGGAGTTGGGAATCACAACTTGTGGACCAACAAATTCAATAAAACATAAAAGATACTATAGAGGAAATTGCTTAGAACTATGGGGCCTGTGTATGAAAGTGGTAAATATTGCCTCCAGGGCAAGAGAAGGATGGATGTAGAAAGGAAGCATTTTTGTTGAATCATGAAAATCAGGACAAAGTGTGTAGGGAGATAAGGCAGGAAGGCATGTGATGGCATAAAAATGCAAGAGATGGGAGCCAGAGACCCTACTCATATACCAATTAGACCACAACTGCAATTGTTAAGGAGAAACTTAAAACCTAAAAATGAAGATCCAGGCATTTCCATTTGGATTTAGTCATTTAACCAAAGTTGCACCCACTTGCTTAATTAGCCTGGATTAAAAGTTAGAAATCCGAAGCCTGGCAAATGCTCTTGATTTATTTATGTTTTTTAGACCCTATTGATCTTTTATCTAGAAATTTTTGAATCTAGTCATTTCTAAATCCCTTTTCATACATGGACAGGTTGAACAGAGAACACCAGTATATCTAAAAGGCTTGTTTGTGCCAAATCAGTTGTCATTTAGTATTTCTTAAACAGTTCAGGTCACTATTTTTCTGACAGTAACTCCAAAACTTGATGACAATAAGCATGCCCTTATGTAATGTGTGCAACTCTTTGTTCCTGTCTTCAGTTCAGGCATAGCAAGTGCAGCCTCCCCTCTGCACCTTTAGATATGGGCTTGCAAATTATTCACAGACCTGAGTGCTCACCACATGTTGCCTCCTAAAATGTCACTTTCTAGTCACAGTAACTTACTGATATCAATAATAGGACAGCTTGAGGCCTATGGAGGATACTAACAGCATTCTTTATTGAAGAGTGTGTCTTGAAAATGCACAATGATTCAGAAGTTGTACTGATTCAAAATAACTATTTCTTGCAATTAGTACTTTTCTTGGTTGTGTTTTGACACAAGTGGTAACACCTCCATGCCTGATACTTCCTCTAAAAGGAAGTACTGCTGATGTCCTCTAAAATCTATTCTGAATCTTAAACCTGAAATGCATGCCCCAAAATTTAGTGATGCACAAGTGATCCTTTGGGAAAAGATGGTCAAATATTTGATTGTCTGAAATTATTTTTAAAAACACACTAAATTATGGTTCAGGCCTACAGGGAAAGAGAGTAATTTTCAGAGTTAAATTTGTACAGGGGTAAGTGATCATGTCCTTTTACTGGAAGAACTGTCACTTGACCTTTAAAAAAGTTGAATTCTAGCTGCAAAGAAAATCCATTCCAGACTAAATCCCTTTCCATACATGGACAGGTTGAACAGAGAACACCAGTATATCCAAAAGGCTTGTTTGTGCCAAATCAGTTTGTCATTTAGTATTTCTTAAACAGTTCAGATCACTATTTTTCTGACAGTAACTCCAAAACTTGATGAGAATAAGCATGCCCTTATGTAATTAATGCTACCCTTAATAATCTGTTAGCATATCATCATGTATTAAATTCAGTTATTTCCAACTATTATAGCATTGCCCACATTGCTGTATTTTTCTAGCATTGCTTCTCTCTCAAGTCAACATGCCCAGATATATGCCTTTTATAAATTTTGTATGGTGCAGATTATTTTATAATTGAGAATAATAATGCAATGCAATATTGCTTTGGAAATTTCAATGCTGTTCTTTTTTACACAATTGATACTTCTCTCAGGTTAAGGAAAAGCACATCTAGAGTTACCATCATGTAGTACACAGTCCTGGTGTAAAACCTAGCCATCCCTCCCATCTGTTCCATTTCTCCACAGTCTCAAGTATGTCAGCCCTAAGACAGATGCTAGAGATTTTGCCCTAACAGTTGTAGACCAAAGGATTTGAGCTCCCTTATCTCATTTTCTTAGACTGCGATTACTTAAGTCATCCTGCTATTAGAGTTTGTGATTTAAACAAAACAAAACCAAAGAAAATAAAACTTTTTCAGCGGGCATATTGCTCAATAATTTCCCAAACAAGTGTATTATCAATATTTCTGTTCATAGAACGGAACGATTTGGGCACATTGGGTTGCCTCTTAACCAAATTCTCACCAGGAGACCCAGACAGATCAGACTCTTGGGATCAGTTAGAATCAGTACTATTGTGACAAAGTGGGAAACAAAAAGCTCAAGGGGAGGTAAGGTACAAGAAAAACATTTCGTTCTTTACAACATAAAATGTTGTACATGGTTATAAGGTAAAATAGAAAAAGCTATTTGGACTACAAAAACAAAACATTATAGAACGCAATTTACTGAAACAAGAAGCACCTAAATATAAACACTGATTGGCATTTTCTTTAACATTTACAAATATTTATTCAGTACCTCTTCTGTGCCTGACCTTGTTCTAGACTTCAAATTCATCTCTGAACAGAATATATGAAAACAAAGAGCCTCCTTGAGCTTACATTTTATTGGCAGATGACAGAATGAGGAGTAAATAACATACTGTGTTAGAATGGCAATACCTTGGAGAAAAATAAAGCAAACAATGGGGATAAGAAATTCCTTATTGGAGTTTTTAGGTGGGGTTTTCAGGGAGTAGGGGAAGAGACATTCAGAACAGGTGATATTTGAGTAAAGATTTAAAGTAGCCGAGAAAGTCAACCATGTGGAGATAGAGGGGAAGAGCATTCCAGGTGAGCTGCAAAGATCTTGAGGCAGAAAAGAGGTCTGGGTTGTTTCCAAAGAACAACAAGGAGGCCAATGTTGCTGACTAAGGTGGGAGTTTAGGCAGAGAGATGACATAGGTAGAATAGATTGTAGCAGCTGTTTTGGCTTTTATTCCCAGTGAGACAGGAAGTGATTGGAGAGTTATGAGCAGAGAAGTTACATGATCAGACTCAACAGGATCAATCTGGCCTTTCTAGTGGAATTTTTACTAGGGAACTAGTCAGAAGTTTCAAAATGAAAGTGTTCTAATATTTAAAAATAGCTGTTGTACCACTCATATAATACACTTCTGAAAATGTTATGTGTTCCTTAGGTTATTAGTGCATATTTCCTTGCTTTTTTACTACGTGAAGTAAAAACTAATAGTAAATGTAAATTTGTTTCTTCCTTTTTAATGTCCCTAACCTATGACATAACTAGAAGTGTCCCTTTCCCTACTGGATTTAACATTACAACTCTTACAACATGCTTTAACTCTGTGAAGGCCTCCCCTAAATTTTCTTCCACATATTTCGTGTTAAGTCTCATACCTTCCCCATTGGTGCTTGTCCTGCGTGGAATGCCATCCCCACCTCTTTCCTAGCTGCCCACCTCTTTCAAAGCCAGCTCCATTGCCACAATGCCTTCACAACACCTTCAATGGCTATTAACCCCTTTTCCAGAATGACATACTTCAGAAGGTACATCACCAAGTTTTCATGTTGGCAGCTGTTTGTGTATTGTATTGTATTGTATGGTATTTTTGGACAGTTTCAAGTGTTTGTTTTGTCCATCTAACAGGGTATATCCTGGGAAATTAGACCCATATCTATTTTCGACACCAAACACAAGTCTCAGTCCACAACAGGTGTTCAATAAATACCTAATAGGTATTTTTTTTTTGATCCTTCAATCCATTTCTATAAATATATCTGTCACAGTGAGGCTAAGCTATTTGAAACTGGTTTTCAGTAAAGGAATGTCACTGGGAGACCTGAGGGAATGAGGGATGATAGAGCAAGCCAGGTGAGGAAGTGCTTCTACTTTTTTAGATTCAGAGCACGGGTGTCGCTGTTCCCTTTCCCAGGTGCTGAATACCTTACACGCAGACCTTACTCAAATGAAACGGCAGTTGATTTATGTCTCTTCAGCTACTATAACTTAAATTTGTAGTTTGCCCTTTGGGTTTTTTTAATGCATTTTTGGTAGCCTCTATTACAAACACAGAAAACCCTGTGTTGAAAGGCATTTTATTCATTATATATCTTAATACATTAATATAGTCTACCACAGTAAGTAACTAATTGATCAATAGCAGAAAATAATCAAATTATCCATTTGGGGGTTCATAAATGATTTTCATGAAATATTCCTAAGCATAAAACACACATTCAAAATAAAGCAATTATTATACCATGTTTTTATCATCTGTGTGTAAGATCAAGGCATACTAAAATAAAGAGAATATATTTTCCAACATAGTCCTGCCAAGTATATATCAATTTGAGTTTCAGTGAAAGCACATAGCTACTATCTCAATAATGAGTGATCTCAAATTGGTTTTGTAAGTGGATGTCAATTCTAAAAATCAGTAAGAGTCAGTGAAATTATAGATGCATTTTTCAGGGTTCTTTTGCATCTTTTTGTTATCAAAACAACCATTTATTATTACTAAGATATTTTAATTTCATTAAAACAGTAGTGATTATAGATAAAAACCAGTGTACCACTGAATTTAACACCTTACATTGCTTTCGAGTGTTAGAAATCAATTTACCTTGGAGTTTTCTCCAAGTGAGATGTAGTTTCTTAGTCCAGACAAATAACTCCTAAGATAGACCCCTGGACCCATAGGGCATACTAAAATCAACCACATCACTAGAATGTGACTAAAAGGACCAAATTTATCTTCTGCCTCTCTATATAAGCATTTTCTTTGCCATGGAGATAGTAAGGCAAAGAGAGCAGGGCAAATGGAAAAAGCCACATTTAGATCCCATAATGCATACTTGAATATGAACATTTGGGCCATTTTCTCATTGAAGGGATAAGATATTTGCTGATAATATAATTCCACTTCTAATTCCATTAGCACGTAATGTTCTAATTTTCATAAATAAATGTTGGGAATAATTACTTTTCTATGTCAATGCTTCATTCCTAATAAAATCAATGGATGATGTGTGTGTATTACTCAAAGGAAAAAGGAATTCTGTTACTCTATATAGTATCATAAAAAATCTTGTAAAGGATGATTGGTTGTTTTAAAATATTGTCATTAAAAATAATCACAGTCATATTTTTCCATATACCTGACTAATAATCTTTGCTATATACTTCAGGCATGAACTTCTTGAAGAAGCTCGGAGAAAGGGATTACCTTTTGCCCAGTGGGATGGGCCGACTGTGGTCGCATGGCTAGAGGTAAGAGAATGAAACCAGGAGGCCCTTAAATCAATCACTTCTAAGTTGATAGTTTATTTGAGACAGGTAAAGGCAAGTTTCTGAAATCACAGCACCCCCTTAGTCTGGATTTGCTCATAAGGGACTATTTGCTTACTAGGGAATAGGTTTGTGATTTTACTCTGACACTTTTTGTGATTGTAGCAGAAGAAAGCATGCAGTGGGATAAAAGGAAGTGTCTCTAAATTACACCCTCTTCATTTCTAGAGCCAGAGAAGAAACAATTTTTTCTTTTTTGACACGGAGTCTCACTCTGTCACCCAGGCTGGAGGCAGTGGCGAGATCTCGGCTCACTGCAAGCTCCGCCTCCCGGATTCACACCATTCTCCTGCCTCAGCCTCCTGAATAGCTGGGACTACAGGTGCCCGCCACCACGCCCGGCTAAATTTATTTATTTATTTATTTATTTTTGTATTTTCAGTAGAGACAGGGTTTCACCGTGTTAGCCAGGATGGTCTCGATCTCCTGACCTTGTGATCCGCCCACTTCAGCCTCCCAAAGTGCTGAGATTACAGGCGTGAACCACTGCGCCCCGCGGAGAAGAAACAAAGTTTTATTGTTGCAAGAAAACATCCATTCACATCCATTACGCCAGGGTCCTTTCTCATTAGCAGGTTACAGAGAAGACCCTCTCCATATTCAACACTTCTGTAATCCAAGAGAGTAAGATCACCTAGATATACCGAGAGACATTCCTTTGCCTATCATTTAATTGCTGAACCTAATTCCCTAAAGCCTAGGGACCAGCTAGGTTTAGACACTTGGGATAAAACAGAAGACTTACCCCTTATTCCCTTATGTGTCCAAACTGAATGCTACAATAAAAGAATTGTTTTTAGCATTTCCCATACAACATAGTGTTCTGGAAAAATAAGGGAATATCTGAACAGGGTGGAAGGCAGCAGAAACCGATTCTGATATTGAGGAAACTACATATTTGACTGCAAAGGGCTCTTTTGTGTCACTTAACAGTAGTGCTCACTGCCCCTTCTATTCAGTTCTCTCTGTGAGCTGCTAGTAGCTGCTGGGATATGCCTGTGTCAGGGCAAAGAAGAATCCAGGCTTTCCTTGCCTGACAGAGATAATTATACACAGTGTTTTAAATGGTCTTGGATTATAAAATTATCTATCTTCATTTTATTATAGCTAGAGCTAAGAAATAATCAATAACGAAACAGTAAAGCCCATTTTAGTTTTAAAAATAGACTTACATAGCTATATCTAGAAACATGCTTTGTATTTTTTCTTGGACTGAATGAAAAATGCCTGTATTTTGCTTTTACTTTATTCTTTCACATCAGACAGGGAAATTTGGCATATTAGCCATCAGATATTAGCGATCAGAGCTGCTTCTTTCAACCGTGTCTTTAAAATTACTATATTTAAAAAATCAATCACAAGACAAAATGCTTAAGAAATCACACCTCAGAAATGATAGCAGTTCTTTGTTCGGTTTTTTCTCCGATAAAATGAGCTGCAGTTTGACAAAGAGTTCGCTGCTGTTTTGGCAAGCGACGAACAAATCCTTCAGATAAAAAGAAAAAAAAAAACAGATTTACTGACATTAAGGTGATAGGAGATGACAGACAGTGAAGTTTCTGCTAATTAAACCTATTCTGAGTACATAGAAATTGCCTATAATGTGATTCCTAATGCAACTTAAATTATGAAATGGAATAAACAAGATGAATGAGCTGAGTGATCCAATGAATGAAAGCTTTAACTTCATCTCCTTTCGCTCCTCCTTGAGTGCACAGCCTGTTAAGAATTTTGTGTCGCCGAGAATTCCATGCTTCACACTCCATTTATCCACATCAAAGACTCTTAAAGGTCTAATTATGGATGACATTGGTAACAATGTATTGGCAGGCATCTGGGTGATGTTAACTTGTGTGGAAATTCAAATATCTTAGAAGACAGGGGTAAAAAAAATCATTAGGATCCAAAGAAGATATGTTTAGATGTTAGTTATTTTGAACAGTTTGAGTTTATAAACTAAATATTTAAGTCCTATCTTCGGTCATATATAATGTACCCGTCAAGGTCAATTATTTGTGCCTAACCCACTGGAAGAAAGCAGCATCTTCCTCTTATTTTCTCTTATCACTATCACAACCCAGTCCACACTGACTCAAAAAGTTTCGTTTGTTGGCATTTTTTTTTCAAAAGAGAGAAATATTCTTTAAATGTTGTAGAATTTTTAAACTAAAAGGATGTTTGTACTGGTTATCTATTGCTGTTTACAAATTACCCCCAAATTTGGCATTTATGATCTCATGACTTCTATGGGTCAGAAGTCTGGGAATAGCTTTGTGATGGCCTCTGCTCAGAGTCTCTCATAGGACTGCAATCAAGGTATCAGTCAGGGCAGCAGTCATCTCAAGGCTGGACTTGGGGAGAATCCACTTCCATGCTCATTTATATGGCCAGGGTCATGATTCAGTTTCCTGCTGGCTGTTGGCCAGAAATATTAGTTCCTTGTCATATGGGACTCTCCATACGGCTACTGAGATCTGACTTGCTCCAGAGTGAGAGCTCAGCGGGAAAGAGAGAGCAGAAGGGGACTAACAAGAATGAAGCCATAGTTTTTTTATTGCCTGAACTGGAAAGCGACATCCTATCACTTTTATCATCAGCTATTTATTAGAAATAAATCACTGGGCCAAGCCAACCTCCAAAGGAAGGAGATTATAGAAGGGAATGGATATCAGGAGGTAGAGATCATTTTGACAGCTATCACGATGCCTCAGAAATAATCAAGCTTGATTCCTTCATTTTACAAATGAGGAAAATATGGCTGAGGTTTAAATGGGTTACATGACTCACCAATGAGACTGGAAAGGAATTAGGGCTCGGGTCTTCTGATTTGTAGTCTAGAGCTCTTGGCACCGTATTTTGCTGATTTATAGTTTTTCTTCTTTATCTCACTTACTTGTTCTCACTCTCACAATTCTCTCCTTTGTTCAACCTATTTATTTCAACAAATATCAAAAAAAATCAATCAATCTTTTGGACATTCAAAAACAAATACGTAAACTGCTACATTTTTGTTGTGTTTTCTACTTCTTACTCATAACTAATGATGGGGGGGAAATGGGAGAATATTCCCGCTTTAAGTGATGTTATTCAGATGCTGAAATATAATGCCTGTGATTGGCATTCACGCAGTGCTTGAGGGTGCACCAGACCCGTGCTCTGTTGATAGAACTACTGGTTTAATTGTCTTTCAAGAGTCTCACAGCAAAATTAAAAAATCAGAATATCTAATTTCTTTTTTTTTTTTTTTTTTGAGACAGTTTCACTTTGTTCCCTAGGCTGGATTGCAGTGGCACAGTCTCGGAGCCGCAACCTCTGCCTCCCGGGCTTAAGCAATTCTCTTGCCTCAGCCTTCCACGTAACTGGAATTCTGGAATTATAGGCACCCGCCACCACGCCTGGCTGATTTTTTTTTTCTTTTTTAAATTTTAGTAGAAACAGGGTTTCACCCTGTTGCCCAGGCTGGTCTCGAACTCCTGAGCTCAGGCAATCCAGCCATCTCGGCCTCCCAAAGTGCTAGGATTACGGGCATGAGTCACCATGCCTGGCCTCTTTGTTTGTTGTTGTCTTCTCTTCTCTTGTCTTCTCTTCTCTTGTCTTCTCTTGTCTTCTCTTCTCTTCTCTTCTCTTCTCTTCTCTTCTCTTCTCTTCTCTTCTCTTTTCTTTTTTCAGGCAGAGTCTCATTCTGTCCCCAGGCTGGAGTGCAAAGGCCTGATCTCAGCTCACTGCAACCTCTGCTGCTCAGTTTCAAGTGATTCTCCTGCCTCAGCCTCCCAAGTAGCTGGAATTATAGGCACCCGCCATCATGCCCAGCTAATTTTTGTATTTTTAGTAGAGATGATGTTTCATCATGTTGGCCAGGCTGGTCTCAAGTTCCTGACTTCTAGTGATCCTTCCACCTCAGCCTCCCAAAGTGCTGGGATTACAGGCATGAGCCACTGTGCCTAGCTTTAAAATCTCTAATTTCTGATGCATTATTAATTTTGTTACTTTCTTTAGTTTTTCAATGATTTGAATTTTAACTTCTTTCTTAGTACATCATTTCACTCTCCAAAAGGCATTTTCATATATAGCATCTAATTAAGTTCACACATCTTTCACATGGTATAGGAAGGTAGGTGGAAATGTGGCTTAGCTACACTGCATGTTTTGATCAAAATCACATGGCTGGCTATGGCACAGCTGTCTCTTTCTGTGACAGAATTTCTCTTCACTCAGAATTTCAAAGGAGCATTATAAATTGAAGCCACTCATTAAACAAACATTAATTGAGTCCCTTATCAAATGTGGCTTGTAGCCGTTCTAGTTCCTACATACAAAGGGGAACTTGGTGCCATGCAGCAATTACTTTTATCACTAGTAATATGAATTAGTTAAAATAGAGTCTCTGGAGCTAGCATTTCTCAATTTCAAATCTTGTTTCTATCACTACCTTGCTGTTGTTTTTAAATACATCATTTAATTTCTTTGTGCATCTGTCTCCTCTGGGGAAAATAATGGTAACATTTTATCTCATGGGATGAGGTCATGTATGTAAAATACATAAAATAATTCCTGGCATATGAGACACTAAAATGACAACTATTATTATAATTTGTTAATGCATTTTTTCCTATCTAACAGCTTTGGTTAGGAATGCCTGCATGGTACGTTGCAGCCTGCCGAGCCAACGTGAAGAGTGGTGCCATCATGTCTGCTTTATCTGACACTGAGATCCAGAGAGAAATTGGAATCAGCAATCCACTGCATCGCTTAAAACTCCGATTAGCAATCCAGGAGATGGTTTCCCTAACAAGTCCTTCCGCTCCTCCAACATCTCGAACTGTGAGTCGGTTTGTGCTCCTCCCCTTCCCCAATGCTGGGCAAATAGCAGCGTGTCTAAGTCTACAGAGCAAAATTGTGACAGCACACATTTCAATGTCAGCTTGAATTATTCTCAAGAGATTTAGCTTGCTGTTTATTAAACTTGCTGCTATTTTTAATAGGTTTTCAAATGAGGAGCTGTGATTCATATCAGACTTGAAAGCTAGCATAGCAGACTTTTGAGCTAGCATCTAAAGTTTACATTTTTCTTCCAAGCAACAAGACCCTGAGCTTACTCTTTTTAAGTTCTTCCTTCCCTCCCTCCGTCCCTCCCGTCCTTCCTTCCTTCTTTCCTTCCTTCCTTCCTTCCTTCCTTCCTTCCTTCCTTCCTTCCTTCCTTCCTTCCTTCCTTCCTTCCTTCCTTCCTTCCTTTCTTCCTTCCTTTCTCTTTCTCCCAGGTAATTTCTCAGGAGATAAGATATAAGCATTAATGCTTACTAAAGATGCAAGGCTTAAGTGACTACTTTACTTTTTTTTAGTTTTAATATTTTTTATTTAATATTTGTTTCTAAGTTATTTCACTTGAGATAATGGTCTCCAGTTCCATTTATGTCGCTGTAAAAGACTTTATTATTTTTTATGACTGCATAGTATTCCATGTGTTTATATATATTTTCTTTATCCAGTCATCCACTGATGGACACTTAGATTAATTCTGTGACTTTGCTATTATGATCACTGTTGGGATAAAGACATGAGTGCAGGCTTTATTTTGATATAACAATTTCTTTTCTTTTGGGTAGACACTGAGTAGTGAGATTGCTTAGTTGAATGCTTGTTCTATTTTAAGTTCTTTGCGAAATCTCCATACTGCCTTCCACAGAGGTTGTATTAATTTGCATTCCTACCAACAGTGTATAAGTGTTCCCTTTTCTCTGTGCCCTTGCTGACATCTGTTGTTGTTGTTGTTGTTGTTTACTTTTTTTTTTTACTCAGCCATTCTGACTGAGGTGAGATGGTCTCTCACTTGGTTTTAATTATATTTATCTGATGATTAGTGGTATTGAGCTTTTTTATACGTTTGTATAATCTTATATGTCTTCTTTTATAACTCACTATTTCTTAAGAAGTTTCCATAATTATGAAATTACATGATTTTGATGTTTCACAAGTACCAAATGGAATATCTGGAATATCCTTTTCTTTCAAAGTCTGCTTGTCTTTCAGTTACAAATTCCTAATCATCTCATAATTTTTTACCTATCCTAATCCTAGAAAAGAACAAAACGTGACAAAAAAGGCATGCATCATGACAAATTCAAACACAAAAAAACTCACAAATAGTATTTCATTTTTTATTTATTCCATTCCTAAAGTATATAGTTTGTTCACAAAGTATATTATTTCTGATAATTACTAGATTTCCCACATCTCATATCTTATACAGCATAATAAAATATGGGCAAATGAGATAAATTTTAGCAATAGGTAAAATATTAAAAAGTCATATTGCTTTATTGCAGTTTCCAGGCAGAAAAGTAACTTAAGTATAACTTTTTATACATGATCTTAAACAGTTCTGAATAGTTTGCTTCATTTCTATTTACACATTTTCCTTCCCCTTATAGTAGATTCTAATGCCAGAAATAAAAGGTCAAATTTAAAAGGCTTATATATTTCTTACATAACTCCATTTTAAGTTCTTCCCAAATAACATGTAGGAAAAATATATAATTTTTAAAACTCTTACCTATATTATTTTTAAATAGATACAAATGTTTTTCACCATACCTGCTAAAAGACAATTCAGAATACAGTAACCCCTTGAACAAGATGGGAGTTAAGGGTGCTGACCCCCCACAAAATTCAGCTATAATTTATAATTTGACTGAATATAATTTAGTCAAAACTTCAGCTATAATTTTTGGCTCTCCCAAGACTTAACTGCTAAGAGCCTACAGTTGAGTGGAAGCCCTACTGATAACATAAATAGTTGATAAGCATGTATCATGTGTGTTTTATATATATTATATGCTCCATTTGCACAATAAAGTAAGCTAGAGAAAAGAAAATATTATTAAAATCATAGGGAAGATAAATGATATTTACTATTCATTATGTGGAAGTAGATCATCATAAATGCCTTTATCCTCATTGTCTTTATGTTGAATGTATGCCAAGGAGGAGGAAGGGGAGAGATTAGTCATGTTGTCTCAGGTGTGGCAGTGGCCGAAGAAAGTCTGTGTATAAGTGAAATGATGCAGTTCAAACCTGTGTTGTTCAAAAGTCATCTGTGTATTTAAAATAAAAAACTGAGATCATTAAAATAGTTATTGTAAATTGAATTTAAGTCTGATGAAGAGTTTTCTGAGTAATTTCCAGCTGAGAGAGAAGCATCATAAATGGTTTATATCCACATTTTCCTCCCAAGAGCAAATGCAAACAAAATTATTAAACATCATGAATCTTGCAAAAATAAATTTGAAGTCCCAACTTCCAGATGAAACATAGGATACACTTTATTATTTTTATTTACCAGTGTAATTCATTTCTTAATGGACAATAGGAAATTTAAAAACTATTTTTCTGAAACTACTTAACCAAACTGAAAGAATTTAAATTATACAATATTAATTAACATTCAGTTGTTTAAAGAACGGGAAGTAAATAAAGCTTATGAGAGTCTTTATGATCTAGCTTCAGTTCACCTCAAAGGCTTTATTTCCCCAGGTCAGGAACTACTTTCAGTTTTTCAAACTTCTTTCCCCTTGGTCAATTGTGAGCTTTTGTAATTGGTCTTCCCTTTGCCGGAAACTTTAATCCTACTTCAAGGTCACTGTATTTTTCCCAATTCATTATTCATTTATCGATTCCTTTATATATTTCCTCTGAAAAGCTTTTCCTGAGCCTGCAAAGTCTGGGTTTGGTTTCCCTCCTGAGTTACCACTCCATGTACTTATAAACAACATTTCACAGTTCTCTCTTTTCTTGATTTATCTCACATGAGATGAAATAATGATAATATCAGGTTTCCATCAACCCCAGGCCTTAACAATAGTGCCTGGCAAATTTTAGATATTGTGTAAATATTCACCTTAAAATAATCATTGTATAGATCACTCCACCCACATACTGCATGTACTCTGCTGAAGTATAAGAAATGTGTGTGTCCTTGAGATCAGAAAGGGAAACTCTACCAAGGAAAATAAGTATGTTGACCAGTAGATTTAGTACAAGATTATATCGATTAACTCCTAAATGTACAATAGAAGCAAAGTGTGATGGAGCTTCAAGACAGGAGAAATCACTACCAGCTGGATAAGGCTTCAAATAAAAGTGAACATTTGCAGCATAAAAAATATATATTGTTTATAGCATTTAAGTTTTATATGTGTTTATTGAATTAATACATGATCCTGTATAACATTTGTAAAATGCTGAAAAATACAAAGATGGCAACAAAATAATTTAAAAACATTAAAAAAGACTGATTCCAGAGATAATCAATGTTAATTTTTTCACTATTGAAAAAATTTGATGAAGATCTTTTCATTCTTTTTTCATTATCTTTTTATAAATATGGATTATTTCACATAACATATTAATTTTTACTTTTTTGGAAATTTAGTAATGTAGCATAAGCATTTTCTTCATTTTATTAAATATGCAATTGCAACATCACTTTTAATTGCTGCATATCTCCTTTGTAGAAATGTGATAATTTATTTAACCAAATTCCTACTAGTGGACATTTTTTTGTTGTGTGTAACACAATTTTTTGTTGTGTGTAAAATATGTGCTTGTAATTATATGTTGCATAAACTGTGGTTATTTCCATTGCTATATTTTTGTATAGGGAATGCATTTTCTTAATACTTTCAAACTTTAATTGTCAAATTGTGTTGTGTTGCTGTCTTTTCTCCCTTTGTCAACATTGGTTATCTCCCTGCTTAAATTTACATTTTAAAAATCACTACTAAATGTGCAAGTTTGTATATTCCTATTAATCAGGTATTTATATTAATTTTCCATTCATAACCTTTCCAACTTATCTATACTATTATAGGAATATTTATCTTTTTACTAATGTGTAATAGCTCTGTATTCACAGAATATATATGCCTCTTGCCAAATACTGATGCAAATTATATGAGACAGTTAAGTTGTGTCTCTAGGCTTTAAAATTATCTACTAAATGTTTCCTCTTCCTTCTACTCCATCTACATGGAAGCATTTACTCATTTCTAATATATTTCCAATACAATTTGCTTTGCAAAATGAAAATTCCACATAAATCGCTATTAATGAATCCACTACATAAAGTCATAACCTAACATTATGTGTTAGAATTCATACTTACAAAACACAAAGGCAGATTTTTAAATTTTTTTTCTGTTTTACAAAGTTATTTTATGATGTCTTCTAGAACACTACAGTTTGTTCAAATCATACAAGTTATTTTGCACACTGAGGTTTGGGCTTGGGTTCCTCAGCCAGATATTTCATGTTTATTAACTGAAGTTCTGAGGAGAAAAAGACACGGTACTTGGGCTTTTTTTTTTTCCCCCCTACTACTTCTGTTTGATTCTGCCTCCTTTCCTGCCTAGATATAATGGACTGGACCATCAGAAAGGAAAATTTAAATGTCACATGTATGATTACCTTGGGCCAGCCCTAAATTTCCAGTTTTCTGTTTCTTTTCCCCAAGCTACTATTACTATAGAAAGTCTCTTACCTAGTAGGATAGAGATGGAGATATCAGTTAATTGAAATTTGGTTGAAGAAGGATGTCATAAAAATAAATGTATTCTTTGAATACTTTATCTGAGGTAAAAAATATGAAAATGCTCAAGCATTGCAAATTTAAATGGAGCACCTAAAACTTTGTTTGCATGTTTCCAGTGTCTGTAGTTCCACATTATTCTTTTAGATAATCTTATCTGGAAACATATTTAATTTCTCTAGTTGGTGTTTCTTTTTAAAGTGATGACTTCAAGATAACTCAAAAAGCCGTTTGAATGAGGAATCCTTCTGGAAATTTACAATGTCTTCCCCAGACTTTGACAAAATTGTGTTTTATTGACAGTGTGTTTCAAGATTTGCCTATCTCTGGTTTTTCCAACTAATTCAACTTAGTGTTTACATATGAGCCAAATTTTGTTTTATATTTTGCTTTATGTAACATTTATTTAAATTGATAAATCAAGCATTTTAAAAGCAAGTGCAGTGGAAATAAATAAGTTTGAAACTAATAAAGTGATTTTTGATAACCATATAATTCAACAAGATTGAGCATAAATGTAAGGTGTAAGATAGGCATTAGTCAGGTCAGTGTAATACAGAGACCTACAGAGTATTTCTTGAATTAAAAACTTGCTTGAATGGAGATTACCTGACAGAATTTCTAATATAATTACAGTAGTAGCCAACATCAGCAAAATGCTCACTGTCAGGCACTGTTCTAAGTGCTCTACATGTAATAGCCCATTTAAATCTCACAACCACACTATGAGAAAGGTACTTTTATTATAGCTGTTTCACAAATGGGCAAAACCAATGTAAAGAAGTAAACTGACTCAACTAAGGTCATACTCCTCTGTGGGTTTGCTCCTAACAAGCACATTTTCCTGCTTCTGCTTCCTGCACTCTATCAGTTTTCCTTCTTTTTATAGCATTCTTTTAGTCTGTGTGGTTCCTCTTTTCATTATTACTTACCTCATAAGCCTCAACCTTTATTGAAAAGAGGATGAGGTATAATTGTCTATAAACCTCAACCTTTATTGAAAAGAGGTTGAGGTGTAAATACCGTTCTTATTGTAATGAGAAGGATTTATCTTATAATGAGAATATAGGGGAGAAATGTGAATCCAGGCCATTTGAATGTGAAAAATAATTTCAAGTTACTACTTTGTAATTCCATTACAAAGTAAAAAACACTTTAAATGACCTAGGTAGTAACAAAAGTTACTTTAACTAGTTAAGATTTAAGATTATTCTGAGGTCTGGCTGCTTTACGTATGCTGTATCTCTGACAGCAAGACTACTCATTATTTTCACCTGATTAATTTTCAGGAGGTATTTCTTAAATTCATTGTATTATTTATTCTTCTGTCATAACTCTTTCCAGAATGATTTAATTAGGTAAGTGCTTTAATTCTTACCATTTTTTAGAAATTTCCTTCTCCTTCTCACTTGATATTTTCTCAAAGTTCTATTCCATGGGTACCAAGGGGAGACAAGCAAGATAATCTCAAGCATAAAATTTAAAGAGGCTCTCATTGTCAGACATCAACCCTCAAAGTGAGTGTTTCCTTAAATTATAGCCTCCCGGGACCTCATGTGCCTCATCCTAGTCCCAGCCCTGTATAAAAACATATTGTATCATAATGTAAACTTTTTAGTGTTTCTTTCTAATCTGGAGCATGCACTTTTAGTCCCACTAAAGAGGTGCAGAACCTGAAATGAGGACAGGTTTAGGAAATGTCCTAGGGGAGTCATTGGTAAATGCTACTGTATAACTCAAGCTCCTTGATTCTAATTTGATAATATAATTGAAATTTTATAAATTTCATGTTGGACTCAGATGATATTAGCCACAAAAAATGACTATTGGTTTGCGTTTTCTAGCTCACACATTTTTTGGGGAGGTTGCAGCACAGGCTACCCAGGGCAGTGAGTAGATAATTTTACGGGTATCTCAGAGAACCACAACCAAGTTATACAATATTTGTTTTTTATGCTTTTCCTACCTACTTTTTGTACTCTCTTTATCCTGAATCCCAAGGCACTCATATCTTTATGCCCTTTGGTTGTTCAAAGTTTCCCAGTCTAGCTATCTTATAGGGATGCTTTTCTCTGAAACTCTCATGCTCTAAATTACTCCCTCACAATGTACTTAGATGCAAGTTCCATCCTCTAAAGTGGTGGTGGAGAGAGAGCAATCTGATTGAATAATTGACTTACTACATATGCACTTCCCTATAAAATGAACTTGTTAAAACTTCAGTTAATGTCTACTTGATTAGGTTGTGTAGAAACTATTTCTGTCGGCTATTTTACAAGACTATATAGGGCAGGCAGTGCTCTTCACAAGTAAAACTGCATGTCAAACAGAAACAACTAACATACAGCTTCTGAAAGTTTTCCAACCATACTTTAGAAAATTGCCCTGGGTATATACTTATTTTGTGAGGAAATAAATAGACAAAACCATAGCTTCCAGCATGTTCCCCGTCCCAGAAATGGTGACAGACTGGCAGACACAGACTTAAAGATAACCTGCCAAAGGTACTATGCATGTATCTATTCTAGTATGAGGTAATTAATACAGGTAGTTTCTTAAAGAAGGAGTGAGAGCTTCATTATTTGGATTACGATTCAAAGCAGAAGCTACACAAATCAGTGTAAAATTGATTTTACACTGTTCTGCAAGCTTAAGCCATTTAAGATTGGCTTAAATGAATTTCTTCTCAGGTAATCATCACTGAAACTCACTTTGAACCAACCGTACACACACTCAAGCGAAGCGCCATGATAACTGGTTGTAAAGGGAATGTAACAGATGCGTGCAGAAAAGTGCTTTTCAACATAGCACACTCCTCATAAAGTCAATAAAAACAATTTATTCCTAGTAATGTAATGTTATATATTCATGTGCAACTTTCCTTTTATAATGAGCATCATTGTTAGAAGCAGGGGATACGAGGAAGGGACTTTTAAGGACATAAATGACTTTTATATTCTAAATTTAATTTATAGGTGTACACAGATTTATCTTATAGAAAAAACATCAGCTGTACTCTAAATTCCAAAACAGTAGAAGAAAACAAATTCTACACATAAATTTGATGCCTAGCCTGTGGAATTTTTATGTGCATAGAATTTTCTTATAACTATAAACCTTTACCACTCAATTCCGTTTGTTACTTAAGTATATATACAATCAAATGTCACTTAATGCCAGGTATATGTTCTGAAAAATGAGTCATGAGACAATTTCTTCATTTTGAGAATACCACAGAGCATACTTACATAAACTTAAATGGTATAGACTACTGTACACCTAGGCTATGTGGTATAACTTATTGCTCCAGGATACAAACTTGTACAGCATGATACTAAGCTGAATACTGTAGGCAATTGTAACACAGTGGTAAGAATTTGTGTATCCAAATTGTCTAAACATAGAAAAGGTACAGCAAAAATATAGTATAAATGATAAAAAATGGTACATGTGAATAGGACACTTAGTGAATATGAAGGCCTAGGACATTTACTATATACTACTGTAGACTTTATAAGCACTATACTTTATACTACACACAATTCATAAAAAAAGTTTTTATTTATTTAGTAATAAATTAGCCTTAATTTATGGTGATGTTTGTAATTTATAAATCTTTTTTTGTTAACTTTTGACTCTTTTTAAATAATACTTAGCTTAAAACACAAACACATTGTACAGCTGAACAAAATTAATTTCTTTCTTTATATCCTTGTCCTGTAAGCTTTCTGCTATTTCATTATTTTTCCCCCTCTTTAAACTTTTTCATTACCAAGACAAACACACACACACACACACACACACACACACACACACACACACACACACACACACAAATTGCTGTAGGCCTACACAGGGTCGGGACCATCAGTATCACTGTCTTTCATCTCCATATTCTGTTCCACTAAAAAGTCATTGGGGCAGTAACACACATGGAGCTGTCATCTCCTAGGATATCAATGCCTTCTTTTGAGATACCTCCTGAGGAGCCTACTTGGGGCTGTTTTACAGTTAACTCTTTAAAAAACAAAAGTAGAGGGAGTATACTGTAAAATAATGATTAAAAATGTATGGTGTGGTAAATACATAAACCAGTAACCCAGTCATTAATGATCATTATCAAGGGTTATGGGCTGCACATAATTGCATGTGCTATACTTTTAGACGACTGGCAGTGCAATAGATTTGTTTACACTAGCATTGCCACAAACATGTGAGTGATGCATTGCACTACAATAGTATAATGGCTCTGATATCACTAGGTGACAGGAACTTTTCAGCTCCATTATAATCATATGAGACCATTTGTTGTGCATGCACCCCATTCTTGACTACAATGTTAGTATGTAGTACATGACTGTATATATGTATGCATATACATATATAAGATTTCACTTACATCAAATTATACTCATCAATTTATACATAGTTACATTTTAAATTATATTATTTTTAATACAGGAAAAGTCGTGGTACTAGGTGAACGACAGAAAAACCCAAAGTGAATTATGGTGATGACTTGTAATGTTTGGGTAACAACTTTACTACACCAATTCTTTAAAAATTGGACCTTCCCCGAAACAAGTAGCAGATAATACATAGGATGTAAATTTCATTGATGTACTTGGAAAACCTTGCAATGTTCATAAAGAAATGATGGAATTTGATGGCAAGTGGTTTCGAGGGGCCAATACCTTCAATGATATGCCTGATCTGTATGTTACTAAGTGGACTTTGGTTTCGAAACTGTGCATTATTAAGTGTATAGAACTAATGCCAAGGGGTGTTTTATTTAGAAAGCAAATGGGACTTTATCATAGAATATTGCCTGCTAGAGAAAACAATTTCTTTTATACTATGTTCTTCTCTACAATGGTATTGGATGCTGGTGAAGAATTAGGAAGTACATGGGTTTATTAGTGTGGCTGAAAAATACCTTTTATTGAATAAAAAATAGCATTTCACTTCTTTCTCATCCGCAAGAATGCAGGGACACTTGCTATTTACTCAATCACACACACTAAAGGGAATCTTTCGGGAAAAGCTGATGCTGCTTTCCAGATAAGTTATGAGAATGTTTCCAGCTTTATATTGACAACCATTTTTTTTTTCCTTCGAAGGATATTGAGAATCAAAATTATGTGAAGGAAATTTTGATAACACAACAAAGTGCATGTACCATTGTTTTCTGAGTAAACAATTAAAATTACTTTATTCTACAGTTCAAATTTAATCAGTTCACCGTTATTACAAAAATTGATCTAATAGCCACATACCATTGGAATGCAAATTCTGATGATGCTCTTTTTCTAATAATTGCAGAAATGTCATTTTAAATCTACACCCCCCCAAGAGCTTCACAGCATGCCTCTTTCTAGTTAGTCTTTTTGAGTAGAAGAAACAGGAAGCTCTGAGCAAACCAGCCACGCTATCTCTTTTGTGCACATGGTAGGGGCAAGGGCACTGTGGTATTGCTGTGTTGCTGTTAACTCACAGAGGTGCTGCCTTTCTTCTTTACCACTGCTTGCCTCCCATGGATTCCTCTGCTTCCCTCTGGGCCTCCTCACTAGCCTTCAGGCAACGTTTGGGTGACTCATGAAGAAATGGAAAATCTTGCAGCTCCAGCAAAAACGGTTAGTCTTAATGGCTTTGTTGAACCTGAAGGAAAGTGACTTTGCTGCTCTTTGGATGAGGAAACTAATTTGTTTACTATAGACCAGAGTAATAGGGTGTGTTTTTATAGTCATATGCAATGATAACTAACATTTTTTACAGTTTTCTTTTACTGTACTCTCTTGAACTTTTTAAATGAAATAGTGTTAGATTATGGCTAATATCTTAAGAGCTTATAGTACACAAACAATAAGCAAGAATATAATAAATAGTATTCATGTTGCAACATTGGAAGTTTTTGTAACAAATATCATTTAGTATCGGACATATTCACAGGTAACAGGTTTCTAAACCGAATTAAATTGGTAATAGAAAAGATTAGATTGAATATTCATTTTTAATATGATTATGTGGTTTCTTGTGCTTTACCATCTTAGATAAAAGCTTGATCCAACAAAACCCCCCAAAAACCAAAAAAGTGTTATGTTAATTTGGTACTGAAAAGCAAAATTTTAAAGAATGTCTTGGGGACTTTGTAATTGTCACTTTTAAAAATAAGATGTTATAAAAGTCATTTTTTTCACGTAAAGTAACAAAGTTGGGCATATCATATATTTTATCTTTATCAGCTGCTTTTTAATTTGATGTCTTTTCAGTGTTATCCTTTGAAAAATTGATTATCTTCAAGTTTGTGATGGATAAAAACACCAACGTCATGTATTAATTTCATTTTTAGTTTAGTTTTGTTGTCCTTGGTTTTTGTCTTGTTTGGTTTTGTTGGTCGTTGTTGAAATCTATTTGATTATCTCCAAGCTTTGTTGAAGGGATACAGTCAGTTTTTTCACTTCACTAATTTACTTTGTATAAGATTTCTCTATCATATATACATATGTATATTTGTCATCAGAAATTTTTATTATAGCACACTACATTTTGAAAATTACACTCATTTAAGAATTTAAAAAAAGGTTTCTAATGACCAAATCAAATATTCACAAAATTATGAATTTAGCATTTAAATTAGAATTAATTGAAAACTATGTCGTTGCTGCCTAATTGCCTTTGAACTGCAAAACTGATCTCTGTGGGTCTGAGTCAGAATCTGTGTATTTATCTGCCTGTTATACAAAGCATTTTGTATAACAATTTTGTTTTTGCTAGAAAAATTGTACTGTATTGATTTGAAATTAATTTATATTTACCTGCTTTATTAATCATTTCCTGCTGCTAATACAGAAAGAATCTGAGGAAGGAAGCTGGGCCCAGGTAGGAGATTCATATGCTTTAAGACCCTTAATATCATTTAGTAGGTGATGAGAATATAAATTAAGAAACTGTCATAAGTCGTAATATTGTAAACCTTCACTTAGCTCAATATTATACTGATCTGTATAGGTAAATCTAGATTACGTTAATACTTTATATGTCTTTTTTAATTACCATATTTTAAAAATAAGATGATTGCCGTTTCATACCTTGCCTCTTTTAAAAGGGTGCTTTTCTTTCTTTCTCAAAAGAATGATCCAAAACTTAAATTCCTCTGAAATCACTCCTGAATATATTTAATCAGGAAGCATTCAAGTTGGATCTAAAGGGGGAACAAAAAGAAAGAAAAGACTTATTTGGAGTTGCCCATGCCTTCAGATATAACGGAAAGTGTATGAAGAGGGGTTGGAGGTGCAAGTGTTGGCATTGCAGACCACAGAGTCATTAACATTTATTGAAATGTTCGTATGAGATAGGTGTCTATACTTGGAACAGACCTGTGCTTTTGCAAGGAAGCTGTGCATTTTTTCTACATTTCCACATTTTGGATGACCAAAAGAGAAAATTTATGTTATACTCAATCTGATTGAAACCTTTCAATATAAGAAAAATTTTGGTAGTTATATTAGGACCTGTATATAAACACACAATAGGATTGTATTTGATTTTGATTTTGATAAAAATTTCATCATTGTTCAGAACACACAAAAGAAGAGGAGCAGTTATATTTTCCCTAGAAATGCATATTAGAATTGAGAAATTAGAGCATGATAAGGAACTAAATGGGAATTCTGTAAAAATAATAGAGAATAATATTTCTTTTAAAATATTGGTTTAGTGATAATGGTTGATTTTGGTTTTCATTTTAGCTGTTTTGAACAATATTGGTAAGAATAGTTTACTTGTTATATTAAAGAATTAGGTTATCTATCTTAGTTTTTGATCCTACCCTGCTTCTTTTAGAGTGTATCTTGATTGATTTCTAGAAAAGGCTGATTATTTCCAGTGATTTTTTGGAAAGCTGATGATCTGCTTTGCTAAACAATGTCCATACAAAGCTTCAAAATGCTGTCTCTCCAAACCATTTATTCCTTTCTCTGTTTACTGAGGTTTCCATTTCACATCAACATTTGCCATTACACTGTATGTAGCAATGGCAGTAGTGGCATTGATAAGAGGGAAATGGCAATAATGACATTGACAAGAGGGTAATGACAGATACAAATAAAACAAACCTATCAATATAAAGACAAAATCTTAAAGCTCAGAGTTTGTATAATACTTTCTTTATTAATAAAATACATACTTGGGCAAAATGTAATTCCTTTTGAGAATACAAAGTAAATAGCCAATCATTTTCAATAGGCAAATACTTTAATAAATGAATGCAGAGTTCCATTTTATACCAAATCAAATCAAATATTATCTGAATATTATTTTTGCTTTGTTTCCACATATCGTAGTAATTAAATATCAGTTATAATAATAGGTAATATTCTCCAATTACCATCTCATCTGATTGGTTAAGAAACTTGACTGCTATAAAACAATTCTAGTGTCCGGTTTTTCTACAGACCCTGGCTTATGGAGATATGAACCATGAGTGGATTGGAAATGAATGGCTTCCCAGCTTGGGGTTACCTCAGTACAGAAGTTACTTTATGGAATGCTTGGTAGATGCAAGAATGTTAGATCACCTAACAAAAAAAGATCTCCGTGTCCATTTAAAAATGGTGGATAGTTTCCATCGGTAGGTTTTTGTTTTTTGTTTTTTGTTTTTTTTTGCCAAAGAAGAATTAAAATGAAACAATATATTACCTATACTTTAGTAAAACAAAAATGGATATCTAGAAGATAGAAAATATATGTCATTTGAAACATCGTTTGTTTACATCTACTTGGAAAAATATCTTCATCCAGCAAATTTCAGGGACTTTCTAATTTAGAGCTATGTGCATATTATGTGCCCGAACTTCATGGAAATATATGTGTACAAAATTCTTCTCATAGAGCATAAGTCTATTTTTTGTGGGATTCTTTGAAAATCCCATGTTTGTAATTTTATAGTTGTATGTGTTTCTATTAGAAAATTATTTAGAAAGAATAAACAGATATTCATAGTTTCAACTCTACAAAAATATGGGGTTATAAATTTTATAATTTAGTAACATTCTAGGAAAAACTTTGAGAAGAAATTCTTCATCTAAGACATATTTGTGCTTTTTATTTTTCTATGTCTTTTGGTGAGTTTGCTTATTTGTATATTAATTTCAGAAAGAAGCAATACTGTGTTAGATAACTGTGAGGATGCAGATGAACAACAGGCAATGTCTTTTTTCAAGTTGTTTACCATCCAGCAGATAAAAAGGGATTTGTTGCTATACCGTATCATAAATGCTGTGTTTATGTTAGGTGAAACAATGTCAGCTGGATTTTGGTTGTTTTTTTTCACATATAGTTGATTGTGGCGATAAGTTAATAAATATAACCATAGATGATTTTGGCTTGGGAGACTGTATTTGCTTCTCTCCTGTCCAACATTTAATCAGTGACTGAAGATGGTATAAAAATTGGATATGTTGATGACATAAAATTAGGATAAATAGAGGATAATTGGGGCTTTTGATTCCAACTTATGGAGATATTTTGAATTTTAATGCAGTTGTTGACACTGTTGAATTAAATGTGGTGAAGATAAATATAACAGTGTTTTTTTAAAAACCTATTAAAGTGCTGGATGGAGAATCCATAATTTAACAGAAACTTGTGTGAAAAAGATAAGGAATGTATCATTAGCACGAAACTCTCCATTTTGGTTAATGGCTTGACAAGGCATGTTTAGACTGTGTTTATTGGCAGGGACCACAAAAGTGCTACCATACGGTGACATAACAAAAATAAATTGCATTTATTTATGGGCATCAAATTGTTGTAAGGTGATAGAAGTCCGATGATAAAGTTGAAGTAGTTAAATACATTTAAATTGGATGAAGGAAGATTTTAAATAAGTTTTCTTATGTTTTAAGATCATTATTATGTGATAGAAGAATTATATTTTCTCTGTTGAGTGTGTGATTTTTAGTTAACACAGGTGTAGATACTAGGGTGAGTGACTTCTACTTACTAGAAGAAACAACTTTGTACCACTCTCAGCTGCCTTGTAGTGTATACATTGTGAGGTAGTGAGTGAACTCCCTGTCATGGGCAGTTTAGGGCTTCATATTTTATTTGGTTGCATTAGATTTTTGGGGTCCAGTTTTTCCATTCTTCACTAGATTGACTTTTAATGCTGTTTTATTACTTTAGTAAAATGTTTTCTATACTGATCAAATTTTTAAAAAAACCCTCAGATGACTTGCTTTTTGTCTGTTCTGGGAAATACCCAAGCTTCATTTTTAAGTTATGCTAATCTCTGACTTAAAGCAAGTAGTACCTGACTGTATATTGCATCCCATGGTCTTTTGGGCCCAGTTTTCCATCTGACAGACATTTTCATAATATTATATATCCTCTGTATAGTATAATTTTGTATTCCATATCAAAACTTGGCAGAAACTGACCAAGATGCATTGGTTTAATCTCAAGCTGCCCAATATCTGTGATAGTGATTATGTCAGTATTATCTAGTATACCACTGAATTAGTTTGCTAGGGATGCCACAACAAAAGACCACAGACAGGTGGCATAAACAACAGAAATTCATTTTCTCACAGTTTTGGAGGCTAGAAGTTCAAGATCAAGGAATCAGCAGGTCTGGTTTCTTCTGAGGCCTCTCTCCTGGGCTTGCTGATGGTCACCTTCTCTCGGTGTCCTCACATAAGCCTTTCTCTGTGAATATATATTCCTGTTGTCCCCAAGTGTCCAAATGTTTTTTTAATAAGGTCAGCAGTCAGTTTGGATTAAGGCCCACCCTAATGGTCTCATTTAACTCAATTACCTCTTTAAGGACACTGTATCCAAATGTAATCACATTCTGAATTACTGAGAATTCGAGCTTCCACATATAAATTTTAGGGGAACACAATTCAACCGACAACACTTGCCTAATGAAATTTTCTTTCCATTTTTCTTTGATTCTGAAATATTTGACTCAATATTGTTTTTATTAAAATGCAGGGCTTAGAAATGCATCTAACAAATAAGTGTAGCCTGACCAATGTGTATGTCTAAATTTGCTTATATTCCTAAACATGTAAAGTATCACTGATAATCAATGATCTTTACTCTTGAAGTCTACAGATTATTTTTTCCTATCACATCTTCTGCATCTTTATATCTAATGTCACTGAGCCTTCTCATTTTCTCTCTCATAACATCTCTGGTTTATCGATTTTCCTTTCAAGTTTATGACTGTTGTCCTTATTTTAGCAGAACTGAACCCTGAATTGATTTTTCTGTCTCCTCTGATTACTTATTTTCCCATCTCCTATTTTGCTATGAGATTATTTTTCCTTAAACAGAAAGCTTATTTTATTTATTTATTTATTATTTGTTTGTTTATTTATATTTATTTATTTATTTATTAGATGGAGTCTCACTGTGTTGCCCAGAGTGGAGTGAAGTGGCACTATCTCAGCCCGCTTCAACCTCTGCCTCCTGGGTTCCAGCGATTCTTCTGCCTCAGCCTCCCGAGTAGCTGAGACTACAGGCATGAGCCACCACACCCGGCTAATTTTTGTGTTTTTGATAGAGACGGAGTTTCACCATATAGGCCGGGCTGGTCTCAGACTCCTGACTTCGTGATCCGTCTGCCTCAGCCTCCCAAAGTGCTAGGATTACAGCCGTGAGCCACCGTGGCTGGCCAAACAGAAAACTTTTACTGTCACCTCTTCCTTCTCTGAAAATTGTCCAATAATTCTGTATCAATTATATGTATTTCATACTTAAAAACAATTCAAGGCTTTCCTTCAAATGCCCTATTTTCCATGTGTAATTGTAGTCCTCCTTACTTCCTAGCATGGGTTTTCAGCTCTGGAATGTGTGATCTGGCTAACCACACCTTTAAATTTTCATCTGCAATCTTTTGTTCATGATGCTCCATTTTCCTGAGTCAACCTGTCTCTGCTACTTGATCCTTTAAGGATCAATCAATTTTCTGCTCCTTCCACGTTTCCTTTTCATTCAGTTTCAATATCTGCTGACCTGTTCTTCTTACATGCTTCTGTATCACTTAGAGTTATGAGCTATTCATTTTAGTATTTGGTCCTCTATCCTATTACCTAACTTACTCATGTTTTGTGTTATTTTTCTCATCAGCTTAAGAAGAGAGTATCCATTTCTTATTAATTCCTTACTGTCTCCATAATGGGGACTTTAAATTCTTTTCAAATGAATAAAATATTAATTTGCCTGCACCTAATGTAGGAATAGCTGGATGAAAGACAAAGACACATAGATGAACAATATAATCCATGATGATTTTAAAACTATGGTTTTTCTTATTTTGAAACCATTTTTTTCTATTCCTTAGAAACATTTTGTGCTTAGAATAATTATAAATGTATTTCCCTCCAATACTGAAGGATTTGATTGCAAATGTAATTTATTAACTTGTTGCCCTAAGAAGCAGTGCATAGTGTTGACTATGGCTAATCAGAAAACTTTCTCCACCTGCTGAGGTAAACTCACTGTTTTTTGTTTTGTTTTGTTTTGTTTTTTGTTTTAATTTTTTTTATTAAAAAAAGAACAAGTTTACAGTATGGAATTATGTGCTTAAAGAGGTTGAATTATGACAGAAAAGAACTAGAAAGAAGACGGGAAGCAAGCCAACACGAAATAAAAGGTAATGTTTCTTCCTTTCATACGAAATGCCTTTATTCTGGGGTTTTAACTTTCACTTATATTAACCTAAAATGTTATATGTGTTACAATGGTCAGTAAGTAGCATAAGCATTTGGCTGGAAGTGTTACTGTTTTTTGTTTTTCCATTCTTTTCTAATTAAAATACAGAAACGATATCACCAAGTTATAGGGTAAATATCCCATTTGGGGAATAATCTTGAGTTTTTGAACTGAGATTTATTTATGTGAACCTATTAATTATACATTCTGCTTGTACTAAAGATGTCACCATGCAGATATTTTTGTCAAACTTTTACTGGAACATTCTCAGTATGATTCAGAGAAACATGGTATATCATTTTTATGGCAGTTCATCTTTGGTTTATATCATTTTACTTTTATTTCAGTGCCCAGCAATTTTATTTTTGTAACACTGTATAGTTAAAGAAATTATATAGTGACTTTATGCAGAAATGATATAAGGATTTTCCCCTATAAACCAAACTAGTTCATTAATAATTTTAGCTGGTAATATTATCAGGAACATTGTAAATTGCTGCAACTGCTATGTGCACAAAAATGTTTTATTTGAATAACAAGAAAAGACACTCCATATTGCAGCTTTGTTAGAAAAAATACTGTATTTAAAAACTAATCATCTAAATGTTGAGAAGTACCTTAATATACCCGAGAAAGAATAATTTCAAAAGAGGAATATGTTAGATTATATTCTTAGAGACCATTCTATTTTTATTATTGTTGTTGAAGAAAAAAATACATGATTGGATATAAGATATATGTAAAGGTATTTTTTGGTATAAATTTAAAGGATTCAAGTGCAATTTTCTTACATGGATATATTTGTGGTAGTGAAGTCTGGGTTTTAGTGTGTCCATCCCCTGAATGATGTACATTGTACCCATTAAGTAATTTCTCATCTTTGGCCACCCTCCCAAACTCCCACCCTTCTGAGAATCCAGTGACTATCACTACATACTCTGTGTTCACTTGGACACATTATTTGGTGCTCACTTGTAAGTGAGAGCATGAGGTATTTGACTTTCTGTTTCTGAATTGTTTCACTTAAGATAATGTGAGGGCATTTTTTGCTAAAACTAATCAATCCACTTTTGTTGTTTAAAGAAGAAAAATATTAAGGAAAATACAACCAAAATTTTTAAGGAAAATTTTGGATATTAAAATACTTATTAGTTATATTTCCATTTCCTATTATCCAAGAGTTGATATGTGCAAGCATTATATCAAATTTAGTGGGTGTTTCTACATTACATTAATTGTTCAAAGGTAGGCATGGGTCTCTGTTTTAATCTTCACTTTTAAGGCTTAATTTAGATAATAAAATAGTATGTATTACATTCTCCGATATTAACGTTTAGTGCTGTTTTATTCTTTATTTAAGATTTTTTTTAGGTTTCTATAATTTACATTTTTGATAAACAATGTCAGAAATTACTTTTATCTTTGGCAGGTCTTGGAAAGTACATTAGTTCTAATGGAATGGGCTTGAATGCGTGTGAAAGTGATTGGTTAAAAATAGTTTTCTATGTATGGCTCATCAGAGAGTAGACAGACTCACAATGGATTTCTTGTAACACTTCATTTGATGCATTACTTCGAAGCAAGAAATTGTTTTTCCATTATCAAAATCGAGTTGTTTGATTTCACTTTATTTTGGGGCCCCAGGAAATTGCAGGTTGTTTTCAGTGCATTGCTGTTCAGTTGAATTGAAATTTGGGAATTAATGGACCAAAGATAGACCCCCAGAAGGAAGTTTGCATTTGACCACACAATGAATGTCTTAGCACACAGATAGATTTTACCCATGGGATACCACTTTGTAGTTTCCTTTCTGAAGTATTTTTATCCAATTGCATTTTATTATGCCTCAGCTCACCACATGAAATGTTTCACATATAGATAGATCTAAAGGAGAGGAATTACCCAGTTGGCCCTATACCAAATGTTATATTAGTATTTGGCAATTGCTGATGAGAGTGTAGCTCTGAGGAAAAAAAAAAAAAAAATCTGCCATGATTCACTATGATCACACACAACTCTATCTGATAAATAGCTGTGAATGAGATCATAAATAGCTTGTTTCCTATGACGATCTGGTGACATTTACAGGAATAATTCTCAACTGTGACTAGGGGTCTCTTATTATCGGAAGTGTTATTTAACCTTGACCTTAATGAATAGTTTTCTAAAGTGAAAAGACCACGTGAATATCAAGAACCTAGTAACATTTTATTTTTTGCTAAGAATCAGTCAACACTGATCTCTAGCCATTTATTGTTTAGGTCAAGAAGATTTCTACACAGTTTTAAAGTCAATTCATACATTGCTTGGAAACAGATTTATGGAAAGGGATCTAACTTTAAAAATGAAACAAAAAGAAGTATTTTGTTCTGACGAGGAAAAGTTTGAATTCATGCTTTATTTGCCTTTACCTCATAAACAGATCATGTTAAATATTTGATCACTCTTAACTACAGGTGTGACGATGGAATTTTTGATGGGCACCTATTTGCAGAAATATCATGACCATATAATATGTCTTAGACTATCAAAATATAAACCTAACTCTAGAAAAAACCAAACATTCCCTATTTACAAATCCATCTAGTGCAAAGAAAACTGGATTTTGTTTTAATTATTGAGAGCATTGTCACGTTCATTTTTTAAAAATGGTGTGTTTAGTAAAATTAAATGGAGAACTGTTGCTGCCACCCACAAGTACTTGCCTAGCTTTTGGGGTTCAAGTGTAGGGTAACCAGTTGTTAGAATGAATCAGTAACTATCAACAGCAGCTGATTATACAGCCAAAATGTGATGCTAACCAACTCACATCCCATTTTCTGAGGTCCAAAAACCCCAATGGAATAGGCTAAGGAAAACTCAGAGGAAAAGCTACACTTTAGAACTGACTCGGAGAGACAATTAACACATATAATATAAAATTTCTTTATATAATAAAAAAATATTAAGGAAATCCTGTGCTTTGCTGAAGACCAGCGGGGAAGAAAGAGGCAAAATTCTGAGGGGGGACAATAAATGTCCTACTTCTTGCAGAAATTCATTCTGCTTTGGATGCAGCAGTTAATAGTAATAAGACTCTGGGACATGGGCATTCCTCTCATGTTCCTTCTTACCTAAATCCGAAGAAAGATCTAGGACATTTCTTTTGAAATGAGATCATTCAATCCACAAATGGAATTAAGTAGAGAGATGTGAGACAGACATATGTACAACTTCCAGATTCATATACAGATAGCACTGTGGATTGGCACAGACAGAAAGGACACCAACTAATTTGAAGAACTTCTACTTCTGATAGATTGGAGTACATTAAGTCAGACCAATCTTCCGCCAAGAAGAACTAGAAAGGCTAGATAAATCAATAAATGGTAATAAGGAGCTATTTGAAAATAGTAGAAACCAATTAAGAGAGACAGGACTTGAGAGGTTATGATCTTGGAAAAAAGAGAAATGTAAGGAAATGGTGAAACTGTCATTCTCTACTGTTTTTCCTCTTTCTAACAGAGAAGCAGGGAACGGAGTTGGGCGGTGGTGGGGATTGGAATTTAGAGGTGCCAAAACTGCTGGGCCTTCCGGAGCAAAGAATCTATATAAAATAATAATAATAAAATAAGTAAGACTGTACTCCTCTAGAGACGTTTGTGGACTTCTAAAAAGGATGGAATTATAAGATAAAAATTGAACAGAAAACCAAAGCCAAAGGGCAATAAATCTAGAAAGAGAACTCTTGTAATCTCATGATAATACAGTAAAAAAAAAAAAAAGGTTTTAACCACCAAATACACTTTAATTTGAGGTCTCTGATAAGACACACCCTATGACTAAGGGTAAACTTAAAGAGATCAGGCTATTTATAATGTCTATTAATGTTAAAAATAAATTTTATTATATATATTTGAGGTTTGGAACATATTATAGAACACATATAGGTAGTAAAATGGTTACTATAGTGAAGGAGATTCCTAGACTTTATTTTGAAATGTTAAAATTGAAATCTAGCATTGATTTATCTCAATCCTTAATTGGAATAAAGTTGATCTGCCTTTATTATAACTTCAGAAAAACATAAAAGCAAAGTCCTCTCAAGAAGTTGACATTCAGAGCCTCTGCAATTTTTCAATCATATTGTGTGAGAGCCAGTAAAAGAAAAACTCAGACATGTCAGATAATGGCCAAAATGAGGAAAACCAAGATGATAAAATCAGAAGAAAGAAAGATATCCATAGTTGACCCTGACACTGTTTATTAAAAATATGTAAGGAATACAAGTGACAAAATGGAGAATTTAATATAGTTGGAATCAATATGTTTAACAAATAATCAAATGAAAATTTGAAGAAGTGAGAAGTATAAAGACTTTAATTGAGAACGCAATAGGTGGTTTAACAACAGAAGAGAGTTTAGTGAAATAAAAGATCACTTGAAAATATCTAGCCCCACATATGACAAGAAACAAAAAGGATGAGTGATATAAAACATCATTAGAGACATTGGACATGGTGAGATAGGTAGGAGACAATAAGAAAGACACAATATTTGAAAAAATACTGGTGGAGACATAAAAAGAAAATAACTGAAATGATAATCCACAGACTTAAAGTTCTCGATGGACCCCACGTGAGACTATAAACAAAAGGGAAAATAAAAACACATCTAAACATATTACAATAGAGCTACTGAAAACCATGAATTCTCATGCCACAAAATCTTAGAATCTGCCAGAGTAAACTCCACAATAATTTCAAAGGCACAACATAAGATAACTGATATTGCTCAAGTAAATAATGCTAGAGGAAGATGGAATTATAGCCTTAAAACGGCTAACTAGTAAGAATCAAACTAACTTCTTACTTTGAAGTATGTCCCTCAATATTAAAGACAGAATTAACATACTTTCAGACAAACGATATCTGAGAGATTATTTCACCAGAAAAAAAACTAATAGAAAATAAATATTAGAATAAGTGATTCAGGCAGATGGAAAGATCATAAAGTTAATTTTAAAAATGCACACGTGATGGAGGAGAACTGAAAAATGTATGGGTAAATTTCATAATAATAGTAAAAACAATAATATCTGCAGGGCTTAAATTTTACATAGAATTAAAATACGTAACTATAATGCAAAAGGCCGGAAGGGAATAAGTGAAATTAAATTGTTTGAAAGTCTTTGCATTATCTAGAAAATAATAAAAGGAATAATTTATAATATACTCTAATAAGAACACATTATAAGCTTTAAGTGCCACTACTAAAACAATAATATAAAGTATAAATATAGAAAGCTAACAGAGGGCTGGGCATGGTGGCTCCTGCCTATAATCTCAGCACTTTGGCAGACCAAGGCAGGTGGATCACCTGAGGTCAGGAGATGAAACCAGCCTTACTAACATGGTGAAACCCCATCTCTAGTGAAAATACAAAATTAGCCAGGCATGGTGGCGCGTGCCTGTAGTCCCAGCTGCTTGGGAGGCTGAGGCAGAATTGCTTGAACCTTGGAAGCAGAGGATGCAGTGAGCAGAGATCATGCCATTGCACTCTAGCCTGGGCAACAAGAGTGAGACTCTGTCTCAAAAAAAAAAAAAAAAAAAAAAAAAAAAAAAAAAAAAAAGCTAATGGAGTGGTAGAATAAAACAAGAAAACATAATAAAGGCAAGAAAGAGAGAAAAGGAACAAAGAACAGGTAGGACAAATAGAAAGATGGTAGAATTCAACTCAAATATCAAAGTAATAATATTAAATGAGCAAGAACTAACTATTTCAATGTAAAGACAGATTGAAAAACAATGATATGCTATACACAACAGACACACTTCCAATATAAGAACACAGAAAACGTATTAGTAAAGGAGGTACACATGCAAATATTAACCAAAGCTGCTATGATTCTTCTAATATCAGAATATAAACTTTAAGGCAGGAAACATACTAGAAATAAGTTGGCTATTTTCAAATAATAGAAGGGAAGATATAGCAAATTAGTATACATCTAATATGTAGATTTAAAATACAGGAAGTAAAAACTGACAAACTTTAAAAGTATCAGACATTTTCAGTTCATAGTGGGTGTTACTGATTAAAACTACAATGAGACACCCCATGTATTAGTTTGTCGGGGCTGCTGTATTAAAATTCCACAGATTGCGTGTCTTAAACAACAGAAATTTGTTGTCTCACAGTTCTAGAGACTAGAAGTTCCAGATCAAGGTGTTAGCAGAGTCAGTTCCTACTGAGAAGAATCTGTTATTTGCTTCTCCCCTGGCTTCGGGTGATTTGCTGGCAATCTTTGATGTTCTTTGGCATGTAGGCACATCACCATGATCCCTGCCTTCATCGTCATATAGTGCTCTCCATGTGTGCATGTCTATTTCCAAATTTTGCCATTTAAGAAAGATAACAGTCTTACTGAATTTGAGCTAACTCTATTGACTCATTTTAATTGATCATTTCTATAAAGACCTGATATCCAAGTAAGGTTACGTTCTTAGGTGCTGGAAGTTAGGGCTTCTACATGAATTTGGGGGAACACAATTCAATGCATAATACCATACACCTACCATAATGGCTAAAAATTAAGCAAGACAAAAACAAAAATGAGAAACACAAAGCATTGGTAAAGATGAAGATGTTCAGACATTAATAATGTGAGTTTAAATTGTGAGAGTGGAATTTGCTTAGCAATATCTGCTAACAAGTAAACACATAACAATTCTATTCCTTGTTATTTATTCTACTGCAACATGTAAATATACAAAATACATGTATAACAATATTCAAAGCAGCACTTTATTATTTTTTTTATTTCAATAGTTTTTTGGGGAACAGGTGCTGTTTGGTTATATGGTGATTTGGTTAGTAGTGATTTTTCTGACATTTTTGTCCACTCATCACCTAAGCAGTGTACCCTGTACCCAGTGTGTTGTTTTTTATCCCTTGCCATTCCCCATCCTTTCCCCCTCAAAGCAACACTATTCTTAATAACCCAAAATGGAATCTACTCACATGTCCATCTACAGTAGAATGGATACATTGCAGCATAATCAAGCAATGGAATGCTAGATAGCAATGATCATGAACACACCACTGCTATTTGCTAAAGCATAGATAAATTCCATATTGAATGAAAGGCAGACAAAAAAGTACATATTGTATGATTTTATGTATGAAAAGCTAAAAAAAATTAAATCAGGCAAGGCGATTCGGTAATGAAAGTAGTCAGAATATTGGTTACTGTTAAGTGAGAATGGTGCCTGAGAAGGTGCATGAGGGAACTTCTGTGGGTCTGTGCTATCACTTTATTGCTTCAAAGTTATACACAAGAACACCTAAGTTGGTTATAAATGAATAAAATAGGATAAATAAGGCTTTTCAAAGACTCATCAAAACATATTTAAAACATGCTTTTCAAAGGCTTATTGAAACAGTTATTTAAAACAGTTAAAAGTTGAAGAATATTTCCTGAAAGATTTTTATACTTTTTCTGAAAAAGTTATACACTTCATTAGAAAGAAAAAATCAGACAGGAAACTTACTTTTACTTAAATAGTAATTATAGTTCCTTTCCCCTTCTATGGGTAGTAAAAATGTTTTAATTTTTTTCTCATATCCCCTTAAGTTTCTTCAAATTATTTCTTTTCTATGGATGATTTTAGTTCTGACTGTTTTACTGGTTTTTACGTAGCATTCTGCCAATTTTTAATGGGAAGATATTGAAGAAAATAAATGATAAAACATAATTTGATGTTTTTATCTAAAAAAAAAAGAAACATGACATTTTTCTCTAAAAGTTTTATTTTTAGAAAATAAAAATCAAAGGATTTTGTTCCTCAATAGAATATTACTTTCAATAGAGTGGAAGCAATTTTTGACATTTGACTGAGTGCTTGAATTTTGCGTTAGCATGTGATTGGGAAAAATGCATTGGAACGTAATAGTAAAGTAAGTATCCATCTGTTGATGCCCTATATTATCTTACTGTTCCGTTCTTATGTATTACTTCAGGTGAAAAAAAAATCTTCTATTCTATATGCCCATGTTTAGGTAGTGATTAATAAACACTTCTGATGAAAGACAGTATTACAATCTCCTCTGCTGTTTACTGAAGAGGCATGTATCAAGACACAAATAGGAAATGTCTCCATCTGGTGGTAAAAATATTGAACTTCAGACAGACCCCTAGGGCTCTAGTATGAAAACAAGAAAAACACAGACACCTTGTTCTATGCGACTGAAGTGCTGTCATTTTAGGTATAACAAACACTCTGAAAAAGAACAACTTTTTAAATAGAGATTCGAAAGGGTTAAATATTAAAACAGTAATTACACGCAAATGAAGGGAGCCAGATGCATTAGAGTGTGAATAAATCAGCATAAATGTGACCTGGCCAGATACCCATAGCTCATTTCAGCCAGTGGTTCTACTATGCAAAATACTGCATCCTAAAATGATGCATCTCTTTTCCTAGACGTGTTGGTGTGGAGCAATGACCGAGTTATTCGCTGGATACAAGCAATTGGACTTCGAGAATATGCAAATAATATACTTGAGAGCGGTGTGCATGGCTCACTTATAGCCCTGGATGAAAACTTTGACTACAGCAGCTTAGCTTTATTATTACAGATTCCCACACAGAACACCCAGGTAAGTCGCTTTTTGCTGTAGTCTTGATGTGTTCTGGTTTATCTAATGATAATCTAAACTTTTAGGGAAAAAAATGGCTGTGTATTCATGATTGTTAATGAAAGTTAGTTCAGTGTTTGAAATATGTCACTGGAGGTTTAATTTCAGGCTAGTGGATTTCTAGCCAAGAAACATCATACAATTAAACAAGAAAGGGATTTAGAAGTTACGTGGCCCAGTCTCCCACCTGAATGCCAGATTCCACTAAATGAAATCCCTGACAGATGGCCATCAGTCTCTGCCTCTCTGAGAGGCAGTCCTTTCTATTTACATGTATGAATTATACAGACCATTAGCATTGGATATGCCAGTGATTCCCAAAACTGGATAATAATTTGAATCAGTATAGTTCCTTATGAATAAAAAATAAAACCTGCAACCCACGTCATAGTCCTAAGACATCAGTTATCAAGAGATAGGGCATTGGAATCTTTACTATCAAAACTTTCCTCAAATGATAATCGCTGGTCAGGTTTGAGAACTACCTGCATAGGTTTGATAAAAATTTGGCAGTCTGATTTCACTTTTTATTTCGTTTTTACATATTTCAGAGATTAAACAAAATACTCAATTGAAATAAAGTAACGAAGTGAGACCAAAGCCTCTTGACCTCAGACGTTTATGCAAAGCTGTCTCTCTACTGTTCACAGACAAAAAAAAAAAAAAACCAAAAAACCAACAACGAAAAAGTATATATATTTTTTGTAGTTAAAATTTACAATGGCTAATAATAGACATGGAGGACTAAAAACTTTAAAACCCATAAATAAAGTATGTTTTATAATACATTCTCAGATAAATAGGAGCTACATGATTTTTAAAATAAAATGCGATTTCAGTGATGGTAACTGTAATTTGACGTCAACAGGCAAGGCAGATTCTTGAAAGGGAATACAATAACCTCTTGGCCCTGGGAACTGAAAGGCGACTGGATGAAGTAAGTGTACCTGTTATTCCAAAGAGATCTGAGAGAGTAAAAGAAAAATGATAGACCATCTTTGTTTTTACTGAATAGTGCCTGGAAATTAATCAAATGACTGTTCTATGGTTAGAATCAAGAATTTTCTCCAGGTTTGTTGTTAAATATTCAATCTTATTACTTAATTTTGGAAAGAGCTGTATTAATTCATAAATATTATCATTTCGGCAGTTAGAGATACTAAACAGTTATTTACAAAACTTTTTTATGAGTTGTGACTGCAAAATGTTGGGCAACATTTTTTAAAACAATTAGAAAATAATTAAAACACTAATGTTGATATATTCCGCTTTTTAATAAAGAGTGCATTTATTTCTCAAATATCAGTATATCTTGCCAGGAAATTTTAGAAAATTAAAACGAGGATAAAACTTGCTTCAATAAATGGGAAGCTTTTTATTATTTTGTATATCGATACTGGGTTTTCCTTCAAAACAGATTAATAACATTTTAACAGTCACAGAATTTGAAAGCTATATTGAGTATAAGAATCACTATATAATATATTCATATTAAATTATTTGGAAAATAATAAACATGTAGGTAGCCTCCCAGGATGAATGAATACGAGGGATATCAGCAAATGCTGTGGACTGTAGACATTTTAATAGTCTTTCTGAGTTTTTCTACAGGGTCTTTCTGGAAGAAGTGGGAAGGAAACCTGAGCATGAAATAGAAAATAAAGAGATGCATAATTCTGTGTTGCAAAGTACAAGTGTTTCTTGCCACAAAGACAAGCTGATTAAAATTATTTTGTGAAGAACTCAGCAAATCCAAATATGGACCAATCATTCTATATTCAAATAGGCAGGACAGATAATCTTGGTATTATAAAATCCACTCTGTCCTTATGGTAGGGATTATAAAGAGATAAGTTCTACAGTCTTATCTAACTCAGCTAACTTCTGCTAAATTCATGCTCTTATTCAATCAGAATAATGATTAATATTTTTAAAAGCCTAGTCTTGTAAGTTGCATGACAGTCTTTTTAATCCTTACTAGAAATTATTGATTCAAAAAGGTAGTCTTATAAACTCATATACCTTAAAATACAATTATTCTTTCTTAAAAGTTGCAAAAATTTCTAATAAAAAATTATTGAAGACTTGTCATATTGCTACGTTCTCTTAGGAGCTGTCCAGGTGTGGGGTAGCTTCTTGATAGTAATGAACTAGAAGAAAAGTCTATGGAGCCAATTAAATGAGATGCGACTCTTTGTCTTTAAACTACGCTGCTGCTGCTTCTTATTTTTAAAAGCACAAAATATAATTTTGTCATTTAAACCCTCTAGTCTCTTTTGTTCAGTTTTATCTATTTATTTATTTATTTATTTTTAGTGTGAGCAAAAATAACCAACTTTCTTAGAACAGTAGTCGACTTATTTCTGAGGTTTTGCTGATCACATTCAGATTCCACTGAAATAATTTGAGAGGTGTCAACAACCTTATGCAGACTTTGGCTCCAATTAAAAGAATTAATCCTATCTCATGAAAACGTTTCCCCATGATATTGTTGTTTATAGTTCTGTTAACTTTCTGCATTAACAATATGTTGAAAGAACAGAAGTCAGGAATCATAATTCAAACCTTCAACTCTAAAAACTGGCTTTTTTTGGCCAGGCGAGGTGGCTCACGCCTGTAACCCCAGCACTTTGGGTGGCCGAGGCGGGTGGATCACGAGGTCAGGAGATCGAGACCATCCTGGCTAACAGGGTGAAACCCCATCTCTACTAAAAATATAAAAAATTAGCCAGGTGTGGTGGCGGGCGCTTGTAGTCCCAGCTACTCTGGAGGCTGAGGCAGGAGAATGGCGTGAACCCGGGAGGCGGAGCTTGCAGTGAGCCGAGATCGCCGCACTGCACTCCAGCCTGGGCAACAGAGCAACACTCCTTCTAAATGAATAAATAGAATCAAATAAAAACTGGCTTTTTGTTTTTTTGTTTGTTTGTTTTGTTTTTTGTTTTTTGTTTTGTTTGACGGAGTTTCGCTCTTGTTGCCCAGGCTGGAGTGTAGTGCCGTGATCTCGGCTCACCGCAACCTACGTCTCCTGGATTCCAGCGATTCTCCCACTTCAGCCTTACAAGTTGCTGGGATTACAGACATACGCCACCACGCCCATCTAATTTTGCATTTTTAGTGGAGACAGGGTTTCTCCATGTTGGTCAGGCTGGTCTCGAACTCCTGACCTCATGTTATCTTCCCACCTCGGCCTCCCAAAGTGCTAGGATTACAGGCATGAGTCACCACGCCTGGCCAAAACTGGCTTATTTTTAAGCCCCTAGCTACAACACTGTAAGGAGTTGTGTAGCTCTACAGTGTAACATAGTGTTTTATAAGCCTGAAGACTATTTATGCTTAATGCAAAAACTTCTCCAAGAATCAAGAAGTCATAGAGGCTGCAACTGTGACATTCTGTTTGTTTTCTACATTTACACACATTTGGAGGTCTAGGGCAATGAAAAACACAGCCGTTGAGAAGAGTAGCAGACATCTCTTGATGTGCAAAATGGCTACCACTCTGAAACAAAATGTAGGTTTTAATGATAAGGATTGAAACGGTGGATATGTTATTATATAAAAATGATTTTAGTTTTCCCTGATTGACTTTACATGTCCTTTAACTAATATAGCAGTCTACAAAGACTACCTTGTAGAGTCATTCACTATAACATAGCACAAATTACTATGTTGAGTGACTATAGACCTATTATTTCAAATGCCAGAATGAAATCAAATGAGATATTAGGATACACAACATATACTTGGCTATAACTTCGTGGAATAGATAGTCCTTCCCTAGGTAAGAAACAGTGAGATGAGAAGACAAGACCTATGTGGAATGATTCATATTTTCCTCAGAATTAGACACATAGTATTCATTAACTGCTGAATTATATATTGCTGCTTGCCAATTTGGAGGAAAATAATTGTGTCTGTAAAAGTACTTTGTGTATACACACAGGGAGAAGAGATTATTTCATTAAGGCCTAACAAAATCAGCAACCAGAATTAAAATGTAATTGCTGTGCTACATTCTAAAATGTGGATTCATCCTAGGATCTGTCCAAGTAGAGACACTAGCCTATGTGGGGTATAATGTTGCTTCTAATAGTAATGAACTAGGAAAAAAGTCTATTGGGCCAATTAAATGAGATGTGACTCTCTGCCTCTGTGTATATTAAAATACACATTATTAAAATGTAACCAGGGTAACATTATGCTTTCAGTGGCACCCAAGGACCACATGTACTTATTGAAAGGATGGTGTCCAGGCTATACAGATTTTTCAACAAATTGCAAATTAATTCTGTGTCACCTAAAACTTCACAAATCACATATTTAGAGCTTCTTGTACAGATATAATAATAGGCTACAGTATCTCCTATTAGCCATGTCATCTGAAATATAGATTTCCCTGAAATAAATACCTACATTGTATTTGTGTACATAAAAGTCATTTCATTCAAGTGTCTGAGTTAATTGTAGTCTACTCAACAACTGATTCAATTAAGTATATCATCTCATTCCATAAAACCAGTAGTGGAACAATGTATATCCAATATTTATTTTGGAAAACATTGGTGACTTATTTTAGGCTTTCAAAGATATTTACTGTATAGATGTCAACCTTAAATCTGAAATTGTATGAAAAGTTTTATTTAAAAATTTATATATCAAATCTCCTATAGTCTTGTTTTGGAATCATAGAACTGTCTCGATAAAGCATGATTCCATATGTATACTTGATGGACTAAATGTAAATAATCTATGTTACATGTTTCTAAGCACACTGCTTTAAGCACATGGACTAGTTTACTTGTTTTCGTAACATCACATTATAACTGTACTGGCAGAGTGATGACAAGAACTTCAGACGTGGATCAACCTGGAGAAGGCAGTTTCCTCCTCGGGAAGTACATGGAATCAGCATGATGCCTGGGTCCTCAGAAACATTACCAGCTGGATTTAGGTTAACCACAACATCTGGGCAGTCAAGAAAAATGACAACAGATGGTACAGTAGTTTTGTGTTGCTGCTTATAAAGCAAAAAGCTTGTTTCGCCAAAGCTTGTATAATTCTCTGACCTTGCTTTCTGGAACTATTTTCTTGAGTTGGTTTGCTCTGCTTGAAATTTACTTTGCTCTCATCACAAACCAGACTCCTTTTTACACTGCTATTGCATGAACTCATGGCACTTTGTTCACATTTTCAAAATAATTTATAACATCCTAAAAAGAACAATTTGGCTAATGTCCACCTCTAGGAGGAACAATAAACATCTGCATGATTTGTGTTTCTTTAGTCTTCTATTCCCAAAATTAACAATTTGTTTAAGTTAGAGGTTGGACTTGGACTAAAGATTCATAGTAAATGGAAATTAACTCCACTGTCCCCCTACATGTTGAAATACTGTGAGTTTTATATGTCATCTTAGAAATTCAGACTCATCAGATATTTTTTCCCTCTGACCAAAGCAGAAGCCCTTAAATAAACAAGCACGAACATGAGAAGAGAATTAAAGAAACACAAAACACAGTAATTTCCCAATTACTATTTCCTTCTGTGGACATTAGACTTAAGCTATCTAATTTACAAAAGAAAACAGTCATTCCAGAGGAGAGACAACTTTGAAATAGTAGTCACAAAATTATTTCTGTTTGGAAGGCATTTAAGAAAAATAGTCCCACTCTATTTGTTAAGATAATCACCTAGCATCATTATTTTTTTCCAAGGTCATAGTTATTATAACTCAAATTTATTCCAGCATAAACCGTGATCTTGATCTACATTTCTTACAACTTGTTAATATGGTGGAACATGTCAGCAAAATTCATGAGGAATTTAACATCATTACAATTAGTGTAGAAGTTCTTCAATACTTGGAGCGGAAAAAAAATCCACTATAATGAGTTCTCTAAGAGCAATCTCTATATCAAAAACAGAAGCACCCTGGGGAGCTGCTCTTGTTACAGATTTCATCTAAGGAGGAATACATAACAACTCGAAAGCTCAGGTCAATTACACTGGGATAAATTTTCATTAGGAACTTGATCTAGAGAAGAGGAATGTGAGTGGCTTATATCTGAGAGAAAGAAGGTCTACTAATATGTTCAGAATCCCCGTATGCAGGGAAAATAAATCTTTCTCATCTGAAATCTTGTACTCAATCATCCAAGTCCCTCTAAAGCCCTTTTCTCCATTTGCAGTTGCTTCATCAAGACTGCAGAGGTTAGACAACTCCACTGTTCGCACATACTCATGTTGACAAGCCACTCAAAGGAGGCAGCACTGACCTGCTGTGAGTAGTTTCCCTTTGGCTGACAAAAAAAAAAAAAAAAAGACAAAAAAATGGAACCTACATAGACTAATAAATATACACTATATTCTTTGGTATGCCCTAGCAGTACAGAAGTGAGATAACCCTTTTGAATTGCTTCAGGGAAAAAAGAAATCTTTGTATTGTAACACTTAGTCTAGCATTTCCTATCACCATCTGTCTGCTATGGTTTAAGGTCTGCCTGTTGGAGGCCTGTCACTCTATTATTACACATCAATGGGTTGCCACTACACTGTTTTCTACTTTTTAGTACCATTTCCTATTGATTCACTTAACATTTTATTGATAATAATTCAACACTTTAAAAAATCCTATATATTTAAGTGTATATTTTATATAAGGAAGCCAAGGTAAGCAGATAGGGATTTAAGCACGTTAACAGAGTCAAACAGCAACAGACAGGAAAATGACTTAGAGATGGTTTCATATTAAAAAGTAGAAACTTGCCGAGGCAGGTGGATCACTTCAGGTCAGGAGTTACAGACCAGCCTGGCCAATGTGGTGAAACTTCGTCTCTACTAAAAATATAAAAAGTAGCCAGGCATTGTGGTGCACTCCCATAATCCCAGATACTTGGGAGGCTGAGGCAAGAGAGTCACTTGAACCTGGGAGGCAGAAGTTGCAGTGAGCGGAGATCATGCCACTTCACTCAAGCTTGGGTGACAGAGCGAGACTCCATCTCGAAAGAAATGCAGAGTAGAAACTGCAAAAAATTTAAACCTTGATTACATTGTATCTTATCAATCTGATTTACACGTTTAAATTTACAATGTAAATTATAATTACAAATTTATATTTGCTAAAAACAAATATAAATTTTAAGTATTTGAGACTTATAGGAACAAAATAAAGTTACTTTATAAGAGTGGAGGATAGGACCAGCACAAAACCTTCCTGTGTAACCCTAAATACCAGGCGTTTGATTTTAAGGAAATACTAATTAATGAAAGCTACTTTAAAATCCATATAAAAATGAGATTTTCTTGAAAAACAGTCTTAATAGTAAAACCGTGGTTTCCTAGATTTATAAATGTCAAATGTTCATAATTTTTTTCAACCTAAAACTATGCTTTACCAAAATATTTAACCACTTTTGATGAATTAATATTTTGGAAAAATACTTTTTACGGCGATATTTAGAACAATAAGTGTGCACAGGGATAAGAAAAACCAGTTATAGGCAGAGGAATAGCTTGCCTTGTGCTGTTTTTCGTTGCCTTGAACTAAAAGCTCCACACAATTTATTGTTGGTCTTTTGGGCTTAAGATGGGAGCAGATAAGCTGCCTTATTTGGATCACTATTTGAAGTGATAAAACAAAAAGCATCCTGATAAGATATTTAATTTCAGAATGTAGAACCCTTGCATTAAAATTTTAATTATGGTATATAATTTGGCATCTAATTAGGCATGATTTAAAGTGTATAATAATTTGTCTGAATAAGAGGTCTCCCAAAATACTGTTTATAATAGATTCTACACATAGCAGCATACTTTCTTCAGGAAATGAACACTTCACTAATTTACAAATGACTATTTAATATGTTCAATAGTGCTTGCTTCTTAGCTCTTAACTGATGGGTAGAGTTCCTCTAACTATTTGCAATCTGTTTTTCGTGCATGGCATTCTAGTTCATATTTCCTAGTTTTTACCATTATCTGGGATAACAGTATACATTTACAATAATTCAATCTAGGACAACCATTTTTTGTTTTGGTGAAACAATAACACTTTTGTTATTAAAATAATCCAGAGCATACTGCTTGCTGTTTCTTTCATGTCAGTAATAGCAATTGTGAGGTTTTTCTAAGTATATTATGGCTGAAAAGAATCAGCAATGCCATACAACTGACACAAACCATTTAAAATAGGTGACTTAGTATCATTATGTTTTTGTAACAAATAAAGGTACTTTTTTAAGAACTCTAAAATATATGAACTAGAATATAAATCTATATTATGAAATAGGTCAATTCAACCCAATTTGTTAATTAGCAAGTTGTAAATTTTTCAGAAGGCATGCTAACATCTTGCATAACTACCTTTGTTTACATTACTGCCATACTTTCCACAAATTTGAGCAAATTCTATTATTTGTTAAGCTCCCCTGCACCAAATTGGAGAAGAGAAAATGTTAATTACATATGGCTGTTGGCTACATCCTAGATGATTTCCTTCCCATAATCTTTTAGGACAGGAGTAAGCAGGCTGCATGGAGGTACACCACAGAGAAGTAGAATGAGATTTCCCAGTCTGGGACTTTTCAGTGAACTAATGCTCTCCATTGTATATTTTAGATGGCGTCTTTTCAGTCTACTCTACCTAAAGTGCACTACCATCTAAGAAGACGAGCAGTGAAAACCTTTGTGAAATCTGAATTCTAAGGAAATAATGACGTCATGACTTATTAAAAGCTGAAAAATGTGATTTTTGGGGGGAGTCAGATATTACATTTGATTAGTTTACTACAATTGTAATAAAATGCTTAAGTCATTTGAATAATAAACATCATCTACATCATAAACTCTGTACAACAGATGCTTTTATGAAATGAAGCCAGTTGTTTTTCATGTTTTATTGTAATATACTAGGCATTTATGTATTACTGTGCATTTCTTTTTAAATGTGTAAGTCTTATGTAAATGGATATAAATATGATTTTTTAAAAAATAAAATATATGGTTCATGGAGTCTCGAGTGCAAACATTTGACAATTCCAAGTACTGTTTGTATTTTACCATTCCACCATTTTTACAGTTTTTGAATTGTTAATAGTCAAATCAATATGTTTCCTTGAAGCATGTTTCATGCTTCAACATGTTTCTCCTTCAAGTCTGTCAATACTTAAAGCTGAACAACCTGCCTCTGATCATGTGAAAAAGAATGATTTAACCTGGAACCAGAGCCAAAAATAGAGCTTTAAAGGCAATCAGGGATGTCCTATATCTTTAGAAATAGCACTGTGATGGCTTGATCTCCTTTTCAATACAAAACAAAGCCAAGCTGTTTACAAGAGTCAAAAGCAATTATTTAAAAATTTATATTAAAAAACCATAATCTTCTCTTGTTACCTGTGGACCAAGAAAAAAAAAAAACAAAAAACTTCTTTACTAAGAACCACATGTTCATTCAAATATCTTGAACTGCCAGCCAGTACTGGACAGCGAATGTCAACCACTGCGGAGTCTGAGGCTCATTTCCACTAGAGAAAACAAAACCCAATATACCTTTCCCTTTTGTCAATGTAACAGGGCATTAGCCAGACTCATGTCTAATGTTATAAGCTTTTAGCCGAGATGGCCTTGTTGTGACTTCCCTGAAGTCAGTTTTATCAGAGGAAATAATGAAAGACAGAATGATTAACATATATAGTGTATAAAAGTATAGAAGAGTAATCTCTTCCCTGTGGCTTTATTTGGTGGTGTTACTGTTGTTTATTCTTTGTTTATATGGGAGATTCAAAGTAAAGCCTATTTAATAATACCATTTATCTAACTGCTGATTTTCTGCTGCTTGATCTTATTAAGCGCAAGATCTGTCATTAGTAATTTCTTTTCTGTATTTTAATTTGCTATGTTTGCACGTACATTACATTTGTTTTGATGTCTATTTTTATTTAACAGATTCAGTCAAAAGGTAATGGTAACAGAAACCCTTTCCATTGTCAATAAAAACAAAAATACTTCCAGTTCTCTGTTTAAGCTTTGTTTTCTAGTCACATAAGGCTCGACAATTTACTTAAGCTATCAGGAAATGTGTTCTTTGGGTGACTCAAATATTTAGCTTCAAAATTGAGTCTGCCCACAAGAGGGAGATCTAAACTTGCTTATGGGAGTGATCTTAAATTTTTCTAAAAAATGTGACCTGAGTAGGAACAATGAGAAAGAGCTTTCTAAGCTCATCTAAACATGGGCACCTTGATTCACAGAAATGAAATAGAATATAGGAATTACAACATTACAATGCCATAACTAGATTTGTATCTACTATTATATACCACTCAATCACTAAAAACATATAGTGATGCAAAAGATCCAGCTATTTCCCTCAAAAAAACATAAAATATGATTTAATTTATAAGATAACTTCTACCACATTCTAAAATCCATTGAATGGATTAAGCTCAGAATCTCAATGTGTTATCTTTTGATCATCAACATTATAAATTTTCACATTTTTAATGTTCAAGACATTTCAAATACAATTTTATATAAACAAAACTGGTTTTTAAATGTAGGAGAGGTCTCATTTACATATGTTTAACATATTTTGACAAGAAAAGTAATTCAATGAATTGGAAAATACTTTACTATAACTTTTGAAAGTACTTTATATTTTCATTTTCCAATGACTTACAGTAAGAAATCCTATGAAAATACCGAATGAAGACCTCACAGAATTTATTCTAGCAAGTTTAAGTATGGTTGCATTTTTTAGTAACATTATATTGTTGTTTTTAAAGATACATTTAATTCAGAATATTTTAAGTACTATCTAGCAAAAGTGATTTATGGTTAGTAGTAAAATAGAATAATATTTTTTTCTCCCAAATTTTAAGCAGTCTGATGATTCAAGTGTATCTTTCTTGCCCTGTTTTTTCATCACATAAAAGTAACAACATTCTTTGACCTTGCAATTCCCCAATCAGACACAGGAAATAGCCACTTCCCCAGTCTCAAACACTGCTTTCCATTCCCATCCAACTGGAAAATAACCCAAGTCTGCTTGCTGAGGTGTCCCTTCAGATTTGATTACCAGAAAAAAATGTGCAAGAGGAGCAAAGATGTGCCCTTTATATAATTCTGGGATCTGCCTGAGTTTAAACCTTGCAAATGAACAATGATACACATTCAGCTAAATAATTTGCCATTTCAAATTAACTGATTTTTATTTGAAAAAAATAAGGAAACATATTCTACTTCTAAGACATCAAACTGAGTTATTAATGAAGACCACAGTTATGACAATGGATAAAATGTACCAATGAAAGAGGCGATTCAAGGATCCCAACGGCTTCAAATTAAAGAGTGTCTATGTAGCTGGTTTAATTCAGGCTACTAACATAATTAAAAGGAAAAAGTAGACGAACGTATTTTTCCAGGTGTAACAATCAAGAAAGCAATTTCTAAGTAAATAGGAATTTACTTTGAGAAGCCATTTGTTTTGCAGCCTTCAGTCCAAAAAAAGTTAAGATTTTCAGAATTTTTTTATATAAGTTGTAGGTCATTTTTATAACAATAAGCCTTCTATTATCTATTTATCTCTCACATACATTTCATGTACCCAGAGTATTATGTTACAACAATCTGCTCTTGATAGTAATGTTCCTGATAGATTAAAAGAGTGAGAAATACTTGAAGAACAATCAAAGATACAATGAGCATGGTATACTTTTGGGTTAAAATGTATTCTTTGATAACTGATGTCATATAGATCCCTAAATAAATCAAATATTTCATTTCCTACATCTGTCTACTCTAGTTAACTGGCCCATTCCTACAAGCTTAACAAAAAGTCACTTTACAATCATTTTTTAAAAATTAAGAGAATTTTAGAAGTTAAATGGAAAGATGCTTTTGGACATTACAATTTTTTAATGACTTACTATTTTAAAATTAGAGCTATCACAGAAAAATCAGGATTCTTTGTTTTCTCTTTAAAAAACAGAGGCTCTTGCAGCAGGAGACCTGTCTCCTTTTTGGGCCGTGTTCTGCTGGGTCCACTGCTCCTTGAGGTGGAGCAGGTGATCTGCAGTCTTCACCATTTTCTACTGTCCTTTGTCCCTCAAACCTAGTGGCTTAAATTCACTTCAAAATCATCTAGACATTACACTACCTGCCTAGAAACCTTCTTGGTCTTTAACCTAATGTAAAAACCTTGATGTTTCTTTCTTAAGAGTTTCCTTGCCATCCTACCCCATTTGTACATCGATTCCTTGTTTCCACAGGAATCTGGAATCGTTTGCATATACACAGTTAACTAAGAACCTGAGACATGAGGAGGGGCTCCCAGGAGCCCTCATCTCCATGAAGAGATTGAGAGACTAAATGATCTCTTGATTCTCTGCCAGGCATGTGGTTTTTTGTTGTTATTGTTGTTGTTGTTGTTGTTTTGAGATGGAGTTTCACTCTGTCACCCAGACTGGAGTGCAGTGGTGGAAGTTGGCTCACCGCAACCTCCGCCACTTGAGTTCAGGTGATTCTCCTTGCCTCAGCCTCCTGCCACCAGCCTGACTAATTTTTGTATTTTCAGTAGTTACAGGGTTTCACCATGTTGGCCAGGCTGGTCTCAAACTGCTGACCTCAAATGATCCGCCTGCCTCAGCCTCCCAAAGTGCTGGGATTGCAAGCTGAACCACTGTGCCAGGTCAGACATGTGGTTTTCCTTGCCTAAGAAACAAAAGACCTGAAGGTATAGCCGTAACCCTGGTGTTCTGCTTTCCCTCAGAAAATGTGTAGAAAGAAAAGTCCTCCTACCTAGATAATAATTTCATCTGTCTAGATGATTACCTAAACTTCCCATTTCATAGATTTTATTTAAAACAATGTGAGCATCTAAAGAATACTAGAAAATTTCTAAAATTTCTACTAGAAAAATTTTAATTATTTTCTGACTTCAAATCAAGTTTTAGACTATGGCTCAAAACTACATATTCTTGGTTTCGGAAAGTGTCTCTATATTAGTGTTGCTTTCAATTAAAGTGTTTTTCTTGGGAGGTACAATTTTAAAAATAATACACTAGATACATTTTTCCTAAAGCAGTAGATGACGTATAATGAGCCATGTTATAGATAACTAATAACAATGCTAACAGGGTCAAATCAACCAAAAGGCACAGGTCTTTCACAAGTTTTCATTAGATTTGTTTAGGCCAAGTTTTACAATTCGCGTTTCAGTTTGCAGTAATTTCTACTGAAATATTTATTTCTGAGAAACAACTCAAATAATTTAATTTCAATTAAGAAATTAAATCAACTCAAAATAGGAATAAAACAAACTCATTATGTTTGTTTCAGCATTTCTTCTACATGGCCAAAAATGCTGGGGTCTTCGATTGTAGAAGTTATCTGGAAAAAAAAATTAGGGTCAGGTGAATACTCTTCCTTGAATTTCTTCTGCTCTTCCTATAATTAAACAATTATATGCAATGTGGTTTTCCCCATTGTCTTGTAATATTCATATGGAAAATTTAAAAACAGGGAACTCTGAACCTAATATATTAATACTCATCTATAGCTTTCCAGAGTAAAAGAATAAACAGTTCAGTTAGCAAAACTATTGGACCTAGATGGTATTTTCTCTAGAGTTGGAATCATCTTCTATATATTTGTATAGAAAGAATTTTTCTTTTTTGTCATGTGTTCATGTAACTACTCCTTACTGTTGTCTTAATCTTAATGATAAAAATAGATATATCTTTTCACCCATAATGTACACACGAATTAAAAGAAAACGTATGATTGAATCGACCTAAGATTTCCTAAAACAATTACAAAATTAGCATTTATCAATTAGAGCATTTTAAACATCTACTGCTGCCAGCCTCAAGAATTTTGCTTTCTCATTCACTAATTGCCATTAATTACTATAATAAGGAAAGTGTACCTTTTAATTCAATAGGATTGAGTTTCCAAAAATGTGTTTGAATTTCACTGACAATTACTAAGAGAAAAAATATTTTGGCGGGCAGTAGTGGCTCAGGTCTGTAATCCCAGCACTTTGGGAGGTTGAGACAATCAAATCACTTGAGCAGGAATTCAAGACCACCCTGGGCAACAGAGTGAGAATACTACCTCTACAAATACAAAAAAAAAAAAAAAAAAAAAATTAACCGGGCACAGTTTCATGCACCTGTAGTCCCAGCTACTCTTGAGGCTGATGTGAGAGGATCTCTTTAGACCAGAACTTTGACAGTGTAGTGAGCTATGAGTGTGCCACTGCCCTACAGCCTGCGCAATAAAGCAAGACTCTATCTCTAAATGAAAATAAATTTAAAAAATTTTCACACATTGGTTCTTATCATCAAAGCATGTGTTCTTAATCAAGTTTCTTTCCAAAACCCTCATTCCTACAGAAGGAATGGCTATATAATCTCTCCCTTACCATTAAAAAATAGTACTATTATGTGTTTAGGGATGCAATTCATATTTGAGAACAATTTTTAAGAGCTTTGCTGATGCCAAATAAATGAAGAAAAATGTTATAGAACCCAGGATTAAATATCTTTGATAATTTACCTTGTATGGCTTGCCATTGACAATGGCAGATAAAGCTGATCGGGGGATCTTGCCAGATCTGGTTTTGGGTAGCTGTTTGACAAACACTGCATTTCGAAAAGCAGCCACAGGGCCAATGTTCTGTCTCACATGTTTCACAATTTCTTCTAAAACTTGTTCCTCTGTTGCATTTATATCTAGAGAGAAAGTTCAGATGGTAAGCACTGAATTAACCTTAGTTAATTATTCAGGTCCCAAGCAATCAGAGAGAACAAAGATCTCTCACCTTTTCTCAATACACAGAGTGCTAAGGGGACATGACCTTTTAAGGGATCTTCCTTGCCAACAACAGCACAGTCTGCCACGGTACCATGGGAAAGGATCGACTGTAATAAGGAAAGGCATTCATTTAGAATATACATATTTACCATATATATACACATTCAACATGTAGATATAGATATACAAACACATATAATTTCAGTTGGGGGAAAAAGTACATGGAAGAGAAGCCAAAAATCCATGGCTGCCTATTGAAAATTCTTAAGTAATTTACATCATTGCTACTGAAGTGAATGCTTAGAATCCCCATGGCAGTCACTAAAGGTTGACAGTAATTAAGATAAATTGCTCAGCTTACCCGGAAAGTAAGGAAATGGTTTCTTGGTCTCAATTGTTTATTAATGAAGTCAGAGAAAATGTGTAGTGGATACCACATGTAAACAAGCCTCTGCAAACAGGCAGACTCACGGCGATTTAGTCTTAACTCTGGCTGCCATAAGCATACCTTCCAGAGGAATCCAAGGCTGCCCTATGGCTAAATAATAACTTTATTTCTGAGTCTGTTAGTGAACAATGAAATTCCTCTAGTGGCCACCCATCCAGAGATGATTTTCCAGGACTTGCAAGAGACTGAATATGGAGAGAGGCCCTGACATCAGATAATCCCCACTGTTAAGGAACTACATTCATATTGCTCGCCTTAAGTTCACAAAGCTGGTATCTATCTGAAATCACAAAACCCCATAGAGTTGAGTAACCACATGAAATACAGATGCTCAGTGTTTTATATGTGTGTGTGTGTATATATATATATATATATATATATATATATATAGTGACAGGACTTTTTAAAATGCATACTCAAATGTTCTTTTCTGAAAGATTAATAGTTATTTCAGTGACTCCAAAGCCCTAATAGCTAGAGAAAACATTGAGCAAACTTTTAACCAACAGCATATCTGGCAGTCCTTATTCTTTCTTCTATTCATTCATTCAATGAATATTTGCTAAATGCCTCCTGTGTTGCAACCATTCACTGGGTTCACAGGTAATAAAAAATAGTCAGCATATTGCTTCAAGATGCTTACAGTCTAGTAGTGGAGACAGATATTAATAAATAATTATGAACATCTACTCTAAATAAATACAAAAGTGATAAGGACTCTGGGGAATAATTTTTTTATATGAAAGATACAGCAAAAGCAACCAATTTGGCAGAAAGGTATGGGTCTCAAAAACTTTTTCTTCAGGAAATAACAATAAGCAGATCTGAAGGATGAGTAGATATTTATTAGGCAAGGAGACGGGGATGGGGCAAAAACCCTGAGGAAGGATTTCACAGGTACCATTCATACCTCAAAGAGACCAGTGTGGCTGGAAAGCAGAGAACAAAGAGTGAGAATGGAGAAGATGGAGCTATACAGGTGGATAGGTATTGTGTCAGGAACTTCCAGCTCATTTTAGCAGCCCTGGGAAGGCTATAAAGCATTTTCAGTAGTTGAGAAGGAATGCAAAATCAGAATAGATTTAATATTGAGGTTTTATGTTTGTTTGTATGTTTGTTTGTTTGAGACAAGATCTCACTCTGTCACCCAGGCTGGAGTGTGCCAGCATGATCATAGATCACTGCAGCCTCAACCTCCCAGGCTCAGGTGATCCTCCCACCTCAGCCTCCTGAGTAGCTGGTTCTGCAGGTGTACACCACCATGTCTGGCTAATTTTTTGTACTATTTTTTTGTAGAGATGGGGTTTCACCATGTTCCCTAGACTTGTCTCAAACTCCCAGGCGCAAGCAATCTACCTGTTTTGGCCTCCCAAAGTGCTAGGATTACAGGCATGAGCTACTTTATTTTTTTTAAGTAGTTTTAGATTCATAGCAATATCAAGTAAGAAAGTAGGATTCTCATATACATCTTACCACTACCTATACACAGCCTCCCCCATTATCAAAATTTGGTACCAGAGCGATACATTTGTTGTAACTGATGAACCAAAACTGGCACACCATTATCATCCTAGTTCATAGTTTGCATTACTACATTATGGTCTACTCTTGTACATGTCTGAGTGTTGTCAAATGTGTAAGACAGGTATCCACCTTTATAGTATCACGCAGAACAGTTTTACTGACCTAAATACTCCCTGTGCTCTGCTCATTCATCCCCTCCCTTTTCCCTACCTGTTGGCAACAACTGAACTTTATATTGTCTTCAAGGTCCTTTTCCAGAATGTCATATAATTGGAATCATTCAGTATGTAGCCTTTTCAGATTAGCTTCTTTCACTTCAGAGTGGATTTTGAAAAGCACAAACTTATTTTAGTTTCATCATGGAAAATAAATAAAGAATTGTTGAGAGTGGGTGTCACTGTTTATACAGGAAAACCACCTGAAAGGATACCGCAGTAGGCTAAGGTCATGATACTAAGAATAAAGACTAGAATTTCTTTAGCGGTAAAATGGACAAAATTTGATGATACATTGAATACGGGGCATGAATAAGAGAGATGGATTAAGGATGATTCTATGGTTTTTGACTTGAGCATCTGATTGGATGGTGGCATCATTTTTAAGCCAGAAATTGCTAATGAGGATAAGACTTGAGAGGAAATATCACATATTCAGTCTTGGAGTTGTTTCATTGAGGTGCAGTTGAGACATCTAAGTAGAGGCAGTTGTACACCAGAATCTGAGGAGAGGCTTAATCTGCAGATACACATTGGGATGTCATTAATGTACAGATGTTAATGGAAGCTATAGACTTTGATGAGCCTATTTCAGGAGAAAGTAAGAAGAAGAAAAGAGTAAAGACCTTAAGGAACTCCAACATGTAATGTGGGCACCTGAAAAAGGAGAAGCTAGAAAACTAAACAAACAAACAAACAACAACAACAAAAAAAGAACCCAGCCAGAGAGGTAGAAAAATAACTCAGCACGATCTGGTATGTGCCATTTTCAAGTCCCAAACTTTCCATGAATATTTTTTTTTTTCTAATTAGGCCAAATTGAAAGTAAGTTTTCTCTTCTCTGAACTCCTGGAAGACTTGATGACCTGCTAGGATGATTGGTACAAAGCCAGTGCAATATCTTACTTTGGACTCAATATTGCTTCTATACCATATTGTAAGCATACCATTTGAAGAATTGGCTTGTAAGGATTTTCATCCACATACCTTCTGATTCATGCAGTGCTGAGGGTAGACATGTTAAATAAATGATTTTTGTAGATATGCTTTGTTAGCTTTTGCAGGATTTGCTTAGGCAAAAATGTTCACACCCTTTCCATTAGTTGAACCTAACTAAAAAGCTTCTGCTAAATACATACTACACGACTACACAACACCATATTCTCCCACTGCTTCTATATGTATAAACTCTTAAAATGCTCCCAACAGCTCATTAATTAGTCTTTTTTACTTTTAAGACCCATGTGGTGAGATCAGAAAGACAACTTTTACTGCCAGATATATATTTTAGTACTTACTGTAGTCAGTCATTAGTCATGCAAAATAACACTTTGCTGTCCCAGATAGGATATAGACTTGGAAGGTTAGATCCTATGAATTCTGACTGGGTGTTCCCTTAATGAGTAAAGAACATCTCTTTTTCCTGGCTAACCAGAGGTTTAATAGTCAAAAATTATTAGTGTTTATTGGTGCCATGACACTCTGTACTGGAGTTCTAAAATGCCAAGGTATCTGTTCAAATCACTGTTAAAAAATAAATCACCCACATATTTTGTCACCTAACCAATATGACTAGAATTTTAACTAAATTTAATGTTAAAACATCTAGTTTGCCACTCTTTGACTTTGTTATTTTAAATGTTACTAAGATTTTGTCCTTAGTCTTAGTGCTTTTAGAAGTGGATGGGAAAATGTCGATTGTTTTCTATAAAAGCAAGGAACATTTTAAAATCAGAAGAAATATACAACAAAATGTCTTGTAGTATAATGTTAGAGTTTCCCATTTTTGCCTGCTGCAGATAAATTCTTAAAAATTGTGAGAAGCAAAATCATTTTCAAGAATTATGTGTCATATCTAAGTGACATCAAATATTATTCATCTATCAGTTTTTAAAGTGCCATAAAGGAAGGGTAGCAGCTTTTTATGTTGGCCCCACAAATAACATTTGCATGCCAAGTGATGATTTCAACAACTGAAGCATTAAAAGCGAAAGCGTCAAAATATGTCTTGGCAACATTCAAGGGACAGAAGCCAACCAAATGTCCTATGGGGGTAAAAATATCAAAAGCCACATTAATGCATTCCCTCCAAATAAAATCTATGAAGCATCTGTGATTAACTGACATTTAAGTACCTAAAGATGTTATGGAACTTAAAAGGCAATAGTCTCACCACAAGTGAGTATATAAATGTTACGGGATTAGCACTAGCAACTTCCTGTCATCTGTTGTTTCTTAGGTATTGCCAATTTTGCATAGATTTTAATGAATTTAAAATATTTTTGGGCTTCACTGGGCTGACCTACACAGGTTTCTCAATTATATTTTTAAGAATCTTAATTTAAAAAATCAGTTCAAATCAAACACCCTCATAAGATGGGAGGAGCCAGTTTGCAGTGCGATATCGTCTATGCAATGGTTTGAAGAAGAGGGATTTTAAAAAATTTCCTCTGACATTGGAGTAATCTAGGAAACTTGTCAGAGAGATTCCAGATACTCATCAATATTCATAGGAGTACCCAGGAAATACTCAGCAATGTTGTAACTACTTAAATCCAATAGTCATTTAACGCTTGGTAGAATTGAAATGGCAAGGCATCTTAGTTGGATATACTGTCACTTTACGGAAATATATTCAATGTTGAAGAATCATTCCTAAAATAGCAAACAAAATAGTTAACTTGGAAAACAAACAGTGACACTTTGGTTAGAACAACCTCAAAAAGGCCAATGGCATGTGAACAGTGTCCTAGGTAGGCTTTAAAGGCAGTATGTTAACACCAGATTTCCAAGTTCCCACAAATATTAGTGGGATTATTTAACAAACCTAAACTTAAGCTACAAGTGAAAGAGTGAAATTAGAGAGCCCAATTTATTTCCTGTACATTTCTTTGTATGAGAAAACCTGTAGATTTCTTCACAAGAAAAACCACAGCAGTCAAAGAGAACTGAGCAAGAACAATCATATTAGCTCCTGAAAATTTTAGCTTACAAGTCCAGAACTAGCAGATTTTAGACATAATTTTTCTATGAACTCTTTAACTTCCACCAAAGTTTCCTAAATGTCTAGCATGATGCTGGACTTTCAAAAATGTATCAACTCTTAAAATAGACTTGATTATTACTTAATAGTTAAAGAAGGTCCTCATTTTTACTTGGATCTGCAAGGATACTGTCCTCTTAAATTGATAAAAACCTATGCCAGAGCTCCATTTTCTTACGATGAGAACAGAAAAGAACATAGAGTTTCCTGAAATATTTTTGATGTAATAATTTTAATAGAATATCTGCTTGATTTAGGTAATATACATTTTATGGTTTTGTTGTACTTGAAATTCTTTTTCTAAAAATACTATTGTACAAATATTTGTACATATTTATAGGGTATATGTGATATTTTGTTACATGCATAGAGTGTGTAATGATAAATTTAGGGTATTTAAGGTATCCATCACTTCGAGTATTTATCATTTCTATGTGTTGAAAAAGTTTCAAGTGCTAATTTCTAGTTATTTTGAACTATACATTGTTATTAATTATAGACACTCTACTTTGCTATTGAATATTAGAACTCATTCCTTCTATCTAACTGTATATTTGTACCCATTAACCAATCTCTTTTCATGTGCTTCCACCACTTGACACACACATACCCTTCTCAGCCTCTGGTATCATTCTACTCTCTGTTTCTGTAAGATCAACTATTCCAGATCCCATATATGAGTGAAGATAGATATTGTCTTTTGGTGCCTGGCTCCTTTCACTTAACGTAATGAAATCCAGTTCCATCCAAATAGCTGCGAATGGCAGGATTTTATTATTTTTTATGGCCAAGTATTGTTCTATTGTGCACATTTACCATATTTTCTTTCTTCATTCATCTGTTGATGATCACTTAGGTTGATCTATATCTTTGCTACTTGAGCAGTGCTGCAATAAACATGGGGGTAAATGTAGCCCTTTGACATACTAATTTCTTTTCCTATGGATAACTACCCAATAGTGGGATTGCAAGATCTTATGGTAGTTCTACTGTTAGTTTTTTGAAAAATCTCCATACTATTTTCCATAACGGCTGTACTAATTTGCATTCCTACTAACCGAGTATGAGTTCCCTTTTCTCTACATCCTTGCATGAATGACTTTCTAACAACAACTTATACACTTTTTTTGTCTTTCTAATAATTACTCATAAAACGTCTACTTAGGGAATCTGGAAAAGTACAGATAATTTCACTGTACATAAAAACAATATTCAGTCTATTTTTTCTACAAATAAAACTTTCAATGGATTAAGACCCTCAATTCCTATTCCAAAAAGTTAAAATGGAATATGGTATTCACCATTGGGAACCCTTGACAAGTAGTTAAATAGTAAGGTTTGGACACTTTAGTAAGAGCTGGATATATCATCAAACATTTCAGAAAGAAATAATCAATTTGCTAAGCAATTTTGCTAGGAGCTAGTAAAAAGTCAGTACAAAGTATCAGTTCACAATTCTCTAAGAGATTTCAAAGACAAAGACAGATCTGATTTAAATTGAGATATACTTTTCTTATTAAATATAAATATTTAATAAACACTTAGGCATTTAAATCATATGTAGAGAGAAGTTAACTTAAAGACTTAAGGTCTGAATGGTTTCCTGTTATGCACCCTAAATACTCCAAGACCCAGTGACAAAATTTCTGTTAGATGCCAATAATTCTAGCATGTTTTTCTCTTTTTCCATTTTAACTGCCTATTTTCTGCCTATCTCATTCTGCTGTTACATACAGTGAGAAGGATTTCAGTAGAAGCATTAAAGCGCAACATATATTTGAATAGGTTAACACTCTTTTCATTCTAAAAATAAAAAAAAGACTAAGGTTTTTGGCTAATAATAAGAACTATGTGTACATAGTTTTCGTATTTTGATTGACTGAGTCTGCCAGAAATGCAGGTGAATATTGGAAGTAATCTCTTAAAAGGAAGAAATTAATATTTCATGCAACCAGAGCCATCTTTTGCCAACACACCAAAAGACATGAAGCAAAATGTTCAATTTCAGGTTATCACAAAATTCAGAGTCGTTTAAAAACAAGATAACATTATAATAGCACACAAAGCTCAAATGTTCTAAAATATTTTATAAAGTTCCTTCCTTTTACTCAAAAAAATCACATTTAAACACATGCCAACATAACAAGAAGTATTAAGCCGTTAAGTTTGAACAGAAGATAGGTATTAACTTTTTTAATTTTTAATTTTTTTAATTTTTATTTTAGATTCAGGGATACATAAGCAGATTTGCTATATAAATAAACTCATGTCACAGGGGTCTGTTGCACAGATTATTTCATCACCCTGGTACTAAGCCTAGTACCCAATAGTTGTTTTTTTTTTTTTTTTTCTGATCCTCTTTCAATTAGAGAAAGAGGAAATAAACCTTTGATCTGCATACTCTGATCACAGTGAATTGTTAATCATGTTACTTTAAACATTTTCTTTCATTCAAATTGTAGTTTGTTTGCTCCACTCAGTTTAAAAACTATTCTGGGATTTCCTTCTAGAAAAAAAAAAAATGAAGTAACATCTCTTCCACAATAACAATGAAAAACTCTGGGCTAAAATATATACTAGAAGACTCATTCAGAACATCAGAACTTGAAATACAACTTGGCGATAAGTTCACTGTCATTTGGGAGTTTGGGGATTTTGTTATTTTTGTTTATTTGTTTGCTTTACTTTCTGTATAATCTGGCCCCAGGGCTAAAGCAGCTCAACATGTGTAACTGACAACGAATACAGACAGAAAAGGCCCTAAGAGCCTGCTGTGTCTGGTCAGAGGCCCAGGAAAAGGAGTAGGGGAGACATGAAACAGGTTTCGTCCTCCCTACTTTAGATGAGTGCCGACAAAGAAGCAGGGCCCACCCTCTCTTTACAGAGCTGTAGCAAATTTGTTACCTCTCCACACTTTACACCAAGTAAATGTCAGCGACCAAGGTGTGCCCCTTCCCTTCTCCACACTAGCTGTACAACAGCTCCTGCAGGAGGGAGCCCTGGGTACTCTCCCACCCTAAACCAAGAGAATCCAGGAAGGATCAGTGCCACTTGCTCTCTGCAGCTGCAGCCATGCCATTTCTGAGAGTGGCTCGCTGTTGACTTACCCTGCCATGTGCTAGGCAACTGCCAGCAAAGAGACAAAACTGCTTCCTCTCCCCAGAGACACTGTTCCTGTAGACATTGCAGGAATAATCCTGGTAACTGTGGGCAGACAGAGCCCTGACTCACTACCCATAAGAACAGCAAATGAGAGTTTTGTGAACCAAAGAGGGAAAAGGGATCTCTGGTTTTGGTACTACATGAAAGAAGCTTAGAATTCACCACCCCATTCTAACAAGTAGAAAGTTAAACAAACTGAAAAAAAAAAAATTCTTAGATTTGTCAGAGGGGAAGTTCACAGGGAAAACCACTGCCCCCAAAACTGTAGAGACAGACAATTAATAGAGAAAAACACAATTTACTGGAGCAGAAACCTCTACAGGAACAAGTGCTAAGGTTGGAAAACCCGAGCTTTATGACAAAACACTGTGTTCTTCTTTCCAGGGCCTACCCTTAAAAGAAACTATTCTGTAACAGAACCTAACTGCTGGAGTTTTCTCAGAGCCTAACTGACATAGGAGAAAGTAAATATTCAATTCCAGCCCCCTTCATTCATCCTATTTTAAGAGGGGATAAATCTACAAAGAACTTATGAAGTTCACAGTCTAAGGACACGCATTCATGAAACAACTAAGATTTAATCATAGGACTACAGAATACTTCTTCTCCCCCTCATCTTACCAATACACCAGTAAAGGCCTATTTACTGAAGTTCTTTTTACACAGTACATCTTGTCAGTATTTCAACAAACTATTACAAGGCATACCAAAAGGCAAAATAAATAAATAACAGCAAACCACACAAATACACACATACACAGTTTGAATAGACTGAAGAAGCATTAGAAACAGAGTTTCATAGGCAGGAATATTGGAATTATCTGAACATGATATTTTTTTAAAACTACAATTAATATGTTAAGGGCATTAGTGGAAAAAGTAGACAACTAGCAATAACAGAAGATTAATATAAGCTGAGCAGAGAGATTGAAATTCTAATAAAGAATTTTTAAAATGCTATAAAGAAATATCACTGTATCAAAAATAAAGAATGTCTTTGATGGGCTTATTTGTAAACTAGACATGGGGGAAAGAAGAAACTTGGCGCTTGGGGATGTATCAATAGAATCCTACAAAACCAAAAATCAAAGAGAAAAAAGATGGAAAAGAAATCCCCAAACAGAACAAAATATCCAAGAACTTCAGAGCAAATACAAAAGCTGTAACAAACACGTAATAGTGGTAATGGGAGGAGAAGAAAGAAATAGAAGCAATATACGAAGAAATAATGACTGAGAATTTCCCCCAAATTAACGGTGACACAAAATCATAGATCCAGGAATCACAGAAAACATCAAGAAAGATAAATGTTAAAAAAAAAAAAATCCTACATGTAGGCATATCATATTCAAATTTCAAACAATCTAAGATAAAGAAAAAAATTCTAGAGAAAGCCAGAGTGGAGGGAGAAAAACCTTACCTGTAGCGAAGCAAAGATAAGAATCATATGTGATTTCTCCTTAAGAACCATGTAAACAAGCAGACAGTGGAGCGAATTATTTAAAGTGTCAAGAGAGAAAAAAGCACCATTAATTCTAGAATTACAGAATTACAGATTGCTATATTGTGGAAAATTATCCTTCAAAAATTAAGGAGAAATAAATACTTTTTTAGACAAAAGAAAAAAAATTGAGGTAATATGTTGCCAGTAGACCTGCTTTGCAAGAAATGTTATTTGGAGACAAGGGAAATAATATATCAGAAACTTGTATGAATAACAATAACAGAAGAGCATCAGAAATGAATAAACAAAAATAAAATAAAAAATTATTTTTCTTGTTCTCAATTTACTTCACAGATAAGTTTGTTCAAAATAATAATAGCAACAATGTGGGTATATGTGCACGTATATATGCTTATGTATAAGCAAGTGAATGACAGCAGTGATACAAGAGCTACAAGGGAGGAATTAGAAATATTTTGCTATTATAAGGTATTTGCTCTGCCTATGAAGTAACATAGTATTATTTGAGTCTGGACTTGATTAGTTGTAAATATATATTGCAAACATTAGGGCAACCACTAAAACAAGTTTTAAAAAGTATATTTAATATGTTAAGAAAGGAGAGCAAAATGAAATAATATAAAATGTTCAATTATAACCACAAAATGCAGAGAAAGACAGACAGAAATAGAAACAAAGAATAAGAGCAACAAATAGAAAACAATAACAAATATGGTAAATGTTAATTCAGTTATATTAATGATCACTTAATAACTGATCTAAATATACCAATTAAAAGGCAGATCATCAGAGAGTAGATAAAAAAACAAGCCTCAATTATATGTTTTCTGAAAGAAACCCATTTTAAATATGACACATATAGATTAAAAGTAAAGGGATGGAGAAAGTTATACCATGCTAATTTTTATAAGTAGGAGTCGTTATGTTAATTTCAAGCACAGAAGGCTTCACAGCAAGAAAATGTATCAAGAATAAAGAGGAGCATTACATAATGATAAAGAAGTCAATAACCCAAGAAGGAATGATGATCCTAACAGCATCAAAGTATGTCAGGCAAAAACTGATAGAATTGGGAGGAGAGACAGATGAATAAACTATTATAGTTCAAGACTTCAACACCCCTGTGCTGGAAATTTACAGATCCACTGGGCACACGATCAGTAAGGACATAGTTCAGTTCAACAGTACCGTCAATCAACTGAAGAAAACTGACATCAATAGTCCACTTCATTCAACAACTAAGAATTAAGAATAAGAAAAAAAAAAAAAAAGACCATGCTCAACACATCATAGACAGAACAAGTACCTTTTGATAACAAAAATTCCTAATTCCTCCCTTCTAGCCCTTGTATCACTACTGTCATTTATTTTGCTTATACATAAGCATATATATTATGTGCATATATGCACACATATTTTTGCTGTTATTAGTATGAACAAACTGTTATTTGTGAGATAAATTGAGAACAAGAACAATAAAATATTTTATTTTACTTTCTGATATGGTTTGGCTGTGTACCCATCCAAATCTCATCTTGAATTGTGGCTTCCATAATTCCCACGTGTCATAGGAGGGACCCAGTGGGAGGTAACTGAATTGTGGGGGCGAATCTTTTCTGTGTTGTTCTCGTGATAGTGAATAAGTCTTACAAGATCTGATGGTTTTATAAAGGGAGTTCCCCTGCACGTTCCCTCTTGCCGGCTGCCATGTAAGACATGACTTTGCTCCTCATTCTCCTTCTGCCATGATTGTGAGGCCTCCCCAGCCATGTGGAATTATGAGTTAATTAAACCTCTTTCCTTTATAAATTACCCAGTCTCAAATAGGTCTTTATTAGCAGTGTGAGAACAGACTAATACACCTTCATTTATTCATTTCTGACGCTCTTCCTTTACTTTTTTTAATCTAAATTTCTGATTTATATTTTTTCTTTGTCTCTGAATGAAGTTGTTGAATGAAGATTACACATTTTTTTCAAACTCAAATGGAACATTCATCAAAGCAGACTATATTTTGGACTATAAAACACACCTTAAAATTTTTAAAAGAATATAAATCATACAATGTCTGTTCTGAGGTAATAATGGAATTAAACTAGCAATCAAAAACAGAAAGACAGATGTAAAATCACAAATTATTGAAGATTAAACAACACACTTCTAAATAACACATGAGTCAAAGAAGATGTTTCAAGAGAAATTTAAACATATTTTAACTAAATGAAAATTAAAATATAACATCAATATTTATGGGATGCAGCAACAGCATGCTTGCAGGAACATGTATAGCATTGAATTCACATATTTGAAAAGAAGAAAGATCTAAAATCAATTACCTAAACTTTCACCTTAGGAAACTAGAAAATGGGAAACCAAATTAAATTCAAAGTAAGCAGAAGAAAAGAAATTATAAAAATTAGAGGAGACATAAATTAAATTGAAAATAAGAAATCAATAGAAAATACCACACAACCAAAAGCTATTCCTTTAGAAGATCAACAAAATCAATGAACCTCAAGCCAGGCTAAGAAAAAAAAAAGGAAGAGACAAATTACTAAAATCAGAAATGAAAGAGGACATATTACTATAGACCATGGACATTAAAAAGATAATAAGGAATATTGTGAACAAGCCTATGTCCACAAATTTGATTTGATGAAATAAACTAATTTCTTGAAAGACACAATCTTCCAAAAGTCACACAGGAAGAAACTGACAATCTGAATAGGCCTATATGTATTAAAAATTAGATCAATAATTAATGATTATTAACCTTCCAAAACTGAAAGTACCAGGCAAAGATAGGTTCGCTGGTGAATTCTACCAATTCATCAGTTAATTCTACCATTTAAACAATAAATCAGACCGATTATCTACAACCTGCCCTTCTAATGACAGATGTAATGGGAATATTTTCTAACTCAATCTATGGGACTGGAATAATGCTGGCCCCATAGAATGAGTTAGAAAATATTCCCATTGTATTAATACTAAAATAAGACAATTACAAAAAAAAAAAAAAAAAAAAAAAAAGGCTATAGACAGTGGCTGTCATGAGCATAGATGCCAAAATCCTCCATAAAATATTAGCAAATAGAATCCAATCATGTGTGAAAAGAATTATGCACTATGACCAAGTGGAATTTATCCCAGGTATGCAAAGTTGGTTCGAAATTCAATAATCAATGTAATCCATCGCATCAATAGGCTGAAGAAGGAAAATTACATAATCATATCAGTAGATGCAGAAAAAATAAAACATTTGACAGAATCCTATAACTATTCATGATAAAAACATTGAGTATACTAGGAATAGAGGGGAACTTCCACAATTTGATGATGAACTATCTACAAAAAACCGAGAGCTTACATCATACTCAATGGTGAGAAACTGAAAACTTTCCTGCTAAGATCAGGAACAAGGCAAGGATGTCTGCTCTCACAAGTATATTTTCAACATCATACTGGCTAGTGCAACAAGAAAGAAAAACATTGTCATACTACGTAGTGCAATGAGACAAGAAAAGAGTATAAAATGTATACAGACTGAGAAAGAAGATCTCAAATTGTATTTGATCATAAACAACATGGTCGTATATGCAGAATATCAAAATAGACAAAAGCTTTGAAAATTAAATTGACATTGAAACCACAGTCCACAGAAAGTGGGTAAAGCTATGTAGTCTGATCCTAACTGGGCTGACCGCCTCCTAAAATAAGTAGCCATGATAACAGAAATCCAGAAGATTTAAATAGGATCCAGAATCTCATGGTGTAATATTCAAAACACTCGGGATAAGATGTAAAATAGACATAACAGTTATCAGGAAAATCTAAACATCTTTTAAGAAAAAAAGAAATCCACAGATACCAAACCCAAGATTATCCAAATATCAGAATTATCAAAAATTTTAACTTAGCTATTGTAACTATGGGGAAATAAAGCTCTAGATTTATCAGTGCTCCTATAAAAAGTCCTAGCCTCCTGAGACTCTTAAAACATCCTAAAAATTAGATCTATAGTCATTTCCTTAATCAATTGCTCAGATCTTAAAGGAAAATAAAACTTTACTTTACCTGTCAAGGCCGAGCGTGTACAGTCCAGAGTAGATCCCCGGTATAAACTCCCAAGGAGCTGGGGAGACTGGCTCACTATCTTCTTAGGTATTTACCTACTAAAAATGATTAATTCCCAGGAGGTAGAAACATCTCCAGGTTGTAAAACTGGAGATGCACAGGGCTATCTGGCTCCTGGGGCTATTTTACTTATATATTAAATAATTAGAATTTTGATTAAAGACACTATGTTTTTAAGAAGAGCCTTCAGGAAGGATGGCTGCCTCTCTCCCTTTTATAAGTGAGAAAATTCATTTTTTAACCTTCATTTATGGAGAATCTGGCTACTCATGTAGGAAAAATTGCCATTGGCTCTCATTGGGTCACAATAAGACCTAGGGTAATGGGGAAATGACACTCTTATTAAAAAAAAAAAAAAATGTCTTTGACCCAGAACACCTCATTTTCACATTCAGGATAAAAGTAACAAAGATGAATAATAAAAACCAAATAATAACCATGGTCCAAGAAGAATGGGCAAAATCTCTTGGCATGAATGGAATAATAGACATTCTTGCAAATTAATAAAAGCTACAAAAAAAACCCAAAATAATTTAGAAGAGAGAAGAGGGGAGAATGAAATGAGAAGAATAAAATAAGAGAATGAAAAACAGAAGAGTCAAAAAGAATAATGAACTGGTAGACAGATATATAAATATATCAATAATTAAATGTAAATTATCTGAAAACACTAAATGATAGAGATTGTCAGATTGGATAAACATAAAAACAAATACATGCTGTCCATATGATCTAAGTAGATGCTGTCTACAAGAAACCCATATGAAACATAATACAGATAGATTAAAAATGAAAACATGGAAAAAGATCAATGATTCAAACATGATTCAAAGAAAAGAAAGACTATGTGATTACCACAAACAGTATATTTCAGAATAAGGAAAATTACTATTGATTAAACAAATCAATGTATAAAAACAATAAATCATTGGAATCATGTAAAATTTGTCCCAGGAATGCACGACTAGTTCAACAGCTGAAAATTATTTAATGTAATTCACACAACACTGTTAAAAAGAAAAACCACGTTCTTATCAATAGGGGCAGAAAAATCATTTGATAAAATTCAACATTAATTCATAACTAAAAATAACACTTCAGCAAATTAGAAATAAAAAACATTTATTCTGTTTGATAAAGTATATATTTACAGAAATACCTACAGTTAGCTCCATTCTTGCCTTTACCCTAAGATCAGGAACAGGACAAGGGTGTCTGCTCTTGCCAGTCTTATTCAACATCCTACCCCAAGTTCTAGCCAGTTCCAAAGGCAAGAAAAAAACGTAAAAACCATTCAAATAGGAAAGAAAGTAATAAAAATGTTTTTATTCACATGTAACATAATTGTTTACACAGAAAGTCTCAACAAGTCTACCAAAAATACTGCTAGAGCTAGCAAGCAAATTCAATAAGATCATAGGTTACATATCAGTCTGCAAAAAGGTCAGTAGTTATTTCTATCCACTAACAATGAAAAATTTGAAACCAAAGTTTTTTAAAAATACTATTTACAATAGCTAAAAAATTAAAGATTTAAGTATAAACTTAACAAAACTTGTTCAGAATTTGTATGCTAAAAAGTACAAAGTATTAGAGAAACAAACCAAAGAAGTCCTAAAGAAAGAAATATACAAAACTCGTGGCTTGAACTCAGTAAGTTTGAAATAGCAATTTTTTCCAATTAATATATGGATTTAACACAATCTCAATAAAAATTTATGTATGGGTTTGTTGTACCTATAGAAAATCTTATTCAAATGTGTATGTGGAATACCTAGAGGAACTAGTATAGCTACAACAAGACTGAAAAAAAGAGCGGATATGGAGGACTCACATTATTCAACTCTAAAATATACTATAAAGCTACAGTGTCAAGACAGTATAGTATTGGTAAAAACATAGATCAATGAAATAGACAAGATATTCTAGAAACAGACCCACTCCAATATTATCACCTGATTTTTGACAAAGATTCAAAGGCAATTCAACAGAGAAAGTGCAGTTTTTTTCAACAAATGATGCTGGAACAACTGGCATCCACTTAAAAAATTATGTATCAACCTACACCTTGCACTATATTAAAAAACTAACTCAAATTTAAATTTAAAATGATATAAATTAAAACAATAAAACTAAATGTAAAACATAAAACTATAAAACTCTTAGATAAAAACAAGAGAAAATCTTTGTGATGCTGAGTTAGGAAAGAGTTTTTATATACAATACTAAAATCATAATCTGTAAAAGAAAAAATGATAAATTAGACTTCATCAAAATGAAAACCATTTTTTTTTCTCTGTTATGGGCACTTCTAACAAAATAAAAATATCAGTCAGAAACTAGAAAAAAAATTTGCAAACTGCACATCAGATAAAGGACTTGGATATAGAATATATAAAGAACTTACAAAACTAAACAATAAAAAAGAAACAATCCAAATAAAAAAGAAAATGGGTTGAAGATTTTAACAACTATCTCATCAAAAAAGATATATGGATGGCAAATAAGCTTGTGATCAGATCCCAATATCATTAGTTTTTACAGAAATGCAAATCACATGCACAATGAGCTATTATTACACACCTAGTAGAATGGTTTAATCAAGAGTAATGACACTACCAAGTTGTAGAAAGAACGGGGAAAATTATAAACCCTTAAATACTGCTGGTGGCTAGGTAAAATAGCACAGTAACACGGGAAAACACTTTGGTGGTTTCTCACAACCTTAAACATACATTTAACATATAACCCAGAAAACTCACTTAGGTATTTATCATAGAGAAATAAAACATTCTTTACACAAACACCTGTATTTGAATGTGTATAACAGCCCTATTTATAACTGCTCCAAACTAGAGATAACCCATTTGTCCTTTAATGGATGAATGGATACATAAACTTGTTAGTATAGCCACACGATGGAATTCTATACAACAACATAAAAAGGCAAATTCGTAATAAATGCAACAACTTGGAAGGATCTAAAATATATATTCCTAAATGAAATAACCCAGTCTCAAAGGTTACAACACTGTATAATCTATTTATATAAAATTGGAGAGAAGGTTAAAACATAGGAACGGAGACAAAAACAAGGATTACGAGAGTCAGAATACGAAGGTGACATTGTGAGAGAATTCTTTGACAGTGTTGAAATTGTATCCTTTCCCTGGTGATGGTTACAAGAAACTATATTAGTATAAATACTCACAGTATTGTATAACAATAATGTAGATTTTACTCCATAGGAGTAAGTTTTTAAAACATTTTTAAAAACCTCTTCTGGAGATTTTACGTGACTTACATTGGAAGAAAATTCTCAGGATTTAAGTGTACAATAAAATGTTTAATCCCACACCACTTAAAGACCGTATGCAAACCTGATGATTAAACATGAGTAAATCAAGAAGCTACAGACATTCAAGTAGTAAGTATTAAGAGACAAATGTGGGGGCGGAGCAAGATGGCCGAATAGGAGCAGCTCCAGTCTCCAACTCCCAGCGCGAGCGACACAGAAGACCGGTGATTTCTGCATTTTCAACTGAGGTACTGGGTTCATCTCACTGGGGAGTGCCGGACGATCGGTGCTGGTCAGCTGCTGCAGCCCGACCAGCAAGAGCTGAAGCAGGGCGAGGCATCGCCTCACCTGGGAAGCGCAAGGGGGAAGGGAGTCCCTTTTCCTAGCCAGGGGAACTGAGACACACAACACCTGGAAAATCGGGTAACTCTCACCCCAATACTGCACTTTAAGCAAACAGGCACACCAGGAGATCATATCCCACACCTGGCTGGGAGGGTCCCACACCCATGGAGCCTCCCTCATTGCTAGCGCAGCAGTCTGTGATCTACCGGCAAGGCAGCAGCGAGGCTGGGGGAGGGGCGCCCGCCATTGCTGAGGCTTAAGTAGGTAAACAAAGCTGCTGGGAAGCTCCAACAGGGTGGAGCTCACAGCAGCTCAAGGAAACCTGCCTGTCTCTGTAGACTCCACCTCTGGGGACAGGGCACAGTAAACTAAACAAACGCAGCAGACACCTCTGCAGACGCAAACGACTCTGTCTGACAGCTTTGAAGAGAGCAGTGGATCTCCCAACACGGAGGTTGAGATCTGAGAAGGGACAGACTCCCTGCTCAAGTGGGTCCCTGACCCCTGAGTAGCCTAACTGGGAGACATCCCCCACTAGGGGCAGTCTGACACCCCACACCTCACAGGGAGGAGTACACCCCTGAGAGGAAGCTTCCAAAGCAAGAATCAGACAGGTACACTCGCTGTTCAGAAATATTCTATCTTCTGCAGCCTCTGCTGCTGATACCCAGGCAAACAGGGTCTGGAGTGGACCTCAAGCAATCTCCAACAGACCTACAGCTGAGGGTCCTGACTGTTAGAAGGAAAACTATCAAACAGGAAGGACACCTACACCAAAACCCCATCAGTACATCACCATCATCAAAGACCAGAGGCAGATAAAACCACAAAGATGGGGAAAAAGCAGGGCAGAAAAGCTGGAAATTCAAAAAATAAGAGCGCATCTCCCCCGGCAAAGGAGCGCAGCTCATCGCCAGCAACGGATCAAAGCTGGACGGAGAATGACTTTGACGAGATGAGAGAAGAAGGCTTCAGTCCATCAAATTTCTCAGAGCTAAAGGAGGAATTACATACCCAGCGCAAAGAAACTAAAAATCTTGAAAAAAAAGTGGAAGAATTGATGGCTAGAGTAATTAATGCAGAGAAGGTCCTAAACGAAATGAAAGAGATGAAAACCATGACACGAGAAATACGTGACAAATGCACAAGCTTCAGTAACCGACTCGATCAACTGGAAGAAAGAGTATCAGCGATTGAGGATCAAATGAATGAAATGAAGCGAGAAGAGAAACCAAAAGAAAAAAGAAGAAAAAGAAATGAACAAAGCCTGCAAGAAGTATGGGATTATGTAAAAAGACCAAATCTACGTCTGATTGGGGTGCCTGAAAGTGAGGGGGAAAATGGAACCAAGTTGGAAAACACTCTTCAGGATATCATCCAGGAGAACTTCCCCAACCTAGTAGGGCAGGCCAACATTCAAATCCAGGAAATACAGAGAACGCCACAAAGATACTCCTCGAGAAGAGCAACTCCAAGACACATAATTGCCAGATTCACCAAAGTTGAAATGAAGGAAAAAATCTTAAGGGCAGCCAGAGAGAAAGGTCGGGTTACCCACAAAGGGAAGCCCATCAGACTAACAGCAGATCTCTCAGCAGAAACTCTACAAGCCAGAAGAGAGTGGGGGCCAATATTCAACATTCTTAAAGAAAAGAATTTTAAACCCAGAATTTCATATCCAGCCAAACTAAGTTTCATAAGTGAAGGAGAAATAAAATCCTTTACAGATAAGCAAATGCTTAGAGATTTTGTCACCACTAGGCCTGCCTTACAAGAGACCCTGAAGGAAGCACTAAACATGGAAAGGAACAACCGGTACCAGCCATTGCAAAAACATGCCAAAATGTAAAGACCATTGAGGCTAGGAAGAAACTGCATCAACTAACGAGCAAAATAACCAGTTAATATCATAATGGCAGGATCAAGTTCACACATAACAATATTAACCTTAAATGTAAATGGATTAAATGCTCCAATTAAAAGACACAGACTGGCAAACTGGATAAAGAGTCAAGACCCATCAGTCTGCTGTATTCAGGAGACCCATCTCACACGTAGAGACATACATAGGCTCAAAATAAAGGGATGGAGGAAGATTTACCAAGCAAATGGAGAACAAAAAAAAGCAGGGGTTGCAATACTAGTCTCTGATAAAACAGACTTTAAACCATCAAAGATCAAAAGAGACAAAGAAGGCCATTACATAATGGTAAAGGGATCAATTCAACAGGAAGAGCTAACTATCCTAAATATATATGCACCCAATACAGGAGCACCCAGATTCATAAAGCAAGTCCTTAGAGACTTACAAAGAGACTTACACTCCCATACAATAATAATGGGAGACTTCAACACTCCACTGTCAACATTAGACAGATCAACGAGACAGAAAGTTAACAAGGATATCCAGGAATTGAACTCATCTCTGCAGCAAGCAGACCTAATCGACATCTATAGAACTCTCCACCCCAAATCAACAGAATATACATTCTTCTCAGCACCACATCATACTTACTCCAAAATTGACCACGTAATTGGAAGTAAAGCACTCCTCAGCAAATGTACAAGAACAGAAATTATAACAAACTGTCTCTCAGACCACAGTGCAATCAAACTAGAACTCAGGACTAAGAAACTCAATCAAAACCGCTCAACTGCATGGAAACTGAACAACCTGCTCCTGAATGACTACTGGGTACATAACGAAATGAAGGCAGAAATAAAGAGGTTCTTTGAAACCAATGAGAACAAAGATACAACATACCAGAATCTCTGGGACACATTTAAAGCAGTGTGTAGAGGGAAATTTATAGCACTAAATGCCCACAAGAGAAAGCAGGAAAGATCTAAAATTGACACTCTAACATCGCAATTAAAAGAACTAGAGAAGCAAGAGCAAACACATTCGAAAGCTAGCAGAAGGCAAGAAATAACTAAGATCAGAGCAGAACTGAAGGAGATAGAGACACAAAAAACCCTCCAAAAAATCAATGAATCCAGGAGTTGGTTTTTTGAAAAGATCAACAAAATTGACAGACCACTAGCCAGACTAATAAAGAAGAAAAGAGAGAAGAATCAAATCGACGCAATTAAAAATTATAAAGGGGATATCACCACCAACCCCACAGAAATACAAACTACCATCAGAGAATACTATAAACACCTCTACGCAAATAAACTGGAAAATCTAGAAGAAATGGATAATTTCCTGGACATTTACACTCTTCCAAGACTAAACCAGGAAGAAGTTGAATCCCTGAATAGACCAATAGCAGGCTCTGAAATTGAGGCAACAATTAATAGCCTACCAACCAAAAAAAGTCCAGGACCAGATGGATTCACAGCTGAATTCTACCAGAGGTACAAGGAGGAGTTGGTACCATTCCTTCTGAAACTATTCCAATCAATAGAAAAAGAGGGAATCCTCCCTAACTCATTTTATGAGGCCAACATCATCCTGATACCAAAGCCTGGCAGAGACACAACAAAAAAAGAGAATTTTAGACCAATATCCCTAATGAACATCGATGCAAAAATCCTCAATAAAATACTGGCAAACCGGATTCAGCAACACATCAAAAAGCTTATCCACCATGATCAAGTGGGCTTCATCCCTGGGATGCAAGGCTGGTTCAACATTCGCAAATCAATAAACATAATCCAGCATATAAACAGAACCAAAGACAAGAACCACATGATTATCTCAATAGATGCAGAAAAGCTTTTGACAAAATTCAACAGCCCTTCATGCTAAAAACGCTCAATAAATTCGGTATTGATGGAACGTACCTCAAAATCATAAGAGCTATTTATGACAAACCCACAGCCAATATCATACTGAATGGGCAAAAACTGGAAAAATTCCCTTTGAAAACTGGCACAAGACAGGGATGCCCTCTCTCACCACTCCTATTCAACATAGTGTTGGAAGTTCTGGCTAGGGCAATCAGGCAAGAGAAAGAAATCAAGGGTATTCAGTTAGGAAAAGAAGAAGTCAAATTGTCCCTGTTTGCAGATGACATGATTGTATATTTAGAAAACCCCATTGTCTCAGCCCAAAATCTCCTTAAGCTGATAAGCAACTTCAGCAAAGTCTCAGGATACAAAATTAATGTGCAAAAATCACAAGCATTCTTATACACCAGTAACAGACAAACAGAGAGCCAAATCAGGAATGAACTTCCATTCACAATTGCTTCAAAGAGAATCAAATACCTAGGAATCCAACTTACAAGGGATGTAAAGGGCCTCTTCAAGGAGAACTACAAACCACTGCTCAGTGAAATAAAAGAGGACACAAACAAATGGAAGAACATACCATGCTCATGGATAGGAAGAATCAATATCGTGAAAATGGCCATACTGCCCAAGGTAATTTATAGATTCAATGCCATCCCCATCAAGCTACCAATGACTTTCTTCACAGAATTGGAAAAAACTGCTTTAAAGTTCATATGGAACCAAAAAAGAGCCCGCATCTCCAAGACAATCCTAAGTCAAAAGAACAAAGCTGGAGGCATCACGCTACCTGACTTCAAACTCTACTACAAGGCTACAGTAACCAAAACAGCATGGTACTGGTACCAAAACAGAGATATAGACCAATGGAACAGAACAGAGTCCTCAGAAATAATACCACACATCTACAGCCATTTGATCTTTGACAAACCTGAGAAAAACAAGAAATGGGGAAAGGACTCCCTATTTAATAAATGGTGCTGGGAAAATTGGCTAGCCATAAGTAGAAAGCTGAAACTGGATCCTTTCCTTACTCCTTATACGAAAATTAATTCAAGATGGATTAGAGACTTAAATGTTAGACCTAATACCATAAAAATCCTAGAGGAAAACCTAGGTAGTACCATTCAGGACATAGGCATGGGCAAAGACTTCATGTCTAAAACACCAAAAGCAACGGCAGCAAAAGCCAAAATTGACAAATGGGATCTCATTAAACTAAAGAGCTTCTGCACAGCAAAAGAAACTACCATCAGAGTGAACAGGCAACCTACAGAATGGGAGAAAATTTTTGTAATCTACTCATCTGACAAAGGGCTAATATCCAGAACCTACAAAGAACTCAAACAAATTTACAAGAAAAAAACAAACAACCCCATCAAAAAGTGGGCAAAGGATATGAACAGACATTTCTCAAAAGAAGACATTCATACAGCCAACAGACACATGAAAAAATGCTCATCATCACTGGCCATCAGAGAAATGCAAATCAAAACCACAATGAGATACCATCTCACACCAGTTAGAATGGCAATCATTAAAAAGTCAGGAAACAACAGGTGCTGGAGAGGATGTGAAGAAATAGGAACACTTTTACACTGTTGGTGGGATTGTAAACTAGTTCAACCATTATGGAAAACAGTATGGCGATTCCTCAAGGATCTAGAACTAGATGTACCATATGAACCAGCCATCCCATTACTGGGTATATACCCAAAAGATTATAAATTATGCTGCTATAAAGACACATGCACATGTATGTTTATTGCAGCACTATTCACAATAGCAAAGACTTGGAATCAACCCAAATGTCCATCAGTGACAGATTGGATTAAGAAAATGTGGCACATATACACCATGGAATACTATGCAGCCATAAAAAAGGATGAGTTTGAGTCCTTTGTAGGGACTTGGATGCAGCTGGAATCCATCATTCTTAGCAAACTATCACAAGAACAGAAAACCAAACACCGCATGTTCTCACTCATAGGTGGGAACTGAACAATGAGATTACTCGGACTCAGGAAGGGGAACATCACACACCGGGGCCTATCATGGGGAGGGGCGAGGGGGGAGGGATTGCATTGGGAGTTATACCTGATGTAAATGACGAGTTGATGGGTGCAGCACAGCAACATGGCACAAGTATACATATGTAACAAACCTGCACGTTATGCACATGTACCCTACAACTTAAAGTATAATAATAATAAATGTATTAAAAAAAAAGAGAGAGACAAATGTACACAGGCTCTCCCATAAAGAAAAAAATATATGTAAGTGTTTAAAACTCTTCAGTACCACCCAGGGATGTGGGAGTGTAGGGAATAGGAATATGTAAAAGAGAGAAAGTGAGGTGAGAGAGATACAAGAGTAACCTAGCCTCTGCTGCAAATGAAGGGTGTGGTAATTTTCCAAGTGAAATAATCTCAATATAGTCTTCAGTGCAGCTCTGTGTCTAAACACTACTTGGAATAGAATACCAATATTCATCAATACCTCTTCAATGGCACCTGCAGAAATTCTGTGACCTGCAACATTTATTACATCGTCCATTCGAGACATAACATACACATAGCCTTCTTCATCCATGTAACCAGCATCCATGGTATCATAATATCCCTGAAAACAAGAAAAAATAATATTTGATTAGCATGTACCATGAAGTAATGTAATCGTTTTAAACTTTGTAAAATATACAATGTAATAGAAATGGATTTACTGTGAACTTTTGCTATTTTTCATAACTAGACTAGGAAATTACACTACTTTTTATCTGGAAACTGTGCTAGAATCTCTTTGCTCCTTTAACAGCCAAGAATAAGAAGTGTTTTTAGAAATGTTTAAGTGTTTGAATATAGAGTTGTAAAGTTTATGAATCTGATTTCTTTTTTTAATGGAGAAGTAATAGCTTAATACTAATTCTAATATACTTTGATATTGCAAAGTAATTCTTTGATACATTTCTTCTTTAATTGTATTAACTGTTAAAAGCTTTAAAGCTCCCAGTGAATAATTTCCCAATACAGCACTAGTTTATTAATATAGGTTAGGATTGGACTCAAGCTTCAGTGAAATTTAATAGTAAGTATGAAATTTAATTTTTAGTCACTCAAAGTAAAACATTGTTGCTGGTCTAGAAATGACAGTAGAATAAGAATAATAAAGAATAAGAAGTAGAAAAAATAAATATTATTTTTCCTTATGCTTCTGAGTTATTTTGATACCTATGTTTATGAGCATGGACTTTAGTACAAATCCTGGAAAGCCACTATTGTGTTTCTTAGACTTTCTGAGACTTCAGTATTCTCATCTGTTAAATGGGAAAATGAGCTCTGCCTTCTAAGGCTTCTGTGAAGCACACATGAAACAGTGTATATAAGTGAAAGAGGACAGACTCTGGCATATCATGAGCTCTCAATAATTTTACTGCAATTAATACTTTTATTAATATTAGAGAGGCAACCTAGAGTAGTAGTTAAGAGTATGAACTCTCAAGCCTGACTATTTTGGTTCGTCTCAGTTCCATCACTTCTCACTTATGTGAACTCATGGGAAATTACTCAACCCTTCTGTGCTGTTATTAATTCCTCAAATAATAGGTTTGAGATGAGGTAAAAAGACAGAGTACAGAGTCACTTCACATAGTGTAGCCATAAACAGGGGCTTTGAGGGAGCTTTTAGTGTTAAAGGTGATCATGTCAATACCACATGCACATATCATTTGCCATTGCCAGGCTATAATCAATGATCTCACCACCTGCACTCTGATGATTAACTATGGCCCATCATGCAGATAGATTGGGCTTACTGGAGTCAACTACACTGACAAATCTTCCCTGCCACACTCTATCAGGGGATGTTTAATCTTGGCTATTGAGGTCATTCAATGCTGCAATTTCTTCCTAAAGAAAGTTATTTTAATTCTTGTCATTTGTCTGGTTGATTAGGTTATCTTTCCTTCACTAACAAATAATAAAGATAAAATGCTAAATACTTTGGCAAAATTTTAGTGAAATTCTGTTCATTCAGAATTTTACTTAGTGAAAAATGAGAACCAGGTGTCCCTGTTGGGGTTAGGCAGTGGGGGAGGGGGGTGTAAGTAGAGGGACAACCGAAAGATGATGTGAGCAGACCCTGATGTGTTTTATTAATGAAGTGCTGTTATAAACATAACACACATCACCACGGCATGGAGTAACAAGTTTCACATGATGACAGAATGTGAAACAGGAAGGCACTTTTTGTTATCCAGGACGCTGGGTGTTGGGCTTTGAGTACAGTGTTTCTGTCCTGTATCTGTATTTTTAAAATAAGGTTTAAAAATAAAGCACTCAGAGAACATTCAAGAAATGGTGTCAAAAATAAAGAAATGGAAAAATACAACTTCTGGGCAAGCTGAATGGAATTTGCTCATATAACCAATAAGAGGTTAAAGGGTCTGAATGACATTATGTAATTCTGATTTGTTACTCTCTGTCTGTTGATACAGAGGAAGCAAGTAGAGGAAACAATATAGAAAGTCCAAACGACATTTTTATGTAACAAATAATGTCCTGATGTCCTGACACTGAGGACTATTAAATTCTAGGAAAAGCTGCTAAGAAAAACCAAGAAATGTCTATGTCTAGAGACTGACAATAAGTATAAAATTGACTTATTTAGATAATTATGAGTTGGGCATTCTTATCCCTGGGAGCTGGAAACTGGTCCAGATAACCTTTAAAATTTTCTTTTTGATCTACGATTCTAGGAGCAAGTTTCTCAATTTAATAGGCAAGAATTATAGAAAAGTACATAAGAAGATAAAAAAAAAGCATATTAAAGTTCTTACAGGAAATTTTTCAAAGTATAAATGCTTGAATGCTTCCTGATTCTTCCAGAGTCCTGAAAAGGCCCCAGGTGGCAATGGCAACCTTATATAAAAACAGAGCAGTTAAAATTATGATGAAAGTGATAATAAAGACAGGTTGATTAGAACTATTATTTTTCTAGTGTGATGGATAATTACAATTCAAATCCCACATTGAAATATAACCCCTAAATCTGCTGGATAGCTCATGTCTAACTGAGGTTTATGTAGCTGACCATTGTACAGCAGAATTGTTGAAGAATGACTTTAGTCTCTGGAAAGTGCACAAAAGGCACAAATATGTGGAATTCAAATAGCTATTAGCAATAATCATTGTTTCAATGAAAAACATAGTATCTGCAAAAAAAGAACCAAAAAACGTGTCATTGAATTACTTTCTTAGAAAACTATTCTTTCACCATTGAAAAGTTAATTTTTTGAAGTATCAACATACTGTCATCTTTGCCTGTCTCTTTGTGTAACAGAATATTCTAATTAAGCACTCAGTGTACAAACTTATCTTCATAATCAATATGCCTCCCTCCGCTGGGAATTCTCTCTTACTGCTTCCTCCTCCTTTTTCTTTTCATGATCATCCAGAACTATGTGATTTCTCACTTCTATAAACACATGGAAATGCTTCAGCATAGAAAATACACAGAACTATGTATCTTTTGTTTTCAGCAAATTTCCTCCTTATACTTCTTTCATTTATAGTGTCAAACAGGTGTTATATGCATGGCAAAGGCTTAACCTCTATCTGTCTACTTGTTTTATCTATCTATGTTTACATAAATAAATGAAATTCTCATATTTTTTCCTTGTAGGAAGTGCCTACTAACAAAGACAACCACTCAAATTGCTTTCTGAACACAGAAACCTTTTAGATACTCTAGTTTGGAATTTTCAATACTGTAAAACGTAGGGGCTTTCAAAACCTACCCTCCCATATTTACGCAATAAAAAAAAACACTAAATGGAGTTGTAAATTCATAGTTCTGACGATGAGAAAATTGAAAATGAAGTACAGATGGCTAGTGTCCATGTAAGACGACATCACACATTCTCCACAAGCAGGATTTTCGGGTCTGACAGTACAAAAGAAAGCAGTGTGGTCACATGGCCCCACCTCAACATTAGAACTTCATGGCACTGAATTTTACTCTCACATTCTGTCAGGAACAAAATGCTGTTACAAGTGGAGGCAGCTGCCTATGCCTCCTTGAGCAGCCCAGTAGACACTGCCCATTTGTATAATGTCCAGCCTCCCAGTAGTGATTCAGGGGAGGAGTTCTCTCTTGCTAGATGCTCTTTATTTAAAATTATTTTAAGACAGAGGAAATATACTATGTCAGCATTTCTGGACTTCATGTAATTACATAAAATGCACATGAGGGTATTTTGTAATCTGTAAAATAATCCAAAGAAATGCTGTTGTATTGTTGCTGTTGCTGTTGTGATTATTACTGTATGCTAAATCCATATGAAGGCAATAGGTTGTAGCCAATAATCCCTCCAGTTTCTTTTAACTGAGCTTATTATGTAAATACTTGTAAATAACCATATAGATAACAGCACTTCATTAGTTTGTTTTAATTGTTAATATTTTACAGAAAAGTGTAAAATCATTGATTTTTAAGCACTGAAATAAAATAAGACTATAATAAATACTAAAAATCAATTTAGCAGCACTTTCAGGATGCTGAAGGTGAAAAAGTGAAGAGGACCTTAGGAAAAAAAGTGGCAAATCACATGCCAATATGGGCAAAGAGAAATAACATTAGTGAGTGAAGCAATTGTATGTAAAATAAATGATAATAAACCTGATGAAGATGCATTCTGCTTGCATATTAAATAACAGACAATTTTCAGTTGCTCCCAAGAAATATATAATGATATACAGGGTTTTTCTGTATTTCATGGTGCCATTTTTGACATATACATGGGTATTGGAAATTATTGCTCTACTATACTAAAGAAAAAGAAGAAGTATCTGTGATAATCAATGGCAGCTGACATTTATGATGGATTGAAGGCAATAGAGAGTGGTGGAGTCTGAAGCAAATTACAGTGTATATGCCAGGTACAATGGGAACAGCTGTTTCTTAGTTCCACCTGATTGCTGATCCAAATTTCTGAACATGTAATATTGCCCATGATGAGAGCTATGCATATCAAAAAATACATATTAAAAAGGCATTTTTTCCCATTTTATCTACCCCAAATCAAACATTTTGGTCCACCAGCATCCACACACTATCTACTCACGGCAGAGACTTCTACCTGTTCGCAACCATAACCTAAATGAGTTAGTATTTAGTGCTTTTTGCAAGAGCTGAGTGTCCTGGTAGCCTAGTATGTACCTAATCCAGAGTGTATAGATAGGACCAAGAGGATTGCATTTTACAGAAAGAATATTACTAGAGAGAGAGAGAAAATCTCATACTTTCCAGAAGCCAATTATGTTTGCAACTTCTATTTTTAAAAGAAGATGCCCTGCTAACCTGTATTTCCTCTTACCTCATGAGAGAAAATACAGTGCTAGCAATTTGTAACAGACAGAGTATATTCTTTTTTCTTTTTTTTTTACAGTGATATTCTTATTATTTTTTCTTTTTTTATTTATGTTTTTATGATACTTTATGTTCTAGGGTACATGTGCACAATGTGCAGGTTTGTTACATATTTATACATGTACCATGTTGCTGTGCTGCACCCATTAACTCGTCATTTACATTAGGTATTTCTCCTAATGCTATCCCCTCCCCCCCTCCCCCCACCCCACAACAGGCCCCAGTGTGTGATGTTCCCCTTCCTGTGTCCAAGTGATCTCATTGTTCAATTCCCACCTATTAGTGAGAACATGCGGTGTTTGGTTTTCAGTTCTTGCGATAGTTTGCTGAGAATGATGGTTTCCAGCTGCATCCATGTCCCTACAAAGGACATGAACTCATCCTTTTTTATGGATGCATGGGATTCCATGGTGTATATGTGCCACATTTTCTTAATCCAGTCTGTCATTGATGGACATTTGGGTTGGTTTCAAGTCTTTGCTATTGTGAATAGTACCACAATAAACATACATGTGCATGAGTCTTTATAGCAGCATGATTTATAATCCCTTGGGTATATACCCAGTAATGGGATGGCTGGGTCAAATGGTATTTCTAGTTCTAGATCCTTGAGGAATCACCACACTGTCTTCCACAATGGTTGAACTAGTTTACAGTCCCACCAACAGTGTAAAAGTGTTCCTGTTTCTCCACATCCTCTCCAGCACCTGTTGTTTCCTGACTTTAATGATCACCATTTAACTGGTGTGAGATAGTATCTCATTGTGGTTTTGATTTGCATTTCTCTGATGGCCAGTGATGATGAGCATTTTTTCATGTGTCTGTTGGCTGCATAAATGTCTTCTTTTGAGAAGTGTCTGTTCATATCCTTTGCCCACTTTTTGATGGGGTTGTTTGTTTTTTTTTCTTGTAAATTTGTTTGAGTTCTTTGTATATTCTTATAATTAATTGATGACTACAGAATGAAAGCATAGGCCATCTCCCAGAAAAAAATAAGCCTTAAGGACACAGGCTTCCAGAGCTATTGCACAAAACTTTAAATATCTGCACAAAATTCCTGAAGAACAAGGACAATAGACATTTTTATATCATCTCTCATTCTTACAAGATAGGTCTGAGTAACTTTATATATACCTCTAGACCCTGGGAATTAAGAATAACACACTATGGGGTGCATGAACACTGAGGACTCTTTGAACCCCCTGAAATTTAATGTAAAACTTGACTGTATGTTTCCCCGGAGAATGTCTTTGGCTTTCATCCAATTATTGGAAGGTTAGTAACAATCACCAAATATTAAAACCTCTGTTCAATGAAAAGCCTAACCTAAAATGTACTTCAGCGGTAAAAATAGGTCATCCTAATCATATTGAAAAGTATCTATAATCTTAATCATTAAGAACAGAAAATCTCAGCTCTTCACTTTCTCTCTGGAATTAAAGCCACCCTTAAAGAGGGACATCATATATCTAGCCGATTCCCTTTGGATTACAGAGGTGATTGCTATTAAATATGACACATGGTGCTGGGAAATGGCAGCAAAGAGAAAAAGAAAAAGAGTGAGAAGTGGGGGAAGAAGTAAAAGAGGTAAAATGAGAATGAGGCCCCAGAATAGTGAAAGGATAAAAGCAGGTGATGGTATCATTCAAATCATCCTGAAGAGGCATCTAACAAATAATTCAATTTATACAATATGTGAAAGACATTTTGTACAAAAGAAAACATGAGAGAGGAGTGAGCTCAAAGAATGTGACATGCAGAAAGTGATCTATGATTTCAATCTTGAAGAATAGGTTCAGGAAGCTGAGAAAGGAATAAGAAGGAAAGACACTTCATGCTGTGTGACCAACATACCTAAGCCCTTCCTTCCTTTCATGTGTTTCTTTGTTTCATTCATTTTTTCCATTCAGTCAGTTAATCAGCAAATAGATACTGATTTCTTAAAATATGTAAGGTATAGCAATAAGGGCTTAAAAATGAAGTGAATAATGAGTGCACAATTACAAATGGTCTGCTCAATCTAATCAACACTTACAGTGCATGTGCATGCGTGTGTGTGTGTGTGTGTATAAATAGTCCTCGGCATTATGAATAGGTGTGATGGTTAATTCTATGCATCAATTTAGCTTGGCCAGGGTACCCAGATATTTGATCAAGCATTCTAGGTGTTTCTGCAAAGGTATTTTTTTTAGATGAAATTAACATTTAAATCAGTAGATTTAGAGTAAATCAGATTACCCTCCATAATGTGAATGGTCCTCATCCAATCAGTTGAAGTCCTTCATAGAAAAAAAAAGTCTGACCTCCCAGGAGGAAGAGGGAATTCTGCCTTCAGACTCAAACTACAACTTTTCCTGGGTCTTCAGCCTGCTGGCCTGTCCTGCAAATTTTATACTTGCTAGCCTTCACAACTGCATGAGCTAATTCCTTAAAACAAATATTTCTCCCTCTCTATACATATGTGTGTGTGTGTATATATATGTGTTTATGTATATATATGTGTGTGTGTGTGTGTTGGGGGGAGGTGTGTACATCCTATTGGTTCTATTTCTTCAGAGAACCCTGACTAGTACAATAGGACATGTTAAAGTCAAGTTACCAAAGGTGTTTTAAAAACTAAAGATGTAGTTGGATCTTTGTTCTAAGAAGAGTGCTAAAGCAGGTGTGATGAACTGGATAACGAGAAGCCACGGTAAGAGGATGAAAATTAAATGTGAGGGTTGAAGAAAAGAGAAAAATCAAAGTTGACTCTTAAAGTTTCTATAGAAAGTTTCTATTCTAGATGGAAATAGAAAGTTTCTATTCCAGATCAATAGTGATGCCAACACAAAGAGCGCAATGTAGTAAAAGCAGTATTTTCAGGAGTGGTGGAATGTTGGGATTTGTACAAGTAGAGAGGTGACAGATAATTTGTTTAGATACTGAATTTTAGCAATGTGTGGCATCATAAATGGAGCTATCAAGTAATATGTCAATAAATATATGTCTGAAATCAGAAGGGAGATGAGCCTGGGTGGACATATTGATATGCTCACCATGTGTAGCTAGGTAATTACAGAAATCTTAGAAATTGATGAGATGATTCACAGAGAGAGTATAAAAGAAGAATGTAGCTCTACGGCTACATATCAGTGTTAAAGAAATACCAAAGAAGAAAACTCCACTGAGAAAAAAAAGAAAAGAAAATCAGAGATATTATGAGAGCCAGGGGAAAGTAGTATCTAAGAAGCCACTAGAATACAGTTTTAATAATGACCGAGTATGAAACGAGGTTAAATGAAGTGTAAACTTTGTTTGAAAGCAGATGCAACAGTGATCATGGAACTTAGTAATTAAGATGTGCATTTTCTCACAATTGTCATTTCAATGGAGTGGGGAAAGCAACAGCTGGAGTGATTAAGAAATAAACAGGAAGTAAGTAGGCATGGTAAGTTTAGACCATACTTCTTAAAATTTGTGGGTGATTGGAAGGAGACGTATATGTCAGTGGTTTAATGCACAAAGGCAGGTTTATTTAATATGAGAAAGATTTGAGTGGAAGTAGCCAGTGGAGAGAGAAAAGATGGAGATTTGAACAGTAGCGAAGAAAACACCAGAGGAATTATTCGATGGCCTTGTTTATTTATTCATTTATTTATGCGTTAACACAAACATTCATTTTCTTCCTTTGGTCAATATTTGTTAGGTGTTTGGTATTCCTCATGCACCATGTTACACATTAACGACCCAAGGATATAAACTATGATCACAGACACATGGAGATCCTAGCACTTTGTGAACTACAAGAAAAAGAAATTTAGTATTTTTAGAATACAGATAGGGAGGATAGTGAATGATGTCTACTCCATTAAGTTAATGAAATGACATCAAATGCAGCCACTCAAGTGTTCGTCAGGTGAACTTTACAGAAGGTGGTTAAACTCCGCCTTGCCAGTAGTGCTTAGAAGAGAAGTTTTTATCCCCATCCAAGGTGTGGACCTGCTGGAAATAGCATGTGTGTTTGTCCTAAGTTGAGATGCTCTCAGAAAACTACTTCATCATTCACAAGTCTGACTGAGGATCAGACTGAAAAGCAAGATATGAAATTGCAATTGGTAATTGATAGGATAAGATAAGCACATACTTTCTGTTCCTCACTAACACAATGTGGTGTCTTAAAAAATCAGATGTGGTAATTTGAATATTGAGAAAAATCTCTAAAGAAAGACTCATAAAGGAAGACATACGATATTCCTAAAGAAAAGGGGAATAGAAAAAAGGATTCAGAATTGGAATCATTTGTTTTCAATAGACACACACATACAGAAACACACACACACACACAAAGTAGTTCCCCTTTATCTACATGGAATATGGTCCAAGACTCTCAGTGGGTGCCTGAAACCATGGTAGTACTGAACCCTACATATAATAAGGTTTTTCCTATACATACATAGCTATGATAAAGTTTAATTTATAAATTAGGCACAGTAAGAGAAGAACAGCGACAACTAATAACAAAATAGAACACTTAGAACAATATGCCAGCATCACTACTATTGTGCTTTAGGGTCATTGTTAAGTAAAATAAAGGTTGGTTGCACACAAGCACTAGACACCTAGACAGCCAATCTGATAACCAAGATGCCTACTAAGTGACTAAAGGACAGTAGCATAGACAACACGGATACACTGGACAAAGGGCTGATTCACATCCTGGCAGGACTAAGCAGGACAGTAAAAGAATTCATCACCTACTCAGAATGGTGTGCAATTTAAAACGTGAATTATTTATTTCTGAAATCTTCCATTTAATAACTTTGGACTGTGGTCGACCACAGGTAACTGAAACTGTGCAAAGTGAAACTATGGTTAATAGGGATTGCTCCATGTGCATACATACATATATGTATTTACATATATATGTGTAAACATGTGATAAGAAAATGTGATCAATGAAAGAAAACATGGGAAAAGAAGCAATAAGATCCAGATAGATATTAGGTGCATATGAGCTACAGCAGAATTTTTTTTTTTTTTTTCAGTATTTCAAATGAACACCTTTCTTCTTATTGTTAAGGATTATTACACATTAAGGGAAGGTCTTCCTTCTGGAACAATGGGGTGCACTGGAGCTCTTTTTCTAAAGTTATAGAAAAAGAATTTTTTTTCTACAGTTACAAGAATGTAAAAATGTGTTGGATTGGCAGAAGGAAGGGAAAGATGCAAAAATACTAAGAAATGAACTAGTTGATACCTATACTCATCCCTCAAATGTGAAAGCAAATGCCACCACCTCGTGATACCTTCCCCAACTCTGCCAAGCAGAGTGAAAGAGGGAGTTTTGGTACAACTCATCCAATTATGAATTGAGAGTCCTCTTAGATAATTCTCTTTCCTAAAAGACCATTCTGAAGGGGAAAGGTGAATAAGTGAAGCAGCAGTGACAGTCACGTGGGAAGGGAAGAATTAGAGTTCTGAGAAATCCTTAAATAGCTAGGGCAGGACAAAGGATGTCCATCACCCTAGAAGGTAACACATTCCTAGCCAATCTGAAATATTACACTCCTAGATGCCTCCTATCCTAGATAAAAAATGGTCTATTTTTCACTGCTCCATCTGGAATTTCCATGGCAATAGAAATAAATTGAAGACTGTTCCCTAGAGAGATCTGGGTTAAATCCCAACTTTGCACTCTCAGTATTTCCTATGGGGTCCTTAGAATTTTCTCGAGATTTTCATATGAAGTTACTTTTTATCTCCCCAGAAGAGATTGACTATAATTTATTTCCCTCGGCGCAGACAAAAGACTGGGCAATAATGTGAGTTCTAGCTGTGAAAGTATTAATGTTGCATACTTTGTAATGTCTAGAATGAGGAGGATAATGTTTGCCTATTGCCTAACTCATAGTGTTGTTAAAAGGCTAATAAAATATCACAGTCAAAACGGTATATGAGATTTAGAAAGGAACAGGATTATAATTATGTGACATGCTTAGTTATACTCAAAGGATACCCTGATGAAAAGAAAGCTTCCCTGACTCTTTCCCAAGATGGCAACACAGTGACCGAATCATTCATATGAAGCTGTAAATATGTGAATAGGTGTCGTTAACCATATCTGAAGAATGAGAAATTGGCAGGCACTAAAGTAAAAGCCACCTGGACAATCCCATACAACTCCCTCACACCCCACTATGGCTTGCAGGATATAGCACAGGGTGAACAGGCCACACTTCCAATAGCAACAATGGATCTGGTCAGAGAAAAATGTTTGTCCATCAGAGAGAAAGAGCCAGAGACCTACGGCTTTAATAACAATGAGCACTGTGCTAGGAAGAAAGGCAATTGCAGTTAAAATTTTCTTTCATGCCCTACTGTCTGTTGCCTGGAAATTACTGACTCAGTTTTATTTCTGCACTTTGGAGCTCTGGATGCAATTACACGAACACCTTCTAAAACTGATGAGTATTTTGTATTCATAGGAATTCAGATCCCATAACTTTCTTACTAAATTAACTGCCTGGAGTAGGTTTCCAAATCAAAAGAATTTTCTAACGTTCATGTGGACATGAAATTCTCTCTTCTACTAGAAAGATAAATTCTATGAATGTAAGTAATCTAATAAAACACTAAAATTGCAGGATTCCTTTTTATTATATCCTAAGGCCTATAGTAGTTTAGGAGTTGCCTAAATGGCCAACTTCTAGTCAAGGGGTCCCCAGGAGAACAAAGCAGTGCTTTTCAGAATGTCATAAAAAAGAATGTAGAAAAATCTAGGTGGATCAAAAGGTTTTTTGGTTTTTGTTTACTTGTTTGTTTGTTTCCACATATTACTATTTCTAAATATGAACCTACACAATGAGTCTTAAGATCTATAATGTGAAATGTTATAGATGTTAAATATAAAAACATCCTACTCATACTGCAGGCAGCCATTGGGATATGTGAATCCTTTTCAGGTTGATAAGTTAGAGTGAAATGGCTGCTGGCAATGTGGGTTTCAAAAGGAAATTCTTGCTCTCGTAGATAAAATGAGTTCCTGAAAAAAGGTTTCAAAATCTGTTTTGTTACAGAGAGAACAGGAGAGAGATAAATCTTGGTGGTAACCTTTGTTTTCTGATTATTTCTACCTTACCTTTCTAATACAAAAAGATTTATAATATATTCAAATATCTAGTTTCACTGTTAACCTAAGACAGGAATCAAATCTACTGTTTGTCATAACATATTACATCATCAACTAATTTATAATGAAATCTCAGAACCCCAGATCTGTACAATAAAATTCTTTTAGGAATACAGAGGGAAAAATATAATTGTGAATTGGTGACAATCTAAACCATAGAACGCTTTAAGGCAATAGTTGTTAGTTTTAAGTATTTGAAATAACACTAATGGCTATAAGAAAAAAATTACAGTTTACATGGGACACTGCTATATTTTATTATCTCTGAATGGATGTGGGGTGAAGCAGCCCATAATTAGAGTGACAAAACAGATGAGGAGTTTAAAACCGTGCTGGCATCAAATGCCACCTCTGAGATCTTGCAAAAGGTTGTTTTATGAAATAGATGACTCACAAAGTTAGGAGGTTATATAAAAATGTATGCTGCTAAAGTGCTTTGAAAAGCTTTCAAAAAACATTTTATTCCCTAAGCAAGCTAAACATCCACCCACAAACATGTTCAAATTATTAATTTCTTTAGCAGCCCTTCCCTTCTTCCCTTGCTGCTTTTCCCTTGAACAGGTCAAATTTGAATTAGCTGTATGTTACTACAGATTCCGGCTCAGAGAACTGTGAATACAAATGGTATGTTCAATATTTAATTTTTTCATTTTGTTGGATATGTTGTTTTAAAATGGAAACTTTTAACAAAGTAACATAGTGCTTACATGTTTACTGATAAGAGCATGAGAAGAATTACATCATAACTTGTATGCTTTCTATTAGCTTTCTATATAGTTAAAATATCTTTACCTGAAGAAACATCCTCTTTTTAAACCACCATTTTTCATATAATTTTCATTGAATTTAAAATATCTTCTTTATAGGAAGCAATCTTATACCAATCTGAGAATGCCAAGTAATAAGAGTTCTTTTGACTTCCAATAGAAATAAATAGGAAAGCAAATCATTTTTAAAACCTGATGGTCTGTATTTATAGTAGCTCAATCTGGTGAATTCTACTACTTAAACCCTATCAGTAAAGATGTCAATATCATGCTAATCAGAGGGACTAAAGCAACCTCTCTTTCAATTATTAAAATATCACATACTGTGAACCTTCTAACTTAATCAACTTCCATTTCTGCTTCCACTAGCACACAAATTTTAAAGTACCTGTCTTGATATAATTAAAGTAAATTTAAATATTTTCACTTTAAATGGTAGCACTTTTGCCTATCAAATGAACAATGATTAAAAAAATGTTAAGAAGATGGGATATTTGGTAAGTCTGGAACTTTATAAGATGATACTGTTTGATGCAGTAATTATACTTTCAGCAATCTCTTCAATACTATTGCAATTATCAGAAAAGCAGAAAAACAAGACCAAAAAATGTTTAATATAGTATTATTTATAATCATAAAATTCAAAAAATGCTAAGAAGCCTATACCAGGGATAAAAATTTTAAAAACAGAGTAAAAATTAAACATGTCTGTGAGACAACGGTAAGGGAAAACAGGAATACACAAAAATAAATTGATTCACCATTGTAAAATGTTTGTCAAAAAGTGGAAAGTCAAATCAGAAACAGAAAATCAAATATTGCATGTTCTCTTTCATAAGTGAGAGCTAAGTAATGGGTACACATGGACATAATGATGAAAACAAGAAACTCTGGGGACTCCAAAATGTGTGAGGGAGGGAGTTAAGGGTTGAAAAACGACCTATTGGATACTACGTTCACTATTTGGGTGATGGGTTCACTAGAAGTCCAAACCCTAGGATTATGCAATATACCATGAAACAAACCTGCAAATGTACCCCTGAATCTATACCAAAAATAATGTAGAAAGTCATATATATTACAAAATTAATAATGTATTGCTGAGAGGTGAGAGTACAGAAACTTTATTTCCATGTTTTTATTTTTTGTATGTAAGTTAACTGTATCATCTATACATAACCTGTAAAATGAAAAAGAAAGTTATTTAAAAAGATGCAAAATTTGTGGTTTTTGAAAATTGCATTTAAATTGGTTGTATTTTATGGGGCTTCTATGTTTAAACTACAACACAGCTGACACAGTTCTTAGGCAACACACAAGTTCTTTCTACAACTGCCTCAGTAGCAATAACACTGCAATGACTCAATTTTTTCTTAATATATACACCAGTTTTTGCCCTTTAAAATAGTAGTATTGAAATTTTTGCTTACTTTACCACAATATTTCCTAAACACCGAGCCTTCAGTTTTTGCATGTTGTCATCCAAAATCATAACTACAAAGTAAAAGATAAATATTTGAATAAAAATACGTAACTTTAAAGCTTAAACATTTTTCTATATTTTTATATTCAATCCACAAAACTCTAGCTTAAGAAAGTAATATTTTAATTCCTGTGAGACCATGAACATATATAAATTAAAATATCTTACCAAAAAAAAAGAGCACATGTATTTGATTCTTAACAACATCAAACATTTTCCTTCAGAATATCCCTTAAATGAAGACATCATATTTCAAACATGTGATAATTTCACCTCTATGTCTATGTCCACTAAATATATCCTTGTAATCTATTAGAACCATTAAAAATATGTTCAGCTTTTTAAAAAGTAAAGGAAATGAAGTTTTCAAACATACCAAAAATTATTATACGCAACAAAAATAAAAGACTTACAAGCACCAAAAACCCTTTATTCTGATTTAAAGCTTAATATCCACTTAGGAGCTTTAAATTAGGTCAATTTAATCCTCCCAAATTATCTCAGTACTTTCTGTGCTGTCCTGATAAAATCCTAAAAGAGTTTAGGAGATTAAAGCTTGTATCCACATTCAGTAACCCTTGGTGCAAACTAAATATGAAGATAAGTCATCATCTTCTAGGCTTTAATAGATTATGTATGTGGCCTCATTCATCCAGGTAATTCTACCTTAAGCAGCTATGAGAAGAGAAGATTGTTGCTCTCAGAAAAAAAAAAAATTAATCGTTCCCTTCTTTGTGTTCCTGAAGCACTTTGTTTTAAAATTCTGTATTGACAGTTAGGAGAAGTACCTGTATCTCATTAGATTGTGAGTTCATGAAGGCCATGGCTAATTTATCTTTGTTTCCCTAAATCCCAGTACAATGGCCAAATCACTATATGCCCCTGGGCACATTCTGTTACCCATTCAGTTTCCCTGTCTATGAAATGGGAGAAGTTTCTTTGTCATAGCGCTTATGCAAGAAGTATTTTTAAAATGTATACAAAGTGACAAGCTTGCATAAGGTACTCAATAAATGTGTCACATTAAATTAAATGTTTTTATACAAAAAGGATTTTCTTTTCTTTCCTAAAAGGATCCTGCCATTTTTATTACTATACTATTTAATCTTACATTAAGATTTTAATTTCTAAACAATCACAAAACGTAAAATTTATCAGTCATAAAGTCACTGGTTCATTGGTTATAAATGTTTAACCTATACTGTCTGCAAGCCAGTGTCTTCAGACAATGAGAAACTTCTGTATTAAAGTTACATGAGGGAAAAAAGCGTAACTATTTCTTACAACTAGATAGAAAAATGGTACTGAAATACTAACAGAGAAATGTGTTTAACATCTTCCACCATCAGAAACCCCTAAAAATGTCTCAACATAAAAGCATTTTTTCTGATAAAAGGAGAAGAGATGACAGACTGTTCAAACAGAGGATTTCACTAAATCTGGGTTCACCATTCCAGGGCTGGAGAAGTCACTGACTTCACAGAATATCTATTTCTGCACCGAATAATAATAATAATAATAAAATCTGAAGTGTCTTTTTATAAATGTATCTGCTAGGTTAAACCAAATGATCCATGCTTTTGTAACTAGTCATTGTCCTAGAAGGAAAATCCAATATTTTTATGTTAGAGAAGCAAAAGACAAATCTCTGAATTTTGTAGTTTACATACAAATAAGAAATATATGTCAGGAATCATATTTTGTCTCCCAAAGCTGGGTTTACTTCATAGTTCTATTAAGCCAAACTGTGTGACCTTAAGCAACTTACAAAACCTCTGTGCCTCATTTTCCTTGTCTGTAAAATGAATGTGGTAGTCTAACTCAAGTCAGTCCTCCGACTTTCCTGAAATATTAGTAGCACTACTAGCTAAGACGTATTCTGTCTTTCTACTGGTAGGCGCTGTGTTAATGCTTTGTTGCATAACATCACAAAACAGAATCCCTGGAAAGCATATGAAAATATTACTCTTATTTAGAAATAAGGAAACAATGTTTGAAAAGTTAGATGACTTGTATAATTTATACACCTAGGGAGAGCCATCCAAGGGAAATTACTGAATAATGATTACTACCCTAAATTTAAAAACAAAAATTGACAGGATATTATAGCTTTTAGTCACATAAAGTCAGCACCAAATAAATGTGTTCTTTTGGGATTCTCCCCCTTTGTTTTTATTTTTATTATTTATTTATTTATCTTTTGATACAGAATCTTACTGTGTTGCCCAGGCTGGAGTGCAGTGGCATGATCTCAACTCACTGCAACCTCTGCTTCCTGGGTTCAAGCAATTCTCGTGCCTCAGCCTCCCAAGTAGCTGGGATTACAAGCGCACACCACCACACCTGGCTAATTTTTGTATATTCAGTAGAGACAAGGTTTCACCATGTTGGCCAGGCTGGTCTCAAACTCCTGACCTCATGTGATCCGTCTGCCTTGGCCTTCCAAAATGCTGGGATTACAGGCATGAACCTCTACTTCTGGTCTGTTTTTATTTTTAAACAATAAGGTTTAAAAATTTTGTCCTCACTCCTAAATTAAAAGGCAGCAAGTGTAATATATAATAAGAAATTGCAGCTTTTGAAATGAAAGCAAGCAAATTCTGAGGATAATGGTTTGCATTGTCCCCAGGATCTAACAAGTGGTGTTAAGAAAACTACTTAGTCTGTTAACTAGTTTGTTAACTCATCTCTAAAATAGTAATGATAGCTCTGAATTAAATATACTTCAGCATGAAATGAAATGATGTATGTAAAGTACTGGGCCCCAGCAGGTGTTTCCTTCATAGTAATTTCACACCCATATTCCTAACATACCTTATAAATGACATTATTTTTGTGGTTACGACAGTCATTTAGAACATATCCTGGAAATCCACAACCTACTTTCCATAGCAAAAATTCAGGCATTCTTTTTTAATACAAGACATTCATTCAACTGAATTCTAATTAAGCATCTAGTTTGTTTCATGCAATATAATACATACCAGATGCAAGAAAATGCCACATTTATTAACATTACATATTATCAGGGTCACTCCTTACCATTGTATCCTGGAACACTTTTTCCTGCTTGCCCTGGTGGAGGTGTTTTAGAATTGCCTAATCCAACACATGACGCTGTAATTGGAGATCCAGTCTCTGGAGAAAGAAATGTTATTTATCACTTCATGTTTTAACTCGGAATCATAATGTTTCTTGAGTACAAGCCACTCTACCCCATCCTAGTTTGGCACATAATGTAGTTGCGTTAGGAATAGATGAATAGTGCAAATATATTATTAAAAAATTTAAAACTATCTAGGAACTTATAATATATCCACAGTATTAAAACTTAAGAATTCATAATTAGAATAATTTATATAGTAGTGTTTCTTCTAAAGAAAAGAAAGGCTGCTCTAGTGTTTGCAATTGTGGATCAGCAGGCGTGAAGAATGGAAAATGATGTGACTGCGACGGTTCTACAATACACATTAAAAGCTAAATGATCACTAGAAAAGATGCTTTCTCTTGACTCACCTAAAGTTATTTTATCATTGTTAATTACGACTGTGTCAAAATATTTTTGTTATTTCTAGCTCATTCTCTAGAATAAGTAACCCAAAGATTTTTGAAATCATTAGGTTGATGCAAAAGTAATTGTGGTTTCTGCCATTACTTTTAATATATGGATAACATCATGCTCTAATTTCCTAAGAATTACACTTGCCTAGAGAACCTGCATCTAAAGCTGAATTTGGCAATACTTTATCAAGTTGTTCAATCTGCTGTTCCTGGATGTTAGAGGCCCCAAAACACAGGGAGGAAGATGATTATACTCTGCTGACTATTTCATCAAAACCATGAACTTTCTCACAATTAGTCTGCAATGATTGACAAAAATGCGAAATTTGTCTTCTGTGTTTCAAGTTGTAACAGCCAGAATATTAGCTATTACCTGATAACTATAAGTTCTGAAAGTGGTTATTTTTAATGGAGGGATGCACTTATTAATATTGATAAAATCAAGTTTGGAGTTAACACAATCTTTGGAATATGAAACATATATGTACAAAAGGGCAGGAAGATAGTATTTAGATAGTGAAAAGTTTGGGAATTACTGGCTTAGTATTACACACATAACCTACACATACACATACCCAAGGAATTAACTGCCAAACCCATCATATCTAAAGTAATCCAAAAAATTAAAGACATCCATCTTCTGAAGTACTCAGAATGTGTTCCTTCTACCATGGGCTCTACCATAATTTATCACATACTTATATCACTTGAGAATGATGGGAAGAATTTATTACTGTTCTTTACCTTTCAGAGTAGTTCATTTTATTATTCACATTTTATGGATGGTGGCTCAGCTGGCATCAATAACAGAAGATGAACTCTTGAACATCAAAACACAGTTCCTAAGTCACAGTCTACGCTAAAGATGAGAAGCCATATGGTCACTGCTGAGGATCATTGGCAAGTAACCATAGCAGACATTTCTCATGTTTAACAAAGAGTTCTAAAGTATTTTCCAAGCATGACCAAAAAAAAAAAAAAAAAAAAACTGGGGCGAAGGTATTTTATGAAATGGCAATCCATAGCCGTGTAATACTCCTGCTAATTTTCCCTACAACATAATCAAAGCAAGGGAGGAAATCTGCACGGTCAGAAATGTTAACAGCATTTCCCCCTCTGTGTTTTCAGAAATGTCCAGGTGCTCACCTCAGCTATCCTTCGAAATGGATATAAGAAGACAAGAGCAGGGTGATGACAGGAAGCAGTCTTGTAGAGTGAGGTGCTTAAAAGAAGGTACACAGAATGAATAAGATGATAATAGGAAGAGAAGCTACTCAGACACATTAGGAAAGGAGGTACCACCTTCAAGAAGCTTTTGTTACCTCTACTACCTGGTGCAAGGAAGCTGCTAGAGCAAATCTATTTAGAAGTATTTCTTACTAAGTTTAGTTTGTCAGTAGGGACACTCCAGTTACCTGGTGTTCAAACTCTCTGCAGTTCTTAACACCATAGAGTTTTCATAGCTTGTCAACAGATGGCTCTAGAATCTAAAGTGTACCTACCAATGACTCTTGTACCTACTGTCTAAAAGAAAAACAAACAAAAACACACCTCGAGAAAACTCTAACTGCCCCATTGTTCACCCCATCTCAGTGTGGATTCTCACGAAAGACGTTATCACTCTGCTCTTCCTATCGCACTGGGAGAAGGGGGATGTAGGAAAAGAAGGTGAGAGTATAACGTAGTCTTAAATAAAGCTGCGAGACTGCAAGGAAGGATTAATGAAGCATTGTCCATATTCACTGCCTAAGTAAGCTTATATATGAACCTCCTGAGATTCCCAAGCATCTTTCTATAGTAATTATTTATTTATAATCCTTATCCTTCATCTTTTTTACACATTATGACTATAATCACAACTATGAAAAGCTTATTTTTCTATATGATTAATTTGAGTCTTAATCTTAAGGGTGCTGAAAATGATTATTTGTTTAGGTTACCTAAAGTAGATAATATATGTTTATACTTTGCACATTAATAATTCAAGTGTCTTGTTGGCTTTATTTTGATTGATTCATTCGTAGGATTAGAAGAAGAACTATTGCTAGCTGGGCGTGCTGGCTCATGCCTGTAATTCTGGCACTTTGGAAGGCTGAGGCTGGTGGATCACCAGAAGTCAGAAGTTCGGGACGAACCTGGCCAACATGGTGAAGCACCATCTCTACTACAAAGACAGAAATTAGCTAGGCGTGGTGGTACACGCCTGTAATCCCAGCTACTCGGGAGGCTGAGGCAGGAGAATTGCTTGAACTCAAGAGGCAGAGGTTGCAGTGAGCTGAGATTGTGCCACTGCACTCCAGCCTGAGCAACAGAGCGAGACTCCATCAAGAAAAAAAAAGAAAAGAAAAAAGAAAGGAAGAGAGAGAAAGAAAAAGAAAGAAAGAAAGAGAGAAAGAAAGAAAGAAAGAAAGAAAGAAAGAAAGAAAGAAAGAAAGAAAGAAAGAAAGAAAGAAAGAAAGAAAGAAAGAAAGAGAGAGAGAGAGAGAACTACTGCTAGTGACATGTAGAAAATACAATCGGACAAAATGGTAGTTCCTGGGACTCTAAGCATATTAGGGAATCATAGGTAGGACAAAAGTGAGCTGAAAAAGACCATAATTGTTGTTATAGATACTTTGGTTCTCCTTCCTTGTAACTCTGAATGTCCTGGGACCCAAGGACTGACGCATCTTCGATATAAACATATACATGTTTTCTCACACACTTATGCACACAGACAAGATAAACACTCTTGCTCTCAAACTGGTTCATGTGCAGAATAGGCTTCTGGTTAGTGACAGCCTCTAAGCATGCTGCAATCCTTAACTGAAATCCTACAGACTCCCAAAGCCCCATTTCTAGGATGTTCTAAAAATATCTGCTTCACATTACCCAGGCTATAATTAAGTGGCTAGCAGTTATTTAAAAGGGAGACAAGAAATCTAGATGTCATGTTGTAATTGGGAAATAGCCACAGTAAACAAACCAAAGCATTCTCTTTGTAGAAGAGCATTGGATACTTCATTTAGAGAAATCTTTACAAAAAGACCTAACCTTAGAAACACAAAATGTTCAGCAAATCACCAGCATAATTTCTTTAGATAAGAGACAGCTAGGAACAAGACGAACAGGGAATTGACGGGTGTGAAGAATATCACCTTAGCATGTTTATACTCACCCTGCATTAGAAGCTAATAGAGAAATGTCCTTGTTTTTAAGAAAGGACAAACTTCACGGTATCTTTACTGCATATCTTTACTGATTCACTCTACTTTATTATATAATAAGTTTTTACCTAAATGAATTGTCTTTAAAATTTCTAACTCTGAAGTATAAACAGGGAAGACAACTAGATACATATTTTTTCCAATATGAATTATGCTATATACCAAGAGTCAAGTGATTTTAATCTATATAATTGCATTTAGTCCCACTACTACAAGACTATAAGGAGAAAAGGGAATATTCTTTTTACTGATGAAAAATTCTGAGGCTTAGCCAAGAAAATTTAAATAACTGGTTCTAGTTTCATAGTTCTTTCAAAGAAGGAGAAGAATGGAATAGACAAGTACCACTTCTGAATTTCTCAAGTAACAGACAGAGGTTGAGAAGGGAATAAAATCACCTAGACTGTGTCTCAGTAGAGGAAGAAAAACCCCTGTGGCAGGAAGGGAGCCCAGTCTCCCATACTTGCAAATAACAGTAGTGGTGGTAAAAATCACTTATTAGCAAATAGTTTTTGAGCAGCTATTATGTGCTAGGTGCTGTTGTTAGAACTGGAGATACAACAATAAACAAAAGCAGCCAAAATTTCTAGCCACATGGAGACCTCCCAATTTCTAACTGGGGAGATAATGAACAACATATTATACAAAAGTAAAATACGTTGTGTGTAAAAGAGTGATAAATACTAACGGAAAAAGGAAACATAAACCGAGTATGAAATGTCATGGAGAGGGTTTGCAATTTTGTACTGAACAGAAAAGACCTCCCTGAGAAGGTGACATTTAAGTAAACATCTGAAATAAGAGAGGACATGTGACACATAAATATTTAGGGAAAAAGAAAATAAGAGAAGGGAACCTCAAGCTCAGAGGTCCTGAGGTCGGTTTATACGTAGAGTGTTTGAGAACAGTGAGGCAGCCAATGTGACTGAAATAGAATCACAGAATTAACAGAAAGTATTAATATGAAATAAGGTCAGAGAAAGAGTGAGGAGGCAGATCATGCATAAATACTTCAAAGTCATCCTAAGACGTTAGTCTGAGTGACGTTGTAAGCTAATGAGGGCTTTTGAACAAAAAGTTAATGAATTATGACAATGTAAATATAATTTATTTAAATACTTACTACACCATTAAGTTTGTATGTCCATGTTTATTTTATTTGGGCTGCAAGAGAGATGTGTAGTAGGAAATGCAGAGACAGACAGAAGCTGTATTAGAATAATTGGTTAATAGATTTCTGTGGCTTTCTAAACATCAGGGACCAATCCACATGAGAATTCACAAGATTGACAGAAAGACTAGGGCCCAGTTGGGTGGCAGATGACAGACAGACTGTGTGAGTAGATGGTCCACATAAACCAAAGATAATCCCTTTTGTTATGTAAGTGTGAGCATGTATAAAACTGATATATTTCTAAAAAAGAATTTGGCAGTTCTTAGAAAAAATCCTTAATCTACCCCTTTTAACAAGATGTGATTATTATGTACTGCATGTCTGTATATTTCATGCAACTATAAAATATATGTATCCACAAAAATTGAAATTAAAAATTAAAAAAAAAAAGAGGCTCATGACTGCATTCCCAGCATTTTGAGCGGTCAAGGCAGGTGCATTGCTTGAGCTCACAAGTTTGATACCAGCCTGGGCAATGTGGTGAAACCCCATCTCAACCTCCCCAAAATACAAAAATTAGCCAAGTATGGTGGTACACACCCAGCAGTCCCAGCTATTGGGAAAGCTGAGGTGGGAGGATCACTTGAGTCTGGGAGGTCAGGAGCCTGCTAGCACCACTGCACTCCAGCCTGGGCAACAAAGTGAGACACTGTCTCAAAACAACAACAACAATGGCAAATTAATGAATTAAATTAAAAATCAATTAAAATTCCATCAAAGCCAAATTTAAAAAGCCTATGCGACAAATAATTATTCTTGCTGCACTTTATACAAATAATTAGGCCAAGTATAAGACTAAAGCTTATTTTTATAGGCAAATCAGTCTTACCATGATTTATCTTTAGTGAAAATGGGAGACCGGAGAGAGAAGATTATTTTTCAAGAACTATGGTATACCTTCTATTAGATTCCAGTCTCATCAATTGTTTTTGAGTTTTTTCCTGTAATTTAGACTGACCTTGATTATTCCTGTGAACAAATCAGTTATCTCTGACTGCAGCTCAGAAGAAACAAGAGGGATGAGTAATGTAAAATTCCAGATTAGTATTCTAATTCTGGGTATATATTGGAATCAGCTACCAACCCCATATCAGTTTGGTTCCAACAGTTGCCGAGTTCATAGAAAGCCTTCTTATTTAGTTTACTTGGGATAGTTTTTACTTATTTTGCTTTACTCTTGTGGAATATATTGCTGTTGTACTCTATGTGTAGGAATGCAGGATAAGCTTACTCGATGTTCTCTTAAACTGAACACTTTTTAATCTTTCAGATATCACCTTTTGATGGAATCCAAGCGTTATGAGTCATCCTCAACATACTCATGCTTTCTGACCAAGTTCCTCTCTAACCTGAATACAAAAGACCCAACAGGCAGGAATATCATTGCCCCTATTCAACCTGAAGAAGTTACAGAAGATGGATTTTTATCCCTCTACAACCCTTAGGATTAGGGTTCTCTTAAAAAAGGTAGGGGGAAAATATGTCAGAGGCATTCGAACCAGAGCAACTCCATCTTGAATAGGAGCTGGGTAAAATAATACTGAGACCTACTGGGCTGCATTCCAAAGTGGTTAGGCATTCTTAGTCACAGGATGAGATAGGAAGTTGGCACGAGATACAGGTGACAAAGACCTTGCTGATAAAACAGCATGAGGTAAACCAGCTGGCCAAAACCCACCAAAACAAAAATGTTTTATGAAAGTGACCTCTGGTCATCCTCACTGCTCATTATGTGCTAATTATAATGCATTAGCATGCTAAAAGACACTCTCACCAGTGCCATGAGTTTACAAATGCCATGGCAATGTCAGGAAGTTACCCTATATGGTCTAAAAAGGGGAGGAACCCTCACTTCTGGGAAGTGCTCACCCCTTTCCCAGAAAACTCATGAAACATCCACCCCTTGTCTAGCACATAATTAAAAATAACTATAGAAATAGTCAACCAGTAGCCGTTTGGGCTGCTCTTCCTATGGAGTAGCACACTTTTATTCCTTTACTTTCCTAATAAACTTGCTTTCACTTTACTCTATGGACTTGCCCTGAATTCAATCTTGTGTGAGGCCCAAGAACCCCCTCTTGGAGTCTGGATTGGGAGCTCTTTCAGGTAACAAATTCATCACTGAATACTGTCCGAGTTGTTTTAGTCATAGTACTTAGAGCACCAGAATCCCTGGCTGATTTCTGCCTATGATCCACAAAATCATGAGATATGGTTGTTGTTTTAAGCTGCCAGGTTCTGGAGTGTTTTTTTGTTTTGTTTTGTTTGTTTGTTTGTTTGTTTTTACATAGCAATAAATACTTGGAACATTTCCCAATAAAAATGTTATATCACCTTTTAAAAAAGATTTAGTGCAAGTCTCAAAAAAAAAGTGCATGTAGTTAACAAAAAACATTCTCCTAGCCTGCAGTTGAAATCAGTCTGTGTGCCTGAGAGTCATTTGTATCGGCAGGACCAAACAGTCCAGTCCCTGACATTCTGTGCTTGGGAAATGTTTGCTGACTAGTAAATGCATACTTCTAACATGATTTTAGGCTCCCATGATAAAGATCAAGGGCCTAAAAAATAAGTACCAAATCACAGAATGCAATCCCAAAATGAACCAGAGAGAAAAGAAAAAAAGAGGACTCCAGGAAGATAAAAACTATATATTACTATTATAATTCCAAGATTTCCTTTTTTTTTTTTTTTTTTTTTTTTTTTTGAGACGGAGTCTCGCTTTGTCGCCCAGGCTGGAGTGCAGTGGCCGGATCTCAGCTCACTGCAAGCTCCGCCTCCCGGGTTTACGCCATTCTCCTGCCTCAGTCTCCCGAGTAGCTGGGACTACAGGCGCCCACCACCTCGCCCGGCTAGTTTTTTGTATTTTTAGTAGAGACGGGGTTTCACCATATTAGCCAGGATGGTCTCGATCTCCTGACCTCGTGATCCGCCCGTCTCGGCCTCCCAAAGTGCTGGGATTACAGGCTTGAGCCACCGCGCCCGGCCAATTCCAAGATTTTCTTATTCCAAGAATGATATTCAAAGGACAGTCATTCAGTAAGTATTTATTGAATATATTCTATTCACTAAAAGGTATTTCTTTTTGGAAGAAGAAAGTGCTGAGGGCATAAATACATGCCAAATAGAAATTACAGCATGTATAAAGGTTCAGAAGTTAGACCGTCAAAGGACTATGAGTTATTCAGCAGAGCAAAGATTGTGGGAGGCAGGTGTACTTAGGGAGATGATGAGATACCAAGTGGAAGAAGTGAACAGAGGCAGATCATGAAATGCCTTTCACACCGTGTTAAGTAATTTGAATATTGTTCCAGGAACAATGGGAGACATGGAGAGTTTCACAGAGGTGATTCACTCAGAACTGCATTATAGAAAAATCTCTTCAGTTGCTAACTGGAGCACTAAACTGATGATCCCAACCCAAAGCAATAAATCAGATAGATGTGGGCGGTCTGGTGCAGGTGACTGGCAGTGGAAGATATGACCAAATTTTAATTATATTCAAGATCAAAATATCTTGGTGATTGTCTGGATATGGGGCAAAAACAAGAGGGAAAAGGCCGAGTTAACCCCCAGGGTTATGGCTCAAAAGTTAAAGAAAACTAGATGTGAACGAGGGTTAAGAGGAAGATGAGGTGGCAAGTTCACAAGTCCAGCTCTGTAAATGAGAGCTCCCGCTGGATCTGGCAATCGGCCATTCTGCCTTTACAATGCTTCCAGAAACTACATTAAAACAATATGGATTTAGAAGTCGGTAGCCCGTGCTGCAAGCAGAAGACTTAGGAATAAATCAATGCAGCGACCTAGTACTGCTGAATCATATTAATCACAGCATCAGGATGGGCATAGAGGCAATTTGTAAAGAAACCACTCTCCCCACCTCTGAATCTTCACAGTGAACTATAAATAACTTGAATAGGTAGCAGAAAGAAAGCAGAAACAGTGAGATGTACACTAGTGAAAGAAAATCAATTTAATCTTTGTGTTCAGGAGATAGCACGATTTTAGTTTAAAATACTTAATTCAAAGCAACATAACTTTTTGTACAGGAAGAAGACCATTAATTCGAGCTATGAGACACTAGTCTTATCTTACTCCCTTACCAGCACATTGCCTCTAACTGTGGAGGACTCAATGGAGAAGCCCATAAATAACCTTGTGTTTAGATAAGAAACGCTGAGTTAATGAAGGCATGAGATAAAAGCTATGGGGAGAGGACCCAGGACAGCACAGAACAATGAGAGTTCTGGTCCTAATGCCAACTAGTTAGTTGACTCAAGGAAAGTAAAATCTCTACAGCTACATTTTCTCAAACATAAATTCCACTTTTACAGTCTAAGTTTTTTTGAAGCTGAATTATTTACAGGCCAAGATTCTGAAGATGGCCTTTACATTCATGAAGGGCTATTTATAGAAAGCAAAATAAAAACAGTATTTTTTGAGTGCTGACTATATACCAGGAATTCTTCTAGGTTGTAAGTACATATTTCACTTTACTTAAAGCTTTCAATTAGTCCTGAGGAAACTGAAGATCAAGGATTTGCCCGTGGCTATAGAGTAAGTGGCTGAATTGGGATTTAAAGGCAGTCCTACTGGATTCTGCATCACTTTTTGCTACCCACATTGTTACTCCAAGGAGAATAGCCACCCGCTGTTTTCCAAATTAAAATTCACAGCAAAAGAGGGATTGGGAATTGTTTTGTGGGGGAAGTAGGCCCAGTGCAGGGGTTTACATGTAGCAGGGAGAATCAAATTTTCAGACAGTAAAGTTTGTCAAAGGAAGGTATAGATAACTCTTGTTCCTGTGAAGATCTATAAAAACGTGACATATTTTCACCTTTCCAACATGGTTTATACGTGATCCTTGCCAAGGGTAGGAGGAGAATTGGAACAGGTATTTCAAAGGCCAAAACAACTTTATATTATTAATCGATTTCCCAGCGTTTAGTCTCTTGCCAAAGCATTATCACTGATATAATAATGAGCACAAATAGTGATTCTAAAACACAATTCTACATCTCTCAAGTAATTTGTGTTATCATATTTTTTAAAAATTATGTTCTTTTTACATTATAATGCTATGAAGATTAAAATGTCTAATTCAATGAGGGTGTTTGCTTTGGGAATTCATTCTCAGGTGGATTAGCAGTTTGTAAACAGTTATTCACTTTCAGAAAGAGAAAGCCTTATTAAGCATGCCTTAGGTTTGACAAAAGGTTATTCTTTCCACAAACCAAATTCATGCAGCTTACTTCTAAGCTCCAGCTTTTCAAATTATCAGTGAAAATCACCTACTTTAAACTAATGAAGACTACTCTAAATGAGAAAAAATGCTGTTGCCAGGCAACGATAATGACATAGGGCTTCTTTTCTCTCTCACCAGATGGATGCTGTCACGCCATCTCTAGCTACACGTTGCTGAGATGACACTGTGTCTATATAACTGCTTTTTCCCCCATCACAACTTCTCATGCTAAATTTACCAAAAAATACCTTTTCTATGAATGGAATGAAAAAATGTATTTCTGACCATTGAATTGTGAAAAACAAAGATGTATCAGACAGTCGTTAAGTCATTCATATTATTGAAAGATTATTTGCATTCTACTATTCGAAAGTAGCCTAAGGTATCTCCTGGGCAACCCAGCTCATGGGACCGTGTTTTGCCAGTTCAGTACAACCCAGCTCTTTGAGTTCTACAGTTTGCATTTCACACTAATTCAATCCATTATCTTTGAAACACAGACATGTACTTTAAAGAAACCCTCCCACCATAGTGCAATTTTGATAGACTCAAAAATTACTGAGTAAAATACAGAAGCAGAGAATAATAAGTAGTTAAAAAGCAAAATCCAGAAGGCAGCATTTGATAGCACATGGAAATATTTTGCTCCCCGATCTGCAGCCAGAGGAATATTTGCTAATGGCTATTGGTACCCAAACCACAGAAAACAGGTTTTTAAATAATTCAAGATGGAGTCCTCAAGTCACCAAGAATATGCTTTCTTCATTGTCACATTAGCCATATGGGGCCTCTTACGCTTAGGTACGCCTAGGAATCTATTTTGCAGTAAATATACAAGATTTTGCACAGGACACAAGCTAAGTAAATTCGAATAAAGTCACACACATAACACATAGTTGTAAAATGTTTTAAAAAGCAAAAGAAATAACAAGAGGCATAATGTTCTCAATGCTGATTCCAGGGATATAAAATTTCCTATTATAGCCTAAATATAGAGAACTGCAGGCTGACAGATTAAAATCCATCTGCAATTCAGCATATCAACATGGACACATGAAAGAAAAATGTCTGAGAATTCAAGAGTAACAATGGAAGAGGATGATCAAGGAAAAAAAGTGACTTAGACTTTAATACCTTACCTGTCAAATCCTCAAATCCTAGTTAAGTGTTTTACAATTTGTTTACTTAGGAGGAATGAGACAGGGCTGTAGTTGTGCCTGTAACATTTCCCACAGAGATCTCTGTTATCCAACTCTTAGTAATTATGCTACTTTGTGGTTTTGATTTTTGTAAACAAAACGTATTACTGTCTTAAAAAATTTCTGAGTTAGTGAATCTTCTCCAGAGATCCCTAAGAATAAGGATTACATTTGATCAGCCTCATTAACTTTTGTAGTTAAACGTCTTGCCTCAGTTGTCTGCTGTCAGGAATTCTAACTTGACAAGCTGTGCAAAAATAAGAAATCATGTCAAGTAGCCCTGACACATTTTAGTAACACAGCATTAGGGTATGTGTACCCTTAGAATCAGTAGTTTAGATTTAGGAGATGGCATAACTGAAGTTTATTGGAGCCTTTGAGTTCAGTTTAACAAATTCCAGAATTATCAGATTATTCCCCAAAGGAGGGAGAGTTAGGCTATATATAGACTATAGTTAATTCAGAATTGCAGTTGCAATTAAAACTGAAGCAGTTCAATCAAATACGGAGTGAAATACTCCAATTACACCAAGATAAAAGAACTCCACAAAGATGGCTCAAGGCAGATAAAGTGAGATCAACCATTTCAATCATAACCAATGTCTCAGTTCATTAGATGACTACTGGTTTCTCACTGAAATTTTTCCTTAGAGTTTAAAAAATTCTGTGAATTATCTAAGAATTTTATTCCTCCATTAAAGTGATGAAAATAAACAAACAACAAAATCACCTAGTTTTTTGCTCAAGTTGATGGTCATTACTTCATTTCGACTATGTCATCAGTACCTGGACATGAGGACACTTGAAACACTTTCAATATAAGCTCTAGAGCTTCTAATGGTAAGTACACAGATCGTGTCCTGTCAACAGGTAAAAATAATCTGAATTTTGTTGAACTAAACCCTTCACTAAGTTGTCCCTTATAAAAGCCATTGTGGAAGTTGAGTATTCTATCTTTGTAGCTGTCATGAATTAATTGAGCGATAGCAAGAGAAAGAACGAAGTGTTTTTATCTAGGATTAAATAACGTTAAACATTGGGACTCCAGGATGTTTTGTTACAATAATTTCAAAAACCAATACCATATCTTATAGCAAATAGGAATGAAGGAAGGAAGGAGGAAATAAAAGAAGGGAGGAATAAAATAAAAGAAGGAAGAAGTGTGGAAGAGAGGTAGGGAGGGAAGAAGTGTGGAAGAGAGGTAAGGAGGAAAGAAGGGAGGAAGACAGCGAGGAGGGACACAGGGAGGGAAGGAAGGAAAAGGAGGAGGAAGAAAGGAAGGAAGGAATGAAGGAACGAAGGAAGGAAGGAAGGACAGAAAAAATAGATCTACTGTGTTTAGGATTTAATAGTAAGTCTCTGAACTTTAACAAATAATTTTTTTTTGCACTAGCTCATTTACTCATAAAAACAATAATTCCTTTATAGTGATCTTAAATCACAAGAAAAATAATCCTGTAAATGCCACCACACACTGTACTGACAGTTCTTTGCTTCCAAAATTGTGCTTCCTGTCTGACCTCTATAACAATATATTGTTTTATGTGGGGATCGTACAGCTGAGGATAAGGAAGTTCTGGCTGTTCTTTTTGTTTTGGCACATGAATTACCATATTTTAATGAAACCATTATCTTTTTGTTTTCCCTTTTTAAATTATGATTGTAACACCTCTGTTTCTCTATCTCTGGGTAAAAAAAGAAAATGAAAAATTCAGTCAATAATCCAGATGTTTTTAATTAATTTTCTTATGGATGAGTTACTGTGAAGATAATACATCTGGGTGAATGACAATGTGGCTTTTATACAGATTTAGAAACAAATGGAGACAACTCTCCTCTCTAAACTTGACAAGACCAATTTCCTTCATGAGAACATTAAATATTTACATTATTATACTCCAAAGCAAGAGATTCATGCTTCAGTGGTGCTGAACAGGAACAATTCTTTATTAAAATGCTCCTATGAGGGGTGGAGGGTGCTAATCTGTTTTTGTATTTTCTACAGATTAGTTCTCAATTTAGAATATTAGATATTATTTGAATCAGACATCAAAGAATGTCTTTTTAATGAAATAAAGAGGATGTTAATGACTAAAATCTGTTGGTACTAATACAAGTTGCACTAGAGTAACAATAATAATGTGTGATGGTTAATTTTAGGCGTCAACTTGACTGAATTAAGAAATATCTAGCAACCTGGTAAAGCATTATTTTTGCTTGTGTCTGTGAAGATGTTTCCAGAAGAGACTAATATGTGAGTCTGAGTGGAGAAGATGAGAAGATCTTTCCTCAGTGTGAGTGGGCATCCAAAAAGGCAAGACCAGAAAGAACAAGAACAGAGGAAAGGTGAATGTGTGCACCCATCTGCTGAAGTTGGAATATATTCTTCTCCTATCCCTGGACAACAACTCCAGGCTCCCCTATCTTTGGAGCCCAGAACTTATACAAGTGGTCCCTGAGTTCTCAAGCCTTTGGTCTTGAACTAAGAGTGACATTATTCATTGGCTTCCTTCATTCTGAGGCCTTTGGACTTGGACTGAGCAATGCTACCAGAATTCCAGGGTCTCCAGCTTGCAGATGGCCTGTTACAGGATTTCTTAGCCTCCGTAATCATGTCAGCCAACCTCTCTAACAAGTGTCCTCTCATATATCTGTATCTGTATCTACAAATTCTGTCTCTCTGGAGAACCCTGATTAACAAAACATGGTCATATAAATGAACTGACTGCAGAGTCCCTTCTTACAACTCAAGTCATAGGAACTACTTAATTTTTATTCATACATTTTAGTTACTTAATTTCAAATTACATATCACAGTTTCTAAGCAGCTCATTTGTACACATATATCAATGTAATCAGAGAGCAAATTCATGAATTCTTCATATAAATATGAATTTATATGAAAGTCTCATAAAAGTGTGCAAATATGTAAAAAATATCAACTTCTAAGTCAATAACAAGAAAAAGGGACCCTGTAGAAAACTTGAAATTTGAAATAAAGCAAAGTATTATTTGGCTAAAGCTAACCTTCTCTTAAACATTAACACGTGTTTACTAGCACACTTCTTGGGGAAATGCACCACCACCTATCTGATATACAAAACTAGGAAACTCCTGAATGCTCTTGAAATACCAGATGCTTTTCTTTTCATAAGAGTTCATAACAACTCATAACATACTTGCCCTTTCCCCCTGGAATCAAACATCAATTTGATAGCACCTAAAGAAAGAATGGTTGAAATTTTATTTTATTTTATTTTATTTTATTTTATTTTATTTTACTGAGACAGAGTCTTACTCTGTCGCCCAGGCTGGAGTGCAGTGGCGTGACCTCGGCTCATTGCAACCTCCACCTCCCAGGTTCAAGCGATTCTCTTGCCTCAGCCTCCCAAGTAGTTGGGATTGCATGCACACACTACCATGCCTGGCTAATTTTTTTGTATTTTAGTAGAGATGGGGTTTCACCATGTTGGTCAGGCTGGTCTTGAACTCCTGACCTCGTGATCTTCCCACCTTGGCCTCCCAAAGTGCTAGGACTACAGACTTGAACCACCGCGCCCAGACCTTCAGTATCGTTTTATAACTACTTATCACAACACACAACTTTAAAAATGATAAATTGATTTTTTCTATGCAAATGAATAGAGATCCAAACTAGTTTCCTGTTAGTAGCCGACCTCTTCATCACCTGTAATGAAATTATTTTACAAAGCACAAAACGATCTAGCAATCCAGCTACTAGCTACCTATCTACCCATCCACATGTATTTGTGTAGTTCAATAGGACAGAATACTAAACAAAAGTTGTAAAATCAAACGGGGTGAGGATAATGGAAATGGAAAGAATCAGTCATTTTATTAGTAAAATCCACGTTTTCCATGGCAATTAACCGTCACTCCAACCTGATTACAGTGACAGCACATTGACACACGTGGCTATTAATTCCCTTGGAACAATACATTAAAGAAAAATTGCAAATTCTCATGGAACTCAGCACCCACCAGGGACCTCATATGCTTCTGTCACAGGCTTCAGAGAGCTTTTTTGTAAGCCTGAATACACTAACTACATACATCCACACAGGCTATTATGTACAAAGGTGTCTATAAGAAAAAGTAAAATAATTTTATAATTTTATTTGTGAATGTGCTAGTTTTCTTCAGTGAGTTTTGGCACAGTCACCTTGAAGAGAGAAAAACAGAACTCTTCCACAAGCGTTTGTGGCAGGTCACGTTTGTGTGGGAAGTAATGCCCCCATTTTGACCAGATAAGAGAAATTATCTGAAAGGTGACAAAACATTTTCCAGTTCATGACCAAGAAAATAACTGTTAAAATTTTCCTGGCTAATAGGGAATACATAAATACTGTAAACATTCTTGCAGATGCAATAATTCTTCACTTCTTTTTATGTATTTCTACACATAGCATGGATTGTTCTTGAAATTCATTCTTATACTTTGTATTTTCTAAGGAGTTACAAATCTGAGTTTAAATACGTAATTTTCCCCTTAGTAAATAAAACTGGAGGGAATAGAAAGTTGTTTTCTGATTTTCGTCTTATGTAAGGAAAGTGTCCTCTGCTCTGATTATTCATTTTATATTTCATATTACAAAGGATGTAGAAAACATTTTTTTCTTTTTTTCTTTTTTGTGTTTTTGAGACAGAGTCTCGCTCTGTTGCCCAGGCTGGAGTACAATGATAGGATCTCAGCTCACTGCACCCTCAGCCTCCCGGGTTCAAGCAATTCTCAGCCTCCCGAGTAGCTGAGATTACAGGCATGCTCCATCACGCCCGGTGAATTTTTTGTATTTTAAGTAGAGATGGGGCTTCATCATGTTGACCAGGCTGGTCTCGAACTCCTGACCTCGAGTGATCTGCCCGTTTTGGCCTCCCAAAGTTCAGGAATTACAGGCGTGAGCCACCATGCCCAGACAGAAAACACATTTTTAAAGAACAATAGTCGAGGACATAATATAAAAAGTATAATTTCTCAGAATCAAACATTTCTGAATCACCAAACACTGAATTTGAGGTTTAGTCATTCAGTTAATTGTTTACATGAAAATCATTTTTACAATCAGAGCTATTTTTTTGCAAAGTATTCTTACTAATTTTTAACCCAAATTTGATATTCTGCCCCAGATGCAGAGAAGGTGAGAATACTGAAAACATGTATATAAGAAAGGTTGATCTAGTTCATTAAACTAAGCGGGACTGAACTAAAATATGTACATTTGAAGGCTGTAAGGCTCCCACGGCTCATAGCTGCTTTCAGTGGGTCAAATTTTTTTAAATCTCTATACCTGGTGAGGAGGTAAATGGCTTCTAGACAATGTACCCGCTCTCATATATATAGCCACCCCTCAAAAGAAGAAGCAGAAAGAGTTATTGTTGTGGTGGTTGTCTGCTTATTCCAAAGTTTATAGTTGATCCATTTAATATGAAAATTTGTTTCCCAGGAAACACTTAGTGGGAGGACTATAGAGAATAAACAAAATAAATTAAATGAATAAATTACATATATAATGACAATTGTTTTGAGGAAAAATAAATTTATCTGCCTTTAATGCTAGGCAGAATATGTGGCAGAATATATTAGATATTATAGAACACAAGAAGGTGGCCAGAGAGTCCTATGAGAGGAACAGGTCTTCATAAAAGGACTCTGGGAGCAGTGTGCAGGGTGTATCAAAAAGCAGAGAGAACAGAGATGAGTGATTAGGAAACTTTAAATCAGGACAGAGGATGATGCAGCTGCCAGAGCTCAAAGGCAAAGGGAATACTGAAGGTGGAATGAACCCAACAGACACTTCAAAGGAAAATCTGAGACTTAGTAACTTACCAGATATAAGAAACAAAGAAGAGAAGATAAAGAGGTCTTTAGTGCTTTATACCTACAGACCAAGAGAATGGTGGCATCAATGTCACTTATGAAGACATTATTAATAACAATTTAAAAATTACTTATTTTTACTGAAACCTGAACCACTCGAATCCTGAGTTTGTGTCTGATCTGCTGGTCATCGCTCAAAAGTTTCCTCCAATCCTTGCAGCATTTTGGAACATTTCTTTAATATTTACGTGCATGCTAGGAAAATGCTCACCAGTTTGCCACCAATGGTCTAAGACAGGTACTCTGAAGACATTTTTGGACCATTCCAGGGTCTCTACATCACATCGTTCTCCAGCCACAAATAATGTTTTGAACCTGAATATGAGACAGTGAATTCAAATTATTCCTGGAAAATAAATCAATATAATTGTATTTACATTTTAAAAACATTGTTTAACCACACTCATTATGTCAGAGGAATACAGCCATATAACCAATACATCAGACTGTATAATGATGAGTCATTTCTTGTTTGGGCCCAAATGTAACCAAACACACATCACAGAATTGGAATGAGGTACTTCCAAAGTAGAATTCACAGCTAGCACTTTTCAGTTTTTTTTTTTTTTTTTTTTTTTTTTGAGACGGAGTCTCGCTGTGTCGCCCAGGCTGGAGTGCAGTGGCCGGATCTCAGCTCACTGCAAGCTCTGCCTCCCGGGTTTTTTACGCCATTCTCCAGCCTCAGCCTCCCGAGTAGCCGGGACTACAGGCGCCCGCCACCTCGCCTGGCTAGTTTTTTGTATTTTTTAGTAGAGACGGGGTTTCACCGTGTTAGCCAGGATGGTCTCGAACTCCTGACCTCGTGATCCGCCCGTCTCGGCCTCCCAAAGTGCTGGGATTACAGGCTTGAGCCACCGCGCCCGGCCACTTTTCAGTTTTTAAAAAAGCAATTGAGTTGATCTCTGTAATCAATCTATCATGTTGATCTAATGATCAAAGATAAAATATATTTCACCTTGATATTGTCCCTGCTAATTTTAGCTCCAAATTTGTTTGCTGAATTCCAAGGAAGGGTATACACAAAAAATACATACATAAGTATCAGTTAAGGCAGCAAATATTCTTATAAATATGAATTTGTTCCTTCTTGTGAGTTCCTCTGATAAAAATTACTTTAATTTCAAGTACATATTTTTCCTATTCCAAGGACATATATAGGAGAAATAGCTAGTGAAGAAGTAAGTACCATTGTGGCCTTGGAAGTCAAAAAGGTTCTACAGTCAAAAGGAATACAAGAGTACTAATAGATGAAGGAGAATAAGCATTTTTGGCAGAAAGCACCATACTACAGAATGGAAAAAAATAAAATAGAAAAATACAATTGTGTTGACCCAATTAGTGGTTCATTGAGAGCATGGGTGTTTTGTCGTTTTGTTTTTGTTTTTGTTTTCCATTTTCAAATGTCCTCATGACCTGTTTCTATATATATGTATATATAAAGTGTGTGTGTGTGTGTTTGTGTAGAGTTAATTCATTTATCATCAAAGTAAAACACAAACAGTTGACAAACAAAAACCTGTCTACTGATCCTGAATAATGTAGTATATTTTACTATTCCCTTAATTTTTCATATCATTTCATAAAGATTCATGGAGATTCAAATACTTCTACTCCTATGTTCCAATAACATTCTGTTTCTGTCTTTGCTATAAACATGTATCTCATTGTAGAATTCTTTTGTTTTTGTCTATTTCCCACACTGCACTATGAGCTCCTTAGGAACGTGTATCCTTATAACTCCAAGACCAATCAAAGTACATGAAATTTTTAGGTATTTAAACATTTCTAGATGCTCAGAATGATAAAGGGCAGAGGTGGGGAGTTAGCAAAATAAACACCGGTTTGACTTATTCTTCTAAGTAAAAGAGGAGGCATGTTGGTTTCTAAGAGTGTGGAAATTGAGAAAAAACAGTGACTTAAGGAGAGCAAAATTCTGGAATTACTATTCTAGGATATTTTCAGTGTACAACATAAATGTGAAAAGACTTGAGAACAGCCAGTTGTTTTTTTATGGACTCAATCAGTGACCTGGGAGGCTAACCAGGGATAGCACAGATTGGGGTGTGATATAAGGGGTGGGAAATCAATGCTGGAAAAGCTGTCTGGAAACTCTAGAATAGGCAGGAATTATAGGAAGCAAGGCAGCAATAACCAGAATAAAAGAAAACTACAAGGAAAAATAGTGAGGTAAATGACTAGAAGTCACATAAGAAAAAGTTTGATGAAAATGAAAGCAAGGTGAGAAAAACAGGGTGTCATTATGGGCAGAAGGCAATTTCAAACTTAGAGATCTCGAAAACCTGTCTGTTCTGAAGGATGATAGTATTTATGGTAGCTGAAGTCTAACAGTGGAAGACACAGAGGGAAATAAGAGTATTTTGATAGAAGGATTCTCTTCAAGATAGTATTAAAAATCACTCAAGGATCACAGAGGTGGAGAGTAAAATGAAAGTCTGTGACTTGTTGATTAAATAGGCTAAAGGGAGGTCTGAAGAGTGGAGAGATGGCATTACAAAGAGATAGCATGAACTTCAATAGAAGATGGGCCACAAAACAAACAAAATTGTCAAGTTCTCATGTCACCAATTTTACTTTAACATCTTCCCTAACTTTTATAGATAATCTTGGCCCTGAAGGTGCATTTGACCGCAGTAGTGAGAAAAAAAGTAACAGTTTAATTATTCTACAGAAAATAGAGGTTATAAACAGCTATTGAAAATACACAATAATTAATTTTTGAGTATAAATGAATCACTGATAAATGATGTCTATATGTGAAGTGCAATCACCTAGAATTATTCATGGTAATTTTCATCTATAGAAGATGATACCTTTATATCTATAAGGGTGTCAGAAGAGGTTTTAGTTAAATTGTGATAAAACATCCAATGTGCTGTTACTAGATCCACACTCGTTTTCTGAGAAAAGAAAAAAAAATCATCTGCTAATATAAAGATATTCAGAGAGTAAAATTATCTTATTACTTTTTTTTTTGCAATAATGTAGTTGGAGCCATGAGGATGAACCAAATTGGTGATATAGTTAGGATATCTGTTCCCTCCAAATCTCATGTTGAAATGTGACCCCCCCCCACAACCAGTGTTGAAGGTGGGGCCTAGTGGAGAGTCTTAGTGTCCTCCCCATGGTAATAAGTGAGTTCTCACTTACTCTACTTGTTCACATGATAGCTGGTTTTAAAAGCCAGGCACCTCGTCTCCTCCCTCTTGCTTCCTCTCTTGCTATGTGAGATGCTTGCTCTCCCTGAGTCTTCAACCATGATTGTAAGCTTTCTGAGGGCTCACCAGAAGCAGATGTGGCACTGTGCTTCTTGTACAGTCTGCAGACCCATGAGCCAAAATAAATCTCTTTTCTTTATAAATTATCCAGCCTCAGGTATTCCTTACAACAATGCAAAATGGGCTAATACATTGGTATGGTTCAATGGAAATATAATGTTAGCTACAAGTCCAAGAAATATATCTAGTTTAAAATTTTCTAGTAGCCACATTCAGAGAAAAAAGAAGAAGAAGGTCAAATTAGCTCTAATAATATGTTTTGTTAAAATACATATATCTCAAATGTTATTATTTCAACACGCAATGAATATGAAAATTACTTGTGAGATCTTCCAGTCTTTTTTTAATACCAAATCTCAAATCGGGTTTGCCACATTTCAAGAGCTCAATAGCCACGTGAGGGTATTTCAAGAGTTCAATAACCACATGAGGCCAGAGGCTACCATATGGGACAGTGTAGAGGCAGACCATGACTTTCTGAAGAAGCAACAGAATTCTTACACTGGCCTGGATGAAGAAAAATTGTAATTCAATACTATGTATTCAATTCCTGCTCAAATCATTATGCTGATAATGATTTGTATGCATGCACATGTGTGGGTATGCAAGTGTCACGGAATGCAGCTAAGACAATCTATTACTTAACGTTTTATAAGTAAACTGTTATCTCAACAGATTTCCAAAATTTAAAGTATGATTGGTTTAATAATTAGGCATTGTTATAGGACTTCACATAATGGTACAATCCACTGTCAAAAATAATATTTGAGTAGCTGGCCACTTGTATATTTCTCCACTGCATATTCAAAATTATCTAGGAGCAGTTCTTTAGCACAATAAATGCCAAAGGTAAAATTTACATGTTCTGATATAGACACAGAAGCATTATTTTAAATTTCAGATAGGAGAGTAACCTATTACTAGTCTTTGTTAAGAAATTATTTGAATAATTTTTGTGAGTACCCACTAACAGTATGCAATGCTGCTAGGGTAATCTTTAAGCCTTTGAGAACAAAGAAGGGGATAAAAAGTAAGGGCGAAAATGGGAGAGCAAGGAAGGGAATGAATAAAAGGCAGAGACTAGGGGAAAAAAAGCACACAATTTTTTGACAAACTACATATACATTTGCAATTTGAGATAAATTTAAGTAATCAAATGTATGTATTTGTAATTTGAGATTAAAATTTGATGACCAAAATGACCTCATCTGAGAGAATTGTTATAACAGAATGAAAAAATTGTTTAAACATTAAATGATTAAAGTAGGTTAAAGTATAATAAAGATTAGTGTAAAGTTTTAATGTTTAAAATGAGGTTGACTTCACCGAGAAAACACCAAATGGCGGATGACGCCGAGGCAGCGGGGGGGCCCAGAGGCCCCGGTGGCCCTGGGATGGGGAACCGCGGTGGCTTCCGCGGAGGTTTTGGCAGTGGCATCCTGGGCCGGGGTCGCGGCCGAGGACGCGGCCGTGGACGGGGCCGGAGCCGGGGCCTGGGCCGAGGCCGCGGAGCTCACGGAGGCAAGGGCGAGGATAAGGAGTGGATGCCCGCCACCAAGCGGGGCCGCTTGGTCAAGGGCATGAAGATCAAGTCCCTGGAGGAGATCTACGTCTTCTCCCTGCCCATTAAGGAATCTGAGATCATTGACTTTTCCTTGGGGGCCTCTCTCAAAGACCAGGCTTTGAAGACTATGCCGGTGCAGAAGCAGACCCGTGCTGGCCAGCGCACCAGGTTCAAGGCGTTTGTTGCTATCAGGGACTACAATGGCCACGTCGGCCTGGGTGTTAAGTGCTCCAAGGAGGTGGCCACTGCCATCCGTGGGGTCGTCATCCTGGCCAAACTCTCCACTGTCCCTGTGCGCAGAGGCTACTGGGGGAACAAGATCGGCAAGCCCCACACCGTCCCTTGCAAGGTGACAGGCCGCTGCGGCTCTGTGCTGTTGCGCCTCATTCCTGTACCCAGGAGCACTGGCATCATCCCAGCGCCTGTGCCCAAGAAACTGCTCATGATGGCTGGTAACCATGACTGCTACACCTCAGCTCGGGGTTGCACTGCCACCCTGTGCAACTTTGCCAAGGCCACCTTTGATGCCATCTCTAAGACCTACAGCTACCTGACCCCTGACCTCTGGAAGGAAACTGGATTTACCAAGTCTCCCTGTCAGGAATTCACTGATCACCTTGTCAAGACCCACACCAGAGTCTCCGTGCAGCGGACCCAAGCTCCAGCTGTGGCTACAACATACGGTTTTTATACAAGAAAAATAAAATGAATTAAGCTGGTTACTGTCTAAAAAATAATAATAATAATAAAAATGAGGTGGATACACCTATAACTTTATATACTATGTAAAAATAAGAGAAAATGAAAAATATAAAGGCCATAATGTTGATAATCTTAGGACTGAAAAATAGGGTCATGTTTTTAATTATGTTATTCAAACACTTTTCTGATATTTTAGAAAACTCCTGTGATGAAAGACATTACTCATTTAGATAACACATTAAAATTTACAAAATGATAGGTTTGGCTGATCCCAGCAGTGCAGGCAAAGAGCAGCCAAAACGAATAATGTTATAGATATTAATACCACATTTCCAATGCCTGTTAAGCCATAAATTAGTTTAAAGAACTCTAGATGGTTCAAATGCCCGTGTCTTTGGCTTATATATGAAACTAGAGATTGAGAATTTCAAAAATATTCACTATTGAAAATGTAATGTACAACATTGTCAATTAAAAAATTAAAATATAGATTTTTTAGCAAACCAAGGGACAGCTGATATCTTGATGTTACCAGCATTTTTGCAAGTTGTAATATTTTTTGGCTATCCCCCATCCTCCATCACATACACTACAATTAATCTAAGTAATTGATTATAATAATAAACCATGCATTAGCACTGAGCTCTTATTTGATGGCAAATTTGACTATTATATATTTTAAAACATAGTATTTATTATTATGTTTTTGTAGTATATTCCTTTTGCTTTTCTTCCTAAACTTGTTTACTGCTATTTTTAATATCATTATTATAGCAATCGTCATGCTGGCACTAATAAATTGAAAGGTACAATATTCCACAATGGATGATAAAAGTGGCTTCTTCTCTGAAAGTCAGAAAAATCCCTTCCATTTCCATTAAAATCACTTTACTATGTATTGAATGCAAAGGAAAAATTGTGAGATAATTAGTGGTTTAGAAAAATGTCAAAGTAATACTGATGACTTCTTTCGCTAAATATGCCAGAAACTATCCATTTATTTTTGTATTAAAATTCCTCAAACTATAAAAAAGTTATTGTTATTTTATCAATTACAGACTGCTAATTGTATAATACTAATGAACATAAACAGAATACAAATCTAAATAAAATTTAGAAATAAGATATAATTGATGAAACAATAAAATCTCATAAATATTTAATCAAATATAATTTAACTCTCAATTCCTTTTAGTAAACAAAACTATACTAAGTGAATTGCTCTTTTTGTAACCATGATAATAATTGAAACAACAAATCTTAGTATAAATCTATATTTTACAGTTGTCCTAGGCATCAGGTATCTTCTTATGGTTTCAAGGAAGTACGATACTTCCTTGAAACTTTTGTAAAAAAAAAAAAGAAAAAAAATAGTAACCTTTTCAACAGTTAAATTCCTCATTAATGACTTGACATTATTTTATTAATAATACAAAGGAATAAATGCCTACAGTGGAAAATTCATAAATATATCTTGTGTAAATACACTTTTTAAAAAGTTAAAATTGACATTTTTGTAGAGTAATCTGGGCCATCTGGATGGTAAATTTACTTGAGTTACTTATATATGCTCTAGATCGGACTGTACAATATAGTAGCTACTAGCCACATGTGGCCATTTAAGTTTTTCTTTTTCTTTATCTTTTTTTTTTTTTTTTTTGAGACGGAGTCTCACTCTGTTGCCCAGGCCAGAGTGCAGTGGCGCGATGTTGGCTCACTGCAAGCTCCGCCTCCTGGGTTCGCGCCATTCTCCTGCCTCAGCTTCCCTAGTGGCTGGGACTACAGGTGCCCACCACCACGCCTGGCTAATTTTTTGTATTTTTAGTAGAGACAGGGTTTCACCGTGTTAGCCAGGATGAGTCTCCATCTCCTGACCTTGTGATCCATCTGCCTCAGCCTCCCTTAAAATTTCAATTAGTTAAAATTAAAAAAAAAAAAGTGCAATATAAATTTCTCAGTAATACTAATCCAATTCAAGAGTTTAATAATCACATGTGCCTATCATATTGCAGAGATCAGTTTATTGGCGTGCTGTCCTAGATTATTATTGACTATTAAGTGTGTAGATAATTTCTGATGATGGTAACACATGGAAAGGTTTATCTACTTTAAAATCTATAATACTATAAACAAAATAATAATATCCAGAATAGAAAAAAAGGAGAGGAGAGAAAATGAATGGGCTTGAGACCTATGCACCTTTCCCTAATTTTATATAAAACTGAACATAACTCAAGACTCAAATGAAGCTGAAAATTAAGCAAAAAGGGAAATGGAAAAATGATAATGCTGTCAAATTAATTTTAGTCAAAAATAGAAATGAATAAAAAGCTAAAGACAAATCTGATGAAGAATTTTCAGTGAATAAAGTGAGGACCAAAAAAAAAATGAAAGTGAATATTTCCTTCAAGGTCCGTAAACTACCAAATAAGCAAAAATTACTCTTCACTTGTGCCAACAGATGTTAAATTAAAATAGATTATTTCAGTGATGCCTCATTGACTTCTAGTTCACATGATAGATTATCATTATTTTTTGCCATCAATATCCCTATGGTTATCTTCATTTTCCCTACATTCAATTTTCTTCTATTTGCTCCCATTAGAATTCACTTTTAAAATGTAAAGATGCTAGTGTTAATATTACACATGTATTTGACTCTTCTGTCAATGACTGACTAGCATTTTGCCCAGCAGTGTCTCTCTCTCTCTCTCTCATCTCTCTATCTCTCTTTTTCTCAAGCACAACCCTTTATCTCTCTCTTTTTCTCAAGTACAACCAAACAAACTGGAAAAATATAAAACTGAAGTATCTTTTGAATACATCAGAGAGCTCAAAGGTAATAGCACTTAAGACATCAAAAGCCCAAAGAGAAAAAACATAGAGACACAAGACTGCTTGTCTTACTGCTTTCCTTCTTGGGACACTTGTTAATTGGAAACAGTAATTGAAGTGCTGGGAAACCGAACAAAAACTATGTGACTGACTGACAGGGGTTGGAACTAAATGGTAAGTCCAGTCATAATAATTTCTTGGGAAAGGAAAATCGAAATTTAAAATTCACAATGGAAAAAAGGTGACATAAAACACCCAGGCATTCAGTTTGCACACCTGAAGACGTATACCTAATAATGGAGGTAAACTGGAAAGAAACTAAGCCTCTCAAATATTGGAGTCTAGCTTCAAGTCAGCTCCATTCCTAATTGAATAGAAGTGATCTTCCCTTAAGACAATTGCCTGTCGGAATAAGAATCACTCTGTGGGGATATGAAAACATCCGGTATCTCAAAACAGCTAGTTTCTTTTTTCTGTATTTGTTTTTGTTTTTGTTTGTTTGTTTGTTTGTTTTTACTGAGGTGGAGTCTTGCTCTGTCACCCAGGCTGGAGTACAAGAGTGAAATCTCAGCTCACTGCGACCTCACCTCCTGGATTCAAGCCATTCTCCTCCCTCAGCCTCCCAAGTGGCTGGGATTACAGGCACCCACCACCATGCCCAGGTAATTTTTTGTATTTTTAGGAGAGATGGGGTTTCACTACGTTGGCCAGGCTGGTCTCGAACTCCTGACCTCAAATGATCCACTTGCCTCGGCCTCCCAAAGTGCTGGGATTACAGGCATGAGCCACCGCGCCTGGCCAAAATAGCTATTTTCTTATAACAGTGATATAATGGAAGACAAGACCATATGATTAGACACTCAAGAGAAAAAAAGAGACATTAGAAAAACACATATAAAATCAGGTGTTTTTGCTATCATTCATAGACTTCAATATAACTCGGATGAATATGTTCAGGAAATATACATAGAATATTAGCAGAGAACTGGAAATTATAATAAAGAATCAAATGATAATATTTAAACTGAAAAATGTTAAGAAATTATAAACTCGATGAAAGTTTAGATACAACTAGAGAGAGGATTTGAAACCCAAAATACAGGTTACAATAAAATCATCTAACTGCAACTGTGAAAAAAAGCAGAAAAATCATCAAATAGAGCCTATGAAATATAGGTGATATGATAAGAAGTTCTAACATATGTGTTATTAAAGTGTCAAAGTTTAAGAAGAGAAAATAAAGTAGAAGAAGTATTTAAAGAGACAGAAAAGTTTCAAAAATAAGTGAAAGATATCAAGTCAAAGATTTAAGAAGCAGTTTGCATCAACAGGAAATTGAATTCATAACTTAAAAACCTTCCCATAATGTCACTTCTGGCCCAGAGAGTTTTATTTGATTTTTAAATACTTCAAAACATTTAAATAAAATCAACTGTACATAAAATCTTCCAGATAATAGTGGGGAAAAGGCCTTTCATGCCCATTTTATGAGACAAGCAAAACCCTGAAACCAAAACCAGTGAGAGTATAAGAAAGGAAAATAAGAGATCAATCTTGATTGGTTTTAAAGAGATCCCCAACTATAGAAAGGAAGAGGGGTAACAGGTGGAGCATAGATTATTTTTAGGGCAGGTAAAACCATGCCATAGTGATGGATGCATGTCATAATACTTCTGATAAACTTCATAGAATGTTCAATACCAAGAATGAAAATGTATTTAAATTATGGATTCTGGATGATAATGAGGTATCAATCTAGGTTCATCAATTTTAAAGGAGATACAACCCTAATGTGAGATGTTCATAGTGGGGGAGGCTGTGCATGCGTGAAAACATAAGCTATATAGAAGCTCTGAACTTTCCACGAGATTTTGCTGTGACCTAAAATTGCTCTAAAAACAAGGTCTACTAAAAAAAATCTTCAACAAAATGTCAGCAAATTAAATTCAGCTATATTTAAAAAGCATAATATATTAACCGAAATGTATTTATTTCAAGATTGTAAGAATGATTTGACACTTAAAAAATCAGTCACTGTAATTCACCACATTAACTCCTAATAGAATAAGAGGGGGAAAAGTCATATGGTTATCAGAAGATGAAGAAAAAACATAGATAAAATCCCAAACATCAAAAATAGAAACTTTGTTAATTTGATAGCTTTACTCCAAACAAATAATATGTTAATAACAAAAATGCTAAAATCATTTTTCTTAATAATGAATATTGAGAGCTTTCTTCCTGATAATCTGGATGAGACAAAAATGAGCTTTGCCACCAATTCAATTAAATATTTTACTGGAGGATCCTAGGAATAAAGTTAAAAAAAAGAAATAAGCGGCATAAAAGAAGAAATAAAATAGATACTTTTCTCAAACTACATGACTCTGTACATAATACAATCATACATATATACGTTAAAACTACTACAATTAATAAGTAACTTGGGGAAGATCTTCAGAAAGTAGGTTATTATACAAAAATAGTTACATGTTGTTATATTAGGACCAAATAATGCAAGTATAAATAATACCATTGACCATAGCATAAAAGTAAAATTTCTTAAATATAAAAAGATATGCAAGATTTTCACACAGTAAGTCAAAAATAATTAATGAGAGAAATTAAAGTCCTAAATAAACAAGGAGATATACATGTTAACACGGACATTTTCACTGTATCAATCTGTAAACTCTCTATCTCTCCTTATGTGTGTGTGTTTAAAACTGCTAGGCTGATAGTAAAATTTGTTTAGAAATAAAACAGGCCAAGAATATTCAAAACAAATTTGAAAAAGAACAAGCTTGATATATTAATAGTAGATAAAGATCTGTTATAAATGTATAGTGATAAAGACAATGTAAGAGTAATGTGAATACAGACAAGTAGGCCGATGGCACAGAGTAGAATTGAGAAACAAACCAGGTATTTGTAGGCACTGTCATAACAAAGGTGTTGCTGCACGGCAGTTAGAAAAGGACGGCAATTTAAATAAATAGAAATTGATCAAATGGATATACATAAGGAAAAAATAAAACTCCGCCTCTTACTTAATGTCATACACACAAATCTATTCCAGATAGATTATAGTTGTAAGTATGAAAGGTAAAATGAACAATAAAATTTCTAGAAAATGAAATTCAGGAACAACACCTATGTTTTAAATAAGACTTGAAAAGCAGTAATCAAAAAGAAAACTATTGATAAGAAGGCACATCTTTTTATCAGAAGTCACCATTGTGATGGTAAAAGGAAAATTTAAGTCAGAAGTTGGAGAAGATTGTTTATAATACACATAAGTCAGTAAAGGACTTGGGTCCAAAATAAAGTATGAAAAACTCCTACAAAGAGAAAATAAAATTTGCAAAAGACTTGAATAAGCAAGTTATAAAAGAGGATCTTTCAATGGCCAAACAATTATTAAAAGGTGATCAACCTCATTAATAACCTTGACATGCAAATTAAATGATAATGAGATATCACTACATGACAATCAGAATGGCCAAAATTTAAAATACTGAAAATGCCATCTTCTGGTGGGGACATGGAAACTCTATAACAATCACACACTGCAAGTGATTGTGTAAATTGGTGAAAACCTTGGAAAACTGTTTGACATACCCTGTAATGTAGCCATTATACTTTAGTTACATGTGCTCAACAGCAATATATGTGTATGGACACCAAAAAGACATGTATTATTAATGCCGCAACTGTGTAAGAGTCAAAAAATCAGAAACAACGAGAAAAGCATTCAACTGCTGATCTGATAGAGAATAGAATGGTGGTTACCAGCAGCTATGGTGGTTGGAAGGGGAGAGGTTAGTTGGGAGATATTAGTCAAAGGCTACAAAATTTCAGTGAAATAGGGGGAATAACTCCAAGAGATCTGTTGTAAACATGATGACTAAAGTTAATATATTCTTTCTGAAAAATGCTAAGAGAATAAATGTAAAGTGTTCTTACCACAAAAACGAGAACTATGTAAGGTAATGCATGTGTATTAATAATTAGCTAGGTTTAGTCATTCTACAATGTATCTATACTTTGGAATTGAACATCATGTTGTACAGAGTAAACGTATCACTGTATCTGCCAACTTAAAACAATAACATTAAAAGTTATTTCAACTGAAAAATAGGTAAATAAACTGAAATACTCATGAAGAGTGATCTAATCAGCAATCAAAATGCAAGAACCACTTTGACTGCAACTTTCTGGATGAAGTTCAAGGCATTAACGAAATGAAAGAAGCCTGGTAACAAAGAATACATTCTGTATGAGTCCATTTATATCAAGTTCAAAAAATCAAGCAAAACTAATATATAGTGATACAGGTCAGGATAAGGCATATTTTTGGGAAGCCAGGAAGAGACATGGTTGGGAAAGGACAAAAGAGAGGGCTTCTGGGATGCAGGTTATGTGCTATTTCTTGATCTGGATGTGTTCAATGGATGTGTTCACTTTGTAGTAATTATAACTTTTAAAATTCTGATTTATGTTCTTTTCTGTATGTATAACTCAATAAAAGTTGAAATATAAATGTACACAGAGTTCCCTGTTAAATTACTTCTACTTCATATGAAAATATTTTTTAAAGCAATGACATAAACTTGGAACCATAAATATTTTGATATAATATGTGAAAATTCTCATGTTCCTAAGGCTAGATCAGTTTCATTATTTACTAACCTAACAGAGATATATATCATCTTTAAATTTTTAGGTTTGTTCAATAACACTTTTCAATATCTTTTTTCAAGCGTATCACAGAAGAGATACTCTGAATATCTCTAAATTCAAAAAATGCTAAATAAAAAAGTGTAAGTTTTTTTAGGTAGTGAATATAATTTACTTCCCTTTAGCGGTATCCTGTCCTCAAATTTGCTTAGCAATAATGTCATCCCTCTAATTTGCTTTCCTGTTTTCTACATCGTTATGGGATTTAAAATCATTCCAGAATTGCGCACATTCATATTTATGTAGCTTTAGGCTTACCTGTGTAACCTTGAGTCATACATATACAAACAAGATAGCAATCATTTCTCCATTATCAGCCTCAACTTGCTGACTCAGTTTAATAAAAATCTTCCTCCTAAACCAAAATTTTTATTCTAAGCACCAGAGGGATAAAAATAAACTCAAACAACCCTTGTTGCTTTAAAATATAGGAAACAGACAGAGAGAGGTAACACTTTTCTAACATGTATAAATTATAATTTTTATTGTTTTCACAAAATGGGTTCATATTATTTACTTGTCTGATTTGACCACTGTTGTGATAATTGGTAGCTGAATAAAGAAAGATTTAGTAATGAGAGCTGGATATTTGAAATGCTTATATGCAACTCCACCACAAACTCAAAGATAGCCAAACATACAGGCATTGCCATTTTATCATTCTAACCGGAGTGTTAGCTCTGAATATGAGCTCATATTTGTGCAGTAGATAAGACACAGGGTATCTCCAAGAGCTTTTTAGAAAGAAATATTGGTAACTTTATGAAGAAATTTCATTTTTGCTTGTACATTTTCTTGTTTAATTTTAATAATGGTGGTTGCTAAAGTTGGAAAGTTATATGTTGTACACTAGATCTCTAGACTTGTTCATCCTACACACCTGCTACTTTGTATCCTCTGACCTGTTTATCTGAATATCTGTTCATTTTCCCCCTTCTTGGGAAATCCTGGAAACCATGGTTTTCTTCTCTATATCTGTATTTTTTATTTTTTTTTGTTTTAAAATTCCGTATATAAATGAGATGATGTAATATTTTGCTTTGTCTGACCTACTTAACAATGTAGTGTCTCCAGCTTCATCTATGTCGTGGCAACTGACAAAATCTTACTCTTTTTTAGAACAAAATGATATTCCATTGTATATGTGTATCACAGTTTCTTTATCCATTTGTGCATCGACAGACACAGGTTGTTTCTATCTCTTTGCTATTGTGAATGATGCCACAATGAACACGGGAATGCAAATATGATTATGAGGTGGTGACTTCATTTCCTTTGAGTATATACCCAGAAGACGGATAGCTAGATCATATGGTAGTTTTTAAAGAATTTTAAATTTCTTTAGAATCCTCCATACTGTTTTCCAAAATGGCTGTAACAATCTACATTCCCAAGAACAGAGTACAAGAGTTTCCTTTACTCCACACCTTTATCAACATTTGTTATCTTTTGACTTTTTGATAATAGCATCTAATAGATATGAGGTGACATCTCATAGCAGTTTTCATTTGCATTACCCTGATAACTAATGATGTCGAATACCTTTCTATATACGTGTTGGCTATTTTTATGCCTTTGTTGGAGAAATCTGTATCCAGGTCTTTTGCCCATTTTTTGATCAGGTTATTTGTTTTTCCACAATTGAGTTCTATGAGTTCTTTATAAAATTTTGGATATTAACCCCTTATCAGATATATGAGTTGTGAATATTTTTTCCCACTTCATAGGCAGCTGTTTCTTTTTGTTAGCTATTTCCTTTGCTGTGCAGAGCTTTTTAGTTTCATGTAATTCTATTTATTTATTTTTGCTTTTGCGACCTGAGCATTTGATATGATATACAGAAAACCATTGCCAAGTCCAACAGCCAGAAACTTTTCCCCCATGTTCTCTTCTACAAGTTTTATCATTTCTGGTCTTATATCTAGGTCTTTTATCGATTTTGAGTTGATTTTTGTGTATGATGTAGGTTAAGGATCTAATTTCCTTCTTTATATCTGGAAACCCAGTTTTACCAATACCTTTTATTAAAGAGACTACTATTTCCTATTGTGTCTTCTTGGTGTGCTTGTCAAGACTTAGTTGACCATATATGTTTGGATCTACTTCTGGGCTCTCTGTCCTGTGCCACAGTGATCTATGTTTTTATTTTCATGCCAGTAAGCTACTGCTTTAATTACTACAGCTTTGTAATATACTTTTAAATCACGAAATGTGATGCCTCCAACTTTGTTGTTCTTTCTCAGAATAGCTGTGTCTTCTTGGGGTCTTTTATGTTTTCATACATATTTTAGGATAATTTTTCTATTTCCGTGAAGAATGCCATTTGAATTTTGATAGAGATTGCATTGAATCTGTATATTGCTTTTGATAGCATGGACATTTTAATAATATTAAATCCTCCAATCCATGAGCAATTGGCTACCTTTCCATTTATTTGTGTTTTCTTCCATTTCTTTCATCAATATTTTATAGTTTTAATGTATAGTTTTACAGTACCAATATAGTTTTCCACCTCTTTGGTTAAAATTATTCCAAGGTATTTTATTTTATTTTTTCAATGTTATTGCATATGGGGCTTTTCTTGATTTCTTTTCAGTTAGATCATTATTTTTGTATGAAAAAGACACTGATTTTTGTATGCTGATTTTGTATTCTTCAATTTAGTGATTTCACTTATTAGTAATAACTTTTTTGTGGTATCTTTGGAACTTTTTGTATATAGGACCACATCATCTGCAAATAGAGATAATTTTATTTCTTCTTTTTCAAATTAGATACATTTTATTTCTTTTTCTTGTCTGATTGTTCTTGCTAGTGTTCCAGTATTATATTGAATAGAAGTGGCATGAGTGGGCATCCTTGCCTTACCAGATCTTAGTGAAAAGCTTTCAGTTCTCTCCAGTGATTATAATGTTAGCTGTGGTTTTTTCATGAAGTCTTTATTATTATAAACATTCCTTCTATACCTAAACTGTTGAAGGTTTTTATCAAGAAAGGATGTTGGATTTTGTTGAATGCTTTTTCTATGTCAATTAGGATGATCCTGTTAATGTGATGTATCACACTGATAGATTTATGTATGTTAAACCAGTTTTGCATGCCATGGAAAAATCTCACATGAACACAATGTATAATCTTTTCATGTGTTGTTGAATTTGTTTTGATAATACTTTACTAAGAATTTTTGCATGAATTTTCCTCAGAAAAATTAACCATAGTTTTCTTGTGATATCTTTATCTAACTTAGGTATTAGAACGATGCTGGCCTCATAAAACGTGTCTGGAAGTACACTTCGAGCTTTATTTTTCAGAAGAGTTTTGGAAATATTGACATAAATTATTCTTTGAATGTTTGGTGTAAAATTCAGCTCTAAAATCATCTGGTCTTGGGCTTTTCTTTGTGGGAAGGGTTTTGATTACTTCTTAAATCACTTTAATTGACTCAATATTGGTAGCTCATATTTTTCTAGGAATTTATCCATTTTCTCTAGTTTATCCAATTTGTTGGCATATAATTGTTCATAATATTTCCTTATGACACTCTTTATTTTTGAGAAGACTGTTAGAATTTCTTCACTTTTATTTTTGATTTTATTTATTTGAGTGTTTTCATTAAGAGTTTGTAAATTTTGTTGTTGTTCTTCAAAAAGTAAACTTTTATTTTCTTAATTATTTTTATGATTTTTCTCTTCTCTATTTGATTCATTGCTGTTCTGATATTTATTATTTCCATCTGCTAATTTTTGGTTAGTTGTTTATTTGTTTTGCATTCCTTGAGGGGTAATGTTAGAATATTTATTTGGGGTCTTTCTTCTTTCTAAATGTAGGCACTTACTGCTGTAAATTTTCCTCCTGGAACTGCTTTTGCTGCATCCCACAAGTTTTGGCATATTGTGTTTCCATTATCATTTGCCTCAAGATGTTTTTAAATTGTTCTTTTGATTTATTCTTTGACCCATTGATTGTTCAAGAGCATGATGTTTAATTTCCACATATTTGTGAACTACACAAGATTACTCCTGTTATTAACTTAAGTTTCATATCACTGTGGTCTAAAATTATACTAAATCTTATTTCAATCTTATTAAGTTTGTTATGGCTTTTTTGTGGTCTAACATGTAGTCTATCCTGGAGAACGTTCTGTGTACACTAGAGGAAAATAAGGACTCTGCTTCTGCTGTAAGTGAAGTTCTGTATATGTCTGTCAGGGCAATTTTGTCAAAAGTTCAATTTAAGTCCAGTATCACTTTATTAATTTTCTGTCTGTTTGATCTATTCATTGTTGAAAGTGGGATTTTGAAGTACCATATTGTATTGCTATCTATTTCTCCTTTCATGTTCATTAAAATTTGCTTTATATATTTAGCTCATCCAATATTGGGTGTATACATATTTATAGTGGTTATCTTAATGAACGACCCTTTTATCATTAATGAATGACCTGCGTCTCTTGTGACAGCTTTTGATTTGAAGTCTATTTTATCAGATGTAAGTATAGCCACTACTGCTCTCTTATGGATTCCCTTTGCATGGACGTTCCTCTTCCATCTTTTTACTTTCAGCCTATATGTGTCCTTAAGGCTTAGGTGGGTCACCTCGGTGGAACTTGTTTATCCATTCAGCAACTACATGATTTTGGTTAGAGAACAAAATCTGTTTACAGTCAAAGTTATTATTAATAGGTAAGAACTTACTACTGCCATTTTATTTATCTTCTGGTTATTTTGTAGCTTCTGTGTTCCTTTTCCCCTTTCTTGTTGTCTACCTTTGTTATTTGATAATTTCTGTAGTGCTAAGCTTTGATTCCTTTCTCTCTATCATTTGTGTCTCTGCTGTAGATTTTTGTTTTGTGGTTGCCGTGAGGTTTACATAAAACCTCTTGTAACCAGCAAAGGCTCTGTCTGTTTGCCGCTTGTAGAAAGAAACCAAAATCACGAGAACGAAGTGTGATAAAAAGAGAGGAGTTTTAATTATCTGCGCTAACAAGGGGAAAAGTGGGTGGAATTCTTCCAAAAAATGTTCCACTCTTCCCCTTGCTAGCATGGATAATAAAGTCTCCTCTCTTTTTATCACACCTCACTCTTGTTATTTTGGCTTCTTTCTACAAGCAGTGAGCAGCTGGACTCTTTGCCAGTTACAATTTTTGGTGGCCTGCATGGGGAGAGAATTCTGGAGGTGTCTGTTCTGTGTCAGTATTCATGTCCTGAAGCTTCTAAGAAAAATACGTGACCAGATAAGTGAGCATGATGTGCATTTGACAAGCATTTAGGTAAATAAATGTGCATAAGGCATGGGAGGATAAAGTGGGAAAGGGAAAGAGAATGGAGGTTCACAGCACATTCTAGAAAATGCATTTGTAATTTGTCTCAACACTGTGTCCTGAGACTGGGGAGAAAAGAGGAAAGAAAGAAAAACAGTTTAAAATGCAGTTTGGAGCTAAGTTGGTTGGTTACAATCTTATAGATGTAATGCACTTTTTTAAGCTGATAAAAACTTAACTTCTGTTGCATACAAAATCTCTAGATTTTTATGCTCCTCCTGATACACAATTTGTTTTTGATGTCAAAATATGCATCTTTTTACACTGTGTGCTTCTAACCAACATATTGGCTATTATTAATTAATTAATTGACTTTTTTTTTTTTTTTTTTTTTTTTTTTGAGACGGAGTCTCACGCTGTTGCCCAGGCTGGAGTGCAGTGGCGCGATCTCGGCTCACTGCAAGCTCCGCCTCCCGGGTTCCCGCCATTCTCCTGCCTCAGCCTCCTGAGTAGCTGGGACTACAGGCGCCCGCCACCGCGCCCGGCTAATTTTTTGTATTTTTAGTAGAGACGGGGTTTCACTGTGGTCTCGATCTCCTGACCTTGTGATCCGCCCGCCTCGGCCTCCCAAAGTGCTGGGATTACAGGCTTGAGCCACCGCGCCCGGCCAATTAATTGACTTTTAACCTTCATACTAGGTGTATATATGATTTATGCACCACCATTACCTCTAGAACAAAGTTTTATACTTTCGTATGTATTCATGTTAGTAATAATCTTTCCTTTGTTTCTCCCTGAAGGACTTCCTCAAATATTTCTTATAAGGCAGGTCTAGTGATAATGAATTCCTTCAGCTTTTGTTTATTTGTGAAATGCTTTATTTATCCTTAATTCCTGAAGGACAGCATGTCTGGTTAGCAGTTTTGTTTTTTATTTTATTCTTATTCCTTTCAGCACCATGCCATTCTCCCCTGGCCTGCAAGGCTTCTACTGAGAAATCTGCTGATGGTCCATAGAAATTCCCTTATATGTAATTTGATGCTTTTCTTTGTCGCTTTTAAAATTCTGTTTATGACTTTTGATAATATAATTATAATGTGCCTCTTTAGATTAATCTATTTTGGGATCTGTGAGCTTTAGGGGTCTGAATATCCGTATCTCTCCCAAGACTTACGAAGTTTTCAGAATTTTTCAGAATGCATTTCATTAAATAAGCTGTTAGTCTCTTTCTCTGTCACTTCACTTCTTAAATAACATAATGCAATACTTCTTCACTTAATGATGTCCCATAAATCTCACAGGCTGTCTTCACCCCTTTTCATTCTTTTTTCATTTCTTCCCGTGAATGAGTCATTTCAAAAGACTGATTTTTAGGTTCACAGATTCTTTTTCTGCTTTATCTAGTCTACTATTAAAGCTCTCAATTGTATTTTTTGTTTGCTTAATTGATTGAAATCTTTGGCTCCAAGATTTCTGGTTCTTCTTTATGATATCTATTTCTTTGTTGAAGTTGTCGTTCAGATCATGAATTCTTTTGCTGATTTCATTGAATTTTCTATTTGTATTCTATTATGTCTCTCTTCGTTTTCTTAAGATCATTAATTTAATTTCCTTTTCAATAAATTCACACATTTCTGTAAATTTGGGGGTCAGATACTGGGAAATTCTCATGTTCCCTTGGTGGCAGCATGTTCCCTTGTGTTTTCATGTTTCTGGTATTCCCACATTAATGCTTGTGCATCTTCTGTTACAGTCTCCTCTTCCAAACTTCAGAGAATGACTTTCATAGGGAAAAACTTTCACCTGACAATGGGCTGGAGGGCATCAGTTGGGCAGAGTGCAATGGTTCTGGTACTATGTGGGTGCAGTGGTGTAGTCTCCATACAGCTTCACCACTTGAGATCAGTGTTAGTGATGACTGTAAATGCCTTAGTGACCTGGCTGCAGGAGTTTCTCGCAGTGACATTGACTGTGTAGGCTACTATGATAAGGGCTTTAGAGATCCTACTGTTCTTGTCTTTCTAACACTGGGAAGTCTTAGCTGAAGAGGCTTTTGTTGATATTGGTTCTAACATGATTCACAGGCAGTCACAGTGACACTGGGATTCAGGGCCTAATATCTATTTTAATTCTCTTGGGCCACAGAAATATAAAATTAAAATACTCTGGCATTTCACTTGTACAATACAATGTAAGCTGCCTTAAATCAAGCCTACTTTTTGACTTGAGTAAACTATAAGTCTCTTCTTTTAGTTTAGGATAGTAAACTAATGCACAGAGGTTCAATGAGACTGATGTTGGCATTCTCCTTGAAGATGCAACTTGCTATAATTATCTTTGATTATGTATAAGATTAAACAAAAATGTAGGTCTGTGATCTGGCGCAGTGGCACATTCCTGTAATCCCAGTACTTTGGGAGGCTGAGGCAGGCAGATAACCTAAGGTCAGGAGTTTGAGACCAGCCTAGCCAACATGATGAAACACTGTCTCTACTAATAGTACAAAAATTAGCCAGATGTGGTGGCAGGCACCTGTAATTCCAGCTACTTGGGAGGCTGAGGCAGGAGAATCGCTTGTACCTGGGAGGCAGAGGTTGCAGTGAGCCAGGATCATGCCACTGCACTCAAGCCTGGGCAGCAGAGTGAGACTCTGTCTCAATTAAAAAAATAAAAATAAAAAAATATATATATATTTATATATATCCATAAACCAGCAGAAAAACACCTAGACTATTCAAAGCACATTATTACAAAACAAAAATAAAATATTTTTCTTCACTTTGCTTTTTCCAACTTGTATCTTAGATTCAGGGTACACATGTGCAGATTTGTTACACGGATAAATTGTTTGTTGTGGTGTTTGGTGTACAGATTATCAAGTAATCCAGGTAATGAGTATAGTACCTGATGAGTAGTTTTTTTATTCTGACCCTCCACACTCTACCCTCCAGTAGTCCCTTGTGTCTATTGTTCCCTTCTTTGTGTCCATGCGTACTCATTGTTTAGCTCACACTTAGAAGAGTAAACATGCAGTATTTGGGTTTCTGTTCCCACATTAATTTGCTTAGGATAATGGTCTCCACCTCCATCCATATTGCTGTGAAGGCCATGATATTCTTTTTATGGCTGTGTAGTATTCTATGGTGTACATGTACCAAATGTTCTTTATCCAGTCCACCATTGATGGGCATTTAGGTGGATCCCATGTCTTTGCCAAGTTTCCTGAGGCCTTCTCAGAAGCTGAGCAGATGACAGCATCGTGCTTCCTGTACAGCCTGCAAAACCATGAGCCAATTAAATCTCTTCTCTTTATAAATTACCCAGTCTCAGGTATTTCTTTGTACAATGTGAGAATGGACTAATACAATGTCCTTTGCCCATTTCTTAATGGGATTGTTTGGTTTTTGTTTGTTGAATTGTTTAATTTCCTTATATATTCCAGATATTAAATCTTTCTCTGATGTATAGTTGGCAAATATTATAAAAAATATTTAAAAAATACTCTACATTGTCTGTTTTCTCTGATGATAGTTTCTTTTGCTGTCCTGAAGCTTTTTAGTTTAATTGCACTTGTCAGTTTTTGCTTTTGTTTTTGTTTTTGTTTTTGAAATTACTTTTGGAGTCTTCATCATGAAATTTTTGCCAGGGTCTATGCCCAGAATGGTATTTCCTGTATATTCTTCTAGGGCTTTTATAGTTTTAGGTTTTATATTTAAGTCTTTAATTCACGTTGAGTTTATTTTTGTGTATGGTAAAAGGAATGAGTCTGGTTTTAACCTTACGCATATGGCTAGCCAGTTATCCTAGCACCATTTATTGAATGGAGTCCTTTCCCAATTGCTTGTTATTGTTAACTTTGTCAAGATTAGATAGTGGTAGATCTGTAGCTTTATTTCTGGGTTCTCTAACCTGTTCCTCTGGTCTATGTGTCTGTTTCTGAGGCAGTACTATGCCATTTTAGTTAATGTGGCCTTATAGTATAGTTTAAAGTCAGGTAGTATAATGCCTCTGGCTTTGTTCTTTTTGTTTCAAATTGCTTTGGCTATTTGAGCTCTTTTTGGTTCCATATAAATTTTAGAATAATTTCTTCTACTTCTGTGAAAAGTGTTATTGGTAACTTGATAGGAATAGCATTTAATCTATAAATTGCTTTCGGCAGTATGACCATTTTTAAAATATTGATTCTTCCTAACCATGAGCATGGAATGTTTTTCCATTTATTTGTGTCATCGCTGATTTCTTTCAGTAGTGTTCTGTAATTACAATTGTAGAGATCTTTCACCTCCCTGTAGGTGTATTCCTAGGTATTTTATTCGTTTCACTGCTAATGTGAATGGGATTGCATTTTTTTTTATTTGGCTCTCAGCTTGGATATAATTGGTGTATAGAAATGTTACTTATTTTTGTACATTGATTTTGTATCTTGAAACGTTACTGAAGTTGTGTATCAGATCTAGGAGCCTTTGGGCAGAGACTATAGGGTTTTCTAGGTATAGAATCATATTATCTGCAAAGAGAAATAGTTTGACTTCCTCTTTTCCTTCTGGATGTCTTTTTTATTTCTTTCTCTTGAGTGATTGCTCTGGTAAGGACTTCCAGAACTATGTTGAATAGGAGTGATGAGAGTGGACATCATTGTCTTGTTGTGGTGGGGAATCCATCCAGCTTTTGCCTGTTCAGTATATTGTTGGCTGTAGATTTGTTATAGATGAGACTTACTGTTTTGAGGTATGTTCCTTTGATGCCTTGTTTGGGGTTTTAAAATGAAGGGATACTAAATTTTATTTATATATTTTTCTGCATTTATTGAGATAATCACATAGCTTTTGTTTTTAGTTATGTTTATGTGATGAATCACATTTAGTGATTTGCATATGTTGAACCAACCTTATATTGCAGGAGTAAAGCCTACTTGATCATGGTGGATTAGCTTTTTGATGTGCTGCTAGATTCAGTTGAGAATTTTTGCATCTATGTTCATTAGGAATACTGGACTAAAGTTTTCTTTTTTCATTGTATCTCTGCCAGAGTTTGGTATCAGAATGATGCTTGCCTTATAGAATGAGTTAGGAAGGAATCCCTCCCCCTCAACTTTCTGAAATAGTTTCAATAGGATTGGTACCAGCTCTTCTCTATGTTGGTAGAATTCACCTGTGAATTCATCTGGTGCAGGGCTTTTTCTGGTTGGTAGGATTTTTATTACTGATTCAGTTTCAGAACTCCTTATTGGTTCATTAAGGGTTTCAATTTCTTCTTGCTTCAATCTTTTTTTTTTTTTTTTTTAATGGAGTCCCACTCTGTGGCCAGGCTGGAGTGCCATGGCATGACCTTGGCTCACTGCAACACCTGTCCCCCAGGTTCAAGCCATTCCCCTGCATCAGCCTCCCAAGTAGGTGCGACTACAGGCCCACACCACCATACCTGGCTAATTTTTGTATTTTTAACAGAGATGGGGTTTTACCATGTTGGCCAGGGGTCTCCACCACGTGATTCACCTGCCTTGGCCTCTCAATGTGCTGGGATTAGAGGCATGAACCACTGCATCTGGCCTCTTGGTTCAATCTTAAGAGACTGTATATTTTCAGAAATTTATCCATTTCTTCTAGATTTTCTATTTTGTGTGCATAGAGGTATTTGTAATTGTCTCAGGACTTTTTACATTTCTGTTGAGTCAGTGCTAATGTCCCCTTTGTCATTTCTGATTGTATTTATTTGAATCTTCCCTCTTTTTTAAATAGTCTATCTAGCAAGTGGCCTATCAGGTTTTTTATTCTTTAAAAATATAACTTTGGGTTTTATTGATCTTTCATATGGTCTTTTAGCATCTAAATTTTTTTCAGTTCAGAACTAATTTGGTTTTCTTTTGTCTGGTAGCTTTGGGATTGGTCTGCTCTGGTTTTTCTAGTTCCTCGAGGTGTGATGTTAGGTTGTTAATTTGAGATTTTTCTAACTTTTTTGTGGGCATGTAGGTCTATAAACTTTCCTCTTACCATTACTTTAGCTATGGCCCAGAGAATCTGGTTTGTTGTACATTTGTTTTCATTCAGTTCAAAGGATTTCTTGATTTCTACCTTAATTTCATTGTTTACCCAAAAGTCACCCAGGAGTAGATTGTTTAATTTCCATGTAATCTTTTGATTTTCAGAGAGCCTCTTGATATTAAAATCTCTATTTTTTTTTCACTGTGGTCTGAGAGTGTCATTGTTACATTTTTTAATTTGTTGAGAATTGCTTTATGGCTGAGCACATGGTCGATTTCAGAGTATTTCTCATATGCAGATGAGAAGAATGAATATTCTATTGTTGTTGGGTGGAGTGTTCTGTGGATGTCTGTCAGGTCCATTTGATTGAGTGTTGAGTCCCAAATATCTTTTGTTAGTTTTCTGCTTTGATGATCTGTTGAATACTGTCAGTGTGGTGCTGACATCTCCCACTATTATTCTGTGTTTACCTAAGTCTCTTAGTTCTTCACTTTTTTAACATATTTAATTTGGACTATAATTTTTCACATTTTATCTGTATACATACATTCAAATATTGTCCCTTCATGTAACCCATTCTTCTATTTTCAAAAGACAGATGCTAGTAAATCTGCATCCATCTATCTGTGCATTTTAAGTCACAATTGACATTTTGCCTTTTAAGGAAAATATAAGAAGAGTGATTTTTTAAAGTAATATTTTGGTAATACTTCGACTGAAATTAACATGATATAATATTTTAACATCTCTAAGCAGAGTTAAAATTACAACTATTTCAAAATTATATTTAGACAAGTTATTCTTAATAACACTCCGAATCTTTTGGCTTTTCCTATAAGAGTATTGCAGTACCAGAAAAAAATATAATGTTCACTTATTCATTTTGATTGCACTTTCTAATGTCATTTGGCCTATGCATCCCAACATCACCTTGTCAGAGAGTACTGCTTCCCCAAGGCTGCCCCAGGGTCCTGTTGACGGATTGCTCTAATTGCAGTTGGTGCTGTAAACAAGGCAGCTACTCCATGCTCTGCAAGCACACGGAAATAAGCGCCAGCATCTGGTGTTCCCACAGGCTTCCCCTACAATGAGATTCATTTAAAATGTCACTGGGTAAAATGTCTCATATTTCACTGACAGTTCAATAGTTATACATTTAACACAACAATGTTAATAATATGGGGTTTTCAACAAATCTTAGTTTTAAAATATTTCCATGTTCTGTCATAAATAAAGCAAACCAAATACTCAGGCATAAGAGAGGCTGTTTGCTCCATTATAGTATCTTAAAAGCTTTCAAATTATAATTTTTTCTTCATTAAGTTTTGAAAAATAAAGAATTAAAAATACATATCACATTCAAATTAAGAACATAAAACATTCTTGTATTTGCCAAAAAAAACTAAATATGGTTGTTATGAATATTGAACTTTAACGCATTTTTCATGATCACTATTAAAAGTGACAACAGTATTTCTCAAAACATTTGAGAAAAAAGAAAAATCTGCAAAAGCAGTGATTCCTGAGCAATGACCTTTTCAGTTAAATGTCTCACTCCAAGAAAAGTAACTCCTATGAATTAAAAATAATCCAATAAGATGTGCCAAAGTGCATGTTTTTCACAGACTCAAAATAACATTATATATGTTCAATGGAAAATCATGCATAAAAATCTCACAATTTGGCAAGCCATGCAATTCAAAAGACAAAGAAAGGTTTAGTTGATGTTTCTGCAAAGTGAAAAATAGGCAAGTTACTAAAATAAATCAGTAAGTCTGCAAACATTCTAACTAACCCATAAAATCTATCTTGGCCAAGTCACATCCCCTTCTCTCATAATCAATCCTCATCACTGCTACCTTTTCCTGTGTTTCTAAAGCAAGATGACTGGAATGTTAATGTATGTTTTGGAACATATATTATATATATGTGTGTGTATATATATTTCACAGCCAAACCCTTTTGTGGAAGTTGGAGGTAAACAAATGGCAACAGGGTTTTTTAATCTTAGATCATTTCTAACCTTAAAAGGGTTAAGATGTATTACTGATTTCTAAGAGAAGGGTAACTGTATTTAATATTTCCTAAACCTCCCTGATTAAATTCTCAATCTCAGTTTCCCATGAAACTCTGTAAATGACCCGTAGGAAACACCGAACTAAGGTAAAAAGAGCAAAGGATTTGCTAGTAGCACACTCAACAATGTCCCCAAACAGGGAATAAGAAAAAAATGATGATATCATGACAGATATATTAATTTTTTTAATTTAGAAAAAGGAATGAACTATAAATGAGGTCTAGGATAGCTGTCCAATAATTTAGATTCAATACTCATTGATTAGATCATTGATAGAACACTATTTTTTAAATTATTTTTAAATAGTTTTCTTTAATATTCTTTAGTGTAATTATGTTCCTATTAAAAAAAAACTATTTCAACTTGTTTTATATTCTATTGCTTTCTATTTTGCCTTTTTAGTACCAAAAAAGTATTTGCTGCAGCTGGAAATTCATTTTGATTATCACTATCTAAAGCACTATTTCAATTTATTTCATTACTCTTCATACAAATCAACACATGCAAATAATACAAAAAGCTGCAAAATACAACCTGGCAACACATGTACATAATTTCACTCACAAATTTTGAAGCCTTTAGTACATCAGTCTGAAATGAGTCTGCAACTTTATTCCTTCTAACAAACAAGGTAAACATTTTATTTTTACTTTTTTGATATGTCTCAGGCATTGATCAGTTCCCTGAGTATTAGACTGTGACTTAGAAAATGTGATCTCACCCACGTGAAAATGATTTATTAACTGACCTTGTGCAACTGACTTACCCTGTCTATGCTTCCATTTACTTGCCTGTTAAATAAGAATAAATCATTTTGCCAATGTTTTCTCAATAAGCTAAAGGCACTGAGATAATATTGTAGGATAATTTAACCTCCACTGAAGAAAGATATTTTATAGCCAATCGAAATTGAATTCCACGACAGTGCCAGTGTCATGAGAAAATAATTACTCACTAAAGGGTGATATTAATATCATAATTAAAATGATATACCATGTAAGACCACCTACATAGAGGACACAGTATTTTACAGTGCCTCCAATTACTTATGTTTAATGATAACAATAAGGGCATATCAAGTATTAAAAATATAGTCCTATGCCATATAGCAATGTTTTAGATAATTATGATACCATATTTTTGTGCTTTGTTTTGGTGGTTTTTAAGACAGAGTCTCGCTCTTTCGCGCAGGCTGGAGTGCAGTGGTGCAATCTTGGCTTACTGCAACCTCGACCTCCTGGGTTGAAGCGATTCTCCCTGCCTCAGCCTCCTGAGTAGCTGGGACTACAGGTGCACGCCAGAAAGACACAGGTGCACGCCCAAAAGACTACAGCGGATGAGATATCCCCTAAATAATTAAGGATTCCAAGGACAGAATAACCATGCTGAGATGTGCTCATACAGCAGGCACACATCAGTGTAAACTTGCTGTGATAGGCAAAATTTTGTCTGCTGTTTTTAAAGAGTGAGTGTCTTAGCGGTCCATGATTACACTAAAAAAAAAAAAAAAAAAAAAAAAAGTCATGGATCACCAGGGACATTTTTTTTTTTTTTTTTTTTTTTTGGAGACAGAGCCTTGCTCTCTGGCTGGAGTGTAGTGGCAGGATCTTGGTTCACTGCAACCTCTGCCTCCCGGGTTCAAGGGATTCTCTTGCCTCAGCCTCCCGAGTACCTGGGATTACAGGCACCGCCACCATGCCCAGCTAGTTTTTGTCTTTTTAGTAGAGACAGGGTTTCACCACGTTAGCCAGGCTGGTCTTGAACTTCTGACCTCAGGCAATCTGCCTGCCTCGGCCTCTCAAAGTGCTAGGATTACAGGCATGATACCATAGTTTTACTGCACTTTTTCTATGTTTAGATATATTTAGCTATACAAATACCATGTGCTACAATTGCCTGCAGTATTCAACACAGTAACATGTACAGGTTTGTAGCCTTGAGCAATAGACTATACTATATAGCCTAGCTATGTAGTAGGCTATACCACCAGGTTTGTGTAAGTATACTCTATGATGTACACACAGTAATAAAATCTATGGATACATTTCTCAGAACGTATCTCCATTGTTAAGCAATACATGACTGTATTAGTAAAAAAACTACAGCATACTTTTTATAATATATAATTTTAACTTCTATTGCAAGTCTGACCCTGTACCAAACTAATTTTCATCAATATTATACTTACGGAATATAAAAATCATGATAATGTAGCATTACTATTAGAATAGTAAAGAAGTGTTCATAAAATCTCACGATGTTCTTTCATAAGTTAATTGAACATAGAAAAGTTCAGTTGCTTTGTGTTTTACTGTCCATTCCCCAGAAGATAATTCGATGTTATGAATAAAATGTTTTCCTATTTAAAATTACTTTAATATTTATATACTTTACTTTTTTCTTTTTTAAAACCTTCTGTTCGATGTCAAATTTAATTAAAACAATTGTGATATTAAAGAAATTACCCATTTCAAAAATAGTCTGATGATTAACATATATATTAAGCCCAGAATAATGTAAACATTTCAGTTAATATAATGTAGCATAGAGAAAGATCTTTCATCATAAACTATTGTTTACATACAAACAAATAATAAAGTGGGTAACACTGGTATATTTATTTATTTAATAAATATTCTGGGAACAATTGTGTGAATAAGCCGGATAAGGTCCTGCTTTAATGGAACACACATTCTCATAAGTTTGGATGTGTGTATGTCTATGTGTGTGTGTATGGGATAATATTATTAGAAATTGCACAGTATATGCTGCAAGCTATTTGTGTCCCATAAACAGAAAGAATGCAGTAATAAATGGAGGACTTGTATGTGCTCAGTACCTACCACCACCAGTAGCTTCAGAAAGCTGAAGCAAAGCCTGTAAGAATCTTTTATTATTAATGCTAAATAAAAGTGACTCAATGGCTTATTGATTTTATTTATAATTCTCTCCTGCCTTCATACACGTGCACACACACATAGACAAGCAGGCACACATAAGCAATAAAATATCTTCATAATGCTTTTTAAAAGCAGCCAGGAACACATTAAGCATACTGAACTGCCTAAAGAAAAAGACATTGATTCCATAACTTGGTTTTCAGTAAGGGGCAGTAACCCAGGCAATATTCAATTTAAAAATAAGAAGATTCTAAGATTGCAGGGATTTTAAACAAACAACATATACACCAAAAGCAATAATGCAGTCAAAAATATCAACTTTAAAGCTCCTCAAACTCAAACCAATGTGGTTACCAGTTGTTTATTTAATTTCTTTCTCCCAAACTAAGTCTACATTATTAGTTGCTTCCTAGATAATAAAGGTAGAAAGGGATGTCTACAAAGACGAAGCCAAAATTCTAAGCTTTCAGCTGTTAGAAATTATAAAATTTAACCTCAGAGAGTTATAAAACATCAATTGCTAATATTAGCAAGATTTATAATGTGGCTAACAAGGTACACAGCACAGAAACCAAAACAGTTACCAAAATGCCTTAATATTAACATCCATATATAATTTTCTACTAGTTATGATTTATTATATTAGTATGTATTGTAGATGACAAGCCCCCAGTTAGAAAACCAGTTACTGTCTCACCTTCTCACATATTTTCTACTAAGGTTAAGTTTTCAACACAGGAAAGCGGCGAAATACAACCACTTAGCAAAATTAAGTTATAATTAAACAGTAGAGTTAAATCTTTGGACAAAAAAATTGCTTTATTATTAATCCTATGATTAATCCTATGATTCCATTTCTTCAAGTCTTGAGGTCAAGACTACTTGTGATTTCCCAGACACTGATATAAAACTTTTTGAGTCAACTGCAGTTTTGCCTCTTTTTTGGTGGCAGGATTAGAAATACATCTGGTCTCTTTCTGAATACTACTTTTGAGAAATGTCACCAAAGGCATGTTTCCACAGCAGTTCTAAGGTGAAGACAGCAGCATCCTTTATCGACTAGTAGCAAATTTTATTTCAGCAGACAGGTTGTTTTGTTTATTTCAGGAGAGTGATAAAACTGGAAATAGCATTTGCTGAGTTCCTACTACAGCTCATGTGTCTTTGTCAAGGGATGAGTGCTTGGGACGGCAACATTTAAAGTTAAAACTTGTTAAAACGTAAGCAGTTATCCAGGATATACTATTTAGTGAAAAAAAAAATCAAAATGTAGAATAGTGTGCATAAGATTGACAACCTTCAAGGGAGATAAATTGTAAAGCTGGAACAGGGGATGGTGAGGTTTCCAATGTTTACCCTTTTGTAAGTTTTAAAATATGAAAAAAGAGGGTGTACAATCTCTTCAAAAATGGGCCTTTTCTTCCTCAATGCCCCTCTCTGTATAACTCACATTATTTTGTTCCAAGTTTCAAAACATTACTGCTGCTTTAAAGCCAAATGGGATAATTGACCTATGCCTTAAGATCCTCAGACGAAGGACTTTGTGTTATAGCAGATGCTCCTTTAAGAATTGAAAACTTACTTGTAAATACAATCTGATTCAGATCAGACTGACTTCCCTGATTCTTACTTGCTAGAGATGTCCCATCATTCTGCTGGCTTCACCTGTAAGGATAGGCTGCCATCTTGCCTTTCTCCATCTTATTCAAACCACCATCTAATATTACTCAAATCCAGTGGTTACTAACCCTAAATGTACAGTAGAACTTCTTGGGATGCTTTTGAATGAAACCAATGTCTGGTGCCACTTTCAGAGATTCCTATTCAATTGGTCTTGATTTGGGCTGACCACTGTTGTGTTTTAGTAATTCTAATCTGCGATCAGGATTTAGAACTGATACATGGTCCTTTGATCGGCATTATCTCAGTCAAGGCTATTTTTCAATACCAACCTGCCTGGTTGCCCTAATGGATGAGCCTAGAATGTAACACTAGCTGTTCTGAATTTTCTCCATTTGTTATAAATAAAATGAGCTAAATCCAAGTGTTAACAAGTGAATATAATGATAATTGAAAACTGATTATGACCATACACAGAGAAAATTACTGGGGACAAATGCTTCATTGTCTTTAATTCTTTATGCCTTGCCCTATAAACCAGACTCTAGACTAGACATAAATGTCATGATTTATAGGACATAGTACCCTGAGTACAATGACCTTTCTCTAGAGATGGAAGGATTAGCTCTGACCAGAAGCTCTTTCTGTGTTACCCAGAGACCTTTTAAGAGTATCACTCTCCTACAGTGCTCTCGTTGGTTGTTGGTTGTATCACTACTTGAGAAGATCATATGTTAATTTCATAGATAGAGAGTTTGCGGCCCGAACTTCAGAGGAGTTCATGGATATTCTGAAATTAAATTAAGGTATGTACATATGTTCATTTTCCTATGGAAGAGGAGTCAATAGCTTCTACGGGATTCTGAATAAGAGTCAGTAAACAAAAATTGTTGAAGTATATGAAAGCATCTCAAAACGCAAAATGCTCCTCAAAGATTTTCTCTTTGTCTCAGAAACAGCTTGGAGGAAGCAAGACCGCAGATGGACATGTAGAGACAATAACATCCCTTCATTTTCTGTTCCACAAGATAGGTAAATTGCCAAGACTACCCTTTTAATGCACTTCTATTAAAGAGCTATAAATATTCTCAAAGAACCAACAATTTATTGGTTAATCTGAGGTCTCCAACCAACCTTCCTTCTTTCCCCACTCTCCATTACTTTAATCATATGGAATCACCATTTTCACAAGTCAAAGCAGTCAAATATCAGCAATGTCACATGGTTCAGATTAATGCTTTCTATCAGTTTGCTATTTTGACAATCCCTCTTCACTGTCTCCTTGTGGTAGGTCCCACACAGTTGCAATTCCTCAGGCTTGAGTCATTTCCTTTCTTCAATTAAGGATACAACCCTGTGTCCAGGCCTAAGAAGCTGAGACTTCTCCATGGCTAACGCTCCAAGACACAAATATCTATACATCTATTATTTTTGAAGATCTGTATGTGCTAGGGTCTGAAACATGCCTCCCAAAATTCATGTGTTGAAAATTGAATCCTCAGTGCAACAGTGTTGGAAGGTGGGGACTTCTGGAAGATGTTTCGGTTAGGAGGGCTCTGCTCTCATGAATGGACAAATGGTGCTAAAACAAAGGGTTTGTGGGAAAGTGTTTGTCCTCTTTTATCCTGCTCTTCTGCCATGTGAAGATATACTGGTCCTCCTCTCTGGAGGACACAGAAACAAGGCAGCATCTTGAACAAGAGACAGAACCTTCCAGCACCTTGGTCTTGAATGTCACAGTCTGCAGAACTGTAAGAAATAAATTTCTGTTCTACATAAATTACCCCGTCTGTTGTATTGTTATAGCAGCATAAAACAAACTAGGGCAGGGTGTGTATCCTAAACGGTCTAGAGCTATCCTTTTGGTTTGGTTCTTCTCTTGTCTTTTCCTAGCTCTGAGAGTTGACAATTTGGGGTCTTATACTGAAGCCAACCCCCAATGAATAAGCCATTGTTTCTATCTAGCAGGTAAGAGTCTATCTAATCCCCTTAAAAAAAAAAAAAGTTTACCTTTGGAAGTACTAATGTCAAGTAAATGAAACTGAAACTGCTAATTCTGCAGATGCAGTGCTGAGCAAATTAGGGATTCTGACATATTTAACATTCTCAGTAGTCACAGAGAGCATTTACCCCTGGTATAGCTCATAACTCACTGCTTCTAGCAGGACTATTTTCATCTCAGAGTTATTTCATGCTGAGGTGCAGTCACTCTGCTATCCTGTACTAGAGGGACAAATTAAGGTTTTTCTTATTCACTGTAATTAATGAGACTTTGCTGTAAGCAGAAAAATGAAATGGGTTCTTGCTTAATCACACTACCGGACTTCTGCCCAGGAAGTGAAGTGTGGCTATTCCATATGCATACTACAATTCAGCCTGAGGTTGCACAAAACCTGGTCCCTCCATAACATCCAACGCTTTGCCCAAAACAACCTTCGAACATGCTCAGATTTCTCCATGTCAAAAATGAAACAACGAACTTTCCTGTGAAATTGCCCTCATCAAAGGGACTAATGACACCCTGATCACCCAAGTGCTCTTCAGTTGTCTTATTAGTCTTTTCTCTATAGCACTTGGCGCTGTTGATCCTCATCCTGTGAAAAACCTTCTCATCACCCTTCTTTAGTACACTTTGCTTTTCCGATTCTGCTATTGGCTCCAGTTTCTAACTCTCAATTTATATAGTTTCTCTTCCTCAGTCTCAAGAATTTCCTAAGTTTCTGTTCTCAGTCTTTACCTGAGTAACTTGATCAAATCTGACTTTGCAATGTCATATGAATATCTGAGTACAACCTTCAAACTCAGTGTTACCAAAACCAAAATTATTGCTTCCCTCTCCACCAGTTGTTCTTCCTACTGTGGTATTTCAGTTGATAACTGCCATTATATTGGTTGTCCTAGCTAAAGACATCAGAGCCATTTTCAGCTCCCTTTTCATCTCTTACAATAGCCACCTGACACCCTAACCTCCTCCTCAATGTTCTGATCACTAATATTCTAGTCCTGGCCATGTATCTTGGATATCTTGGACTACACAACAGCTTCTCAATTGTCCCTCTCCAGATTATGGCAAGGGAATCCTGCTTTTGAATCCAGTGAAGCTTGTTTCAAATCCCAGCTCCAGTCCCCTGTGCCACTGGCAAATGTATTTGCTGTCTCTGATTCTAAATTTCTACAGCAGCTGTAAATGGGGGACTTAAAATATCTACATCATGGGTTTGTGCTTATAATTAAAACAATGTATAAAAAGTGCTTAGAAGAGTTCTGATCACTCAACACTCAATGAATAGTAGTTATTATTAATTTGTATTGTCTCATTCACAAAGTTATCCGTATCTACTAGTTGCAAACCTCCCTTAAAAACCTAGTGCAGATTTTTAAGCCACCATGCAAGAGTTAAATGTAGAGTATTTATCATAGGTGATGACACTATGTAGTTTACAAAGAAATTGTCATATCTTCTACACAGTGTAAGAGTTTGTTATTTAGGTGTGTCTTGATTTGTTTGCTTTCTGCACTTTATATTAATCTTAATTCCTTGAATATATTGTCAGAACTTTTGGTGCAAGGACCATATCTGATATTTATTCTGCTTCCCCATTACCTTCTAGCATGATTTGGAGCTGACAATAGACATTAATAAATATTGCTGATGGAGCCATGACAATACCTGAGCTTGCTAGCTCCAACATAAAACATATACATAAAGAGAAAAACAAACTCAAAAATAAATACTTTTTAACAACTAGTCACGGGAGAAATCTAAAAGATGCTAGCATCAGCTTTATAATCTTTTCCAGTTGAGAAGATCAAATTATATAGCCTCAATCAGAGTAATAGCTGAGTCATCATTTTTTCTCATTCTATATACACAGAAGGCAGATTGCTATATACTAGATTTTTTTAATGTTATTTTCCATTACATGAAGGGGAAAAAAGGAGTATGATGTGTACAATTGAATATACTAGTTAGCGGAATCATGGCTACTTGTCTTAAAAGGAAGTCGCATATTTCTGTCTTTAAAAGAAGCAAATCCCTGTCCTTAAAAAAGGAATCAACAAATTAGAGAAAACTGGTTAACATAAATAAAAACACAAAATTCTTGCAAAGAGAAGATAACTACATATGTGGAGATAAAATTACACTGTGAAAATGAAGCCTGGGAAGGGTTAACTATTCAGAAGGTGTACATGTGAAAAATACAGTATAGGATGACTTAGTGGAGATTACAGATACAGGGAAATACAGAAGTAATTGAGATGTTCATTGAAGATACTTTGGGGATGACTTAGCAAGAGTATTAAATGCAAAAACTAACTTGGGAGCCTCAATATTTTCAAATATGAGACCTGCGTATTTGGAAATGGCTTGAAGTTTCAGTCCACATATATAAAGTGATAATAATTACTCTTATTTACACATGTATAAAATGTACAATCACATGTTACTTGATGATGAGAATACATTCTGACATACGTATCTTTAGGCGATTTTAGCATTGTGAAAACTTCACAGAGTGTTTTTACACAAACCTAGATGGTGAAGCCTACCACATACTGAGGCTGTATGGTATCGCCTCTTACGCCAAGGCTACACATCTGTATGGCATGTTACTGTCCTGAATACTGTAGACAATTGTATCACAATGGTAAGTGACTGTGTACCTAAACATGTTTAAGCATAGAAAAATAACAGTAAAAATATGGTATAAAAGATAAAAAAAATGCTACACCTATATAGGGCACTCACAAGAAATGGAGCTTATAGAACTAGGAGTTGCTTTGTGTGAGTCAGTGAGTAAGTGGTGAATGAATATGAAGATCTAGGACATTATTGTACACTACTCCTTATTGTGTAAACACTGTACACTTAAGCTACACTAAATTTCTAAAGTAGTTTTATTTCTCCAATAATAAATTAAGTTTAGCTTACTGTAACTATTTTACTTTATCAATGTTTTGATTTTTTAAATTTTTGACTTGTAATAAGACAGCTTAAAAGATAAACACATTGTACAGCTGAACAAAATTATTTTCATTATTTATATGTTCATTCTATAAGTTTTTTCCATTTAAAAATTTTCAATTTTTAAAAAACTTTAAACTTTTTTGTTTAAGAACTAAGACACAAACATACACATTAGCCTAGGCCTACACAGGATCAGGATTATCAGAATCACTGTCTTCCATCTCCACAATTTTTCTCACTGGAAGCTCTACAGGGACAAGCATGAAGCTGTCATCTGCTATGACAATAATGACTTCTTCTGGAATACCACCTGAAGGATCTGTCTGAGACTGTTTTAGAGTTAATCTTTTTTAATATGTAGGAGTACACTCTAAAATAAAATGTGTAGTATACTAAATACACAAACCAGCCACAGTAGGTTGTTATCATTATCATGTATTAATGTACTGCACATAATTGCATGTGGTATACTTTTACACCATTGGCAGCACAGTAGGTTTATTTATACCAGTAGGTTTGCTTACATCAGCATCACAAACGTGAGAAATGCAATGTGTGACAACGTTACGATGATAGGAAATTTCCAGCTCCATTATAATCTTATGGGACCACAAAGTATATGTGGTCTATCACTGACCAAAACATTTTTATGTAACACATGACTGGATTGTATAAAAAAATAATATTTTTGAAACATTTGAACTACTTTCAACTACACTATTCCATTTGATTCCTAAACAAATATAAAGAGTACAGAGTTCATCTGTACAACAATCATTCTATAAAGAAAGGTTAGTGGCGGCAGCAGTGGTCTATCTGGAGCGGTTGCTATGGAGACAACTTTCCAAGCCGGCGGGATAGGATCCCAACCCTTCAGGCTGCAGCTGCAGCCACCCAGGCATGACTATGGACCCAGACATCCCTGTGCTCTCGGAGTCCCAGAAAGCCCTGCTCCCCGCACAGGCTCAGAAGTGCCTGCTCCTGCTGCATGGCCTCTCCCTGCTCCTGGTGCCTGCTCTGATTTTGTAGCAAAGTTGTGGCCCTATTCAGGTGATGTCACAACACAGCCGAGTGTGTGCACACTCAAGGCATTGCGGACATGCTAGTCCCCTGCCTCCTTGGCCCCCTCTGAACTTTGGGCACCAATGAGCACAGGATGAGGACCAAGGAGGGCTGAGGATGGTTCCGCACAGGCCTGCACGTGTCCCTTGGCATGGATAGCCAGGGTGCCATCGACAAACAAAATGTTGATGACAGCAGGAGGTAGACAGGATTCTGGGTGGAAAGGGGTGGGTCCCGAGTGAAGCCCCACCTTCAAGGCAGGGACAGCCTGAATCCTGAGGGCAGGGCTGTCAGTTCTGGGTGAGGTCCCAGGACCAGAGTGAGAACTTATGGTGCTTTTTCCGGGCCATCCATGGCCACTAACAGACCAATCAGCATGCACATTCTCCCTTCTGAAGCCCATAAAAACCCCAGACTCAGCCAGACTCACAGAGTTGAGGGACAGCTTGCCTACAGATAGGAGTTACCCATTCTGGAGGGCTGCAGACTCAATGGGATGACTTGCCTGCCAATAGGAGGTAGTTACTCTGGGTCTCCTCTCAGCTGTAGGCTGCACAGATATTGGGATGACCTGCCTCCAAATAGGAGCTACCCTGTCCAGGTCTCCTCTTGCCTGTGGACAGGACCTATCCACTTCATGTCTCCTGAGAGCTGTACTGTTGCTCAATAAAGCACCCTTTTGCCGTGCTCACCCTCCAGTTGTCTGCATACTCATGCATCCTTGACATGGGACGAGAACTCAGGATCTACCGAATGGCTGAACTGAAAGAGCTATAGCACAAACAGGACTGAAACACGGCCCCCTGTCCCTGCTTGTCATGTTGTGGATGACAAGGAGAGAAGAGCTGTGGCCCTTTGGGCAGCCCAGACCTGGGGGCTCCCCAAGCCAGGGCTGTGACAAACTCTTTGGCATGGGATCCAGGCCAGTAGGACAAGCTGAGCACAGCCTGCCAGGACAAGTGCGCAGAGCGAGCCCAGCAGGCCCAAGTAAAACTCAGGCAAAGGCATCACCAGCTGCAGAGGCTTCCAGCTGGAAAAGCGACACCCCAAGGATCCTGTGACATTAGGGTTATCTAAATTCTCCTTTTTGTCTGTGAATTTAAGAAAAAAGCATTCAATAAGAGATTATCAAGCTGAATACTATAAAGTTTTCGAATATTTATACAAGGTTGAAAAACGAGTAATGATAATGCCCATCAAAAAAACAGAAGTGGCCTACATCTTCTGCTCAGTCTTCAAAATTGGTAGTAGCTGGATCAACACATCCCTGTGTGCTGATTTGTTTTTCTTGGCGCTGAGAGAATTAATGGGCTCCAAAGGGAGCTGCCTCTAGTGCTCTGATTTGAATGATTCAATGTTATGAGGACAAACAGACTTTGAAAGAAGAAATGTGGAGTAATATTCAAGCATTTAAGTGACTGGATTACAGGAGAATTTATGTTTAGTGTTTATATGTTAGAATTCTATTCTGGGAAATAATATATTTGTATTTTTGAATAATAACTATAGCCTATAACATCCAGAACCGATTATACTATTATATCCTGGGAATGATTCTAAATATTCTAAATATTTTTTCACAGATTAACCAATTGAATACCATAGGCATTATTACTACTGATAATTATAGTTGAGAAAACGAAGGCGGAAATCAGTAAAGCAACTTGTTTGAGGCCTTAATAAACAGAAGTGTCAGAAATCATACCATGGCAGCCTTAAGTAGTATGCTTCCTCTCCAACACTAAAAGTTTTCACTAATTTAAAGTGAAAGTTTACTTCAGTAAATATATATGAAGAATCAGCATTCCCTAACCATGAAAAGAAATTGGAATAAAGTCCAGGTTAAAAATTAAAATAAATTACCAAATAATATATTTATTCAAGAAAACCAATTAAAGTGAAGAAGATTCTCAAAAGTGAAAATTGAGAGAGTTTGTGTCAACCCTCTCATTTTAATGATTAAAATATGAGCTCCCAAAGAGGTTTAATTAATTTGCTTAAGTCATATAGGTACATAAAGGCAGAGCAAGATAACAACACATATGTTAGTATTTCTAGTCCAGTGACCATACTCCTGTACCACAATTCAGAATTTTAAATCCTCAACTTTCTCTAATTCAATTTATTGCCTGAGAAGGCAGAGTATGGCATATACCTTCAAAGTTAATTGTTGAATTATTAACAAATGGCCATCTGCCCTGGCTAATCTAGTGAACATACTGAAGAATTTATTGAAAAGGCTTCTTGCTGTGATGTATACCATGTGTGAAATGCAAACAAACGTAAAATGAGAGCAAACTTACATCCCTTGACTGGAAAAAAAGACTGTTATTACATAAAAATGACAACTGCTATATCAAGACCAATTATACCAATCAGTTTATGGCTTACTCTCAGGCCAGATTTCAGGAGAAACAGTTAACTACTAACATTCCATTTTAGACCTATGTAATACCCTAGCCAAGGAACAGTAATCTCATTTCTTGCTTAACCACACCACTGTCATTGTGGAAGCCTGGGCTTACTGTATCATGAAATTGAAATATGTGTACAACACACACTTTTGCACATTTGTACACAGCAAAGATAAGGAGAAAGGCAGGACCCAGAAAGATTTATTTGCCTTAGAGAAACAGTGTTGGATTTTGATTCTGCAGATGACAGTCTGGTAAAGGGGAGAAATACTGGAGAGAAGAGAGAGGCCAGGGAGCATATCTCTGTATAATCACCATTTGCCATCACACACACGTGCATGCACATACGCACTAGGTTGCTAGCTAAATTTGTTTATACATTGCATTCCTATGTGAAAAGATTGCTTGTGTTTTATCCCTTCTCCTTGGCAAAACCATCCTACCAAATATCTGTTCTTGTTCGTACATGGTTAGGGTTAGATCTATTGGAATCAGTGCTCTATTAATGAAGTAGATTTCTAAAGAAGTAGCATTCATTTTTTCCTCTCAAAAGTAAGACTAAATTATTCAGAATTGGTTTCCATATTTTAACTGGTCAATCCAATTTTCCTCCAAGAATTACATACTTTAAACATCTCATACTCCACTGACTGAGCTGGCCAGGTGTTCTGTATTTAAATATGTTCAATTCCATTGATAAAAGTAAATCTCTGTCTATAAAACATACAGCCTGACTTATTCCTTTATTATTTGGTAACTTTATTATTCCTTCCTGGTTTTAGGTATATTTTGTTCCTCTTTTGCTAGGTTCTTGAGATAGGAGCTTATATTCTTGATTTGAGAGTTTTCCTCTTTTCTAATGTATCTATATAGTGCTATAAATTTCCCTCTGAGAAAATAACCTACTTAAATACAGGTGTTCCGTATTTATGTTGAATTCTGTTGATGAAAGTAAATCTCTGTCTATAAAACATATAGCCTGACTTACATAAGTTGCTCATATAGTCCTGTGGTAAAAAAGAAAATTTAAATTACTCTTACTCATTGATAGAAAAAATCTCTACGTGTAAGTCAAGTTTTCTTCCTGATACTGTCATTCAGGCATTTATTTAACAAATATGTATTAAACACTGAATATGTGTCATTAAGGCAAGGAGCTGAGAATTGATGGTGTACACAAACTCAGATGACTCCTTCCCTAGTAGAGTTAGAGGAAAGAGTGGGAAACCAACACATCAAAGGAGCCTGGAGACTAATATGAATCTGCAACTTTTATAGAAACCACCAAGGGAAAATGCAGTGTGCTAAGAGACTATGATAAAGGGGTTTGACCTAATCAGAGAGGTCAAGGAGGGATTCCCTGAGGAAGTGACACCAGCTGAAATCTAACAGACAAGTAGCATATATTTCAGGCAATGTTCCTGGGACAAGAATGAACATAAGATTAACTGCAGGGAAACAGGGGCATGTAGTACATTAGACAGGAGCATGTTGTACCTTAGAAGGAACGAGAATGATTAGAATGGAGCAAATGGCCAACGCTTTCAAATGCTGAGAAGTCAAGCACAGTGAAGACTGAAAATGCCCATTGGCTTTGGAAAAGTAGAGATGACTGGGGATGTTAGGAAAAGCTGTAGCGATGGAATGATGGTGACAGCAATTGGAGAAATTCCATTTCTTAATCAGGAACTTACTCTACAATCTTCTCCAACTGCTGTTGGAGCTACTGAGTGTAGACAAGGCCTTAAAGAGAGAATGTTGTAGCTTCCAGGAGATAAGGGATTAAAGATTTTTGTTGTTTGTTTTAATGAGTTAATTTTATGAATTTGTTTGAAAATGTGGTAATTATCAGGAAAATAAGCAGATTTACATGCAGTTGTAAGAAATAATGCAGATATATCCCATGCACCCTTTACCCAGTTTTCTCCAGGTGTAAAAACTGCAAAACTACAATCTGTTATCACAATCAGAATACTGATACAGTCAAGATACAAACCAGTTCATCTCTAAAAGGATCCTTCATGATGCTCTTTATGGCCATATGTGGCCATTGCTGATCTACAGAAACACAATGAATATTTGTATGTTAATCTTGTATCCTGAGACTGGGTTGAACTCACTTATTAGTTACGGGATTTGTGTGTGTGTGTATTCCGTAATTGTCTATGCAAATAGTCATGTCATCTGCAAATAAAGACAATTTTATTTCTTCCCTTCTGGTATGTATGCCTTTTCTTCCTCTATATTTCTGTTTTTATTTATTTATTTATTTATTTATTTATTTATTTATTTATTTGAGGGAGTCTTGCTCTGTTGCCCAGGCTGGAGTGCAGTGTTGCGATCTTGGTTCACTGCAACCTCCACCTCCTGAGTTCAAGCGATTCTCCTGCCTCAGCCTCCCAAGTAACTGGGACTACAGGTGTTCACCACCACACCTGGCTAATTTTTGTATTTTTAGTAGAGATGGGGTTTCACTATATTGGTCAGGCTGATCTTGAACTCCTGACCTCGTGATCCACCCTCCTTGACCTTCCAAAGTGCTGGGATTACAGGCATGAGTCTCCACGCCCAGCCTCCCTATACTTCTTTATTAAATGAGCTAGAACTTCCACAGATATGTTGAATAGAGGGTGAGAGTGGAAATTCTTGCCTTGTTTCTGAACAACAGAGGAGAAGCAATCAGGCTTTTATGATAGGTAGCAACAGGTTTTTTCATAGGTAATCTTTTGTCAGGTTGAGGAAGTTCCTTTCAATTACTAGTTTTCTGGTAGTTCTTCATTATGAATGAATGGTGAATTTATTAAACAACTTTTTCTACATCAATTAATATGATTATATAGTTTTTCTTTAGCCTATTAGCATGGTAGATTACCTTGATCAATTTTCAGATATTGAAGCAGCCTTGTACCTCTGGTATAAATCCTACTTGGTCAGTGTATAATTCCTTTTATATATTGTTGAATTGTTGAATTCAAAATATTTGCTAATATTTTGTCAAGAATTCTTGTATCTGTCTATATGTTTATGAAGGACATTCGTTTGTAGTTTTGTTTTTTTTTTTTTTTTTTTTTTTTGCCTTTGACTTATTATTAGGGCAATACAAGCTTCATTAAATGATTAAGAGAGTGTTTCCTCCTCTTCTATTTTTTGAAAGAGATTGTGCAGAAATGGTGTTGATTCTCCTTTAAACATTGGTAGATGGCACACGGGATACAGAAATACCAAACACCCCCGCCTCCTCTTCCATTTTAAACATTGGTAGAATTTTCCAGTAAAACCATCAGTGTCTGGAGATTTCTTATTGGGAGTCTATTTAATTACATATTGGATTTTCTTAACAGTCATAAGGCTATTCTAGTAATTTATTTCTCATTTGGTGAGTTTATGGTTTTTGAGGAATTAGTCCATTTCATCTTCATCTGTCAAATTTATGTGTGTTGAGTTTCTCATAGTATTCCCTTATTATTCTTTTGATATAAATCTGCAGGTCGTTAGTGATACCTCTTGTTTCATGTGTGGTACTGGTAATCTGTGTTTTCTCTCTCTTTTCTTTTCCAGGCTTATAGAGGTTTGCCCATTTTATTTATCTTTTCCAAGAACTAGTTTTTTGTTTCATTAATTGTCTATGTTTTTATGTTTTCAATGTTATTGATTCCTGCTCTTACCTTTATTATTCCTTCCTGATTTTAGTTATATTTTGTTCCTCTTTTCCTAGGATCTTGAGATAGGAGCTTATATTCTTGATTTGAGAGTTTTCCTTTTTTCTAATATATCCATTCAGTGCTATAAATTTCCCTCTCAGAACTGCTTTAGTTGTGTCTTCCGACATTTTATATGATGTACTTTCTTTTTCAATCAGTTTGAGATATATACACACAGAGACGTGTGTGTGTGTGTGTGTGTGTGTGTGTGTGTGTGTGTGCATTCCTGGATATTTCCTATTTGACCCATGGATTATTTAGATGTATATTGATTATATTCCAATTGTTTGGGGATTTTCCTGTTAACTCTCAGTAATTTTTAGTTTGAAAATACTGTGGTCTTAAAATAGACTTTGCATGACTTCAAATATTTTTAAATTAGTTGAAGTTTGCTTTGTGGCCCAGGTTTTCGTTTATCTTGGTAATTATTCTGTGGGCATTTAAAAAGAATGTGTATTCTGCTGCTGTCGAGAATAGTGTTCTATAAATGTCAATTAAATCTTGTTGGTTGATGATGTCAAGTTTTTCTACATCTTCACTGATTTTCTGTCTGTTGTTTTATCAATATTAAGAGGGGAGTGTATCTAATGATAACCTGAAATATGTAACTGGAATGCATAGGCACAAATCATATCAGAAGCCAAAATGTAGAGTGGACATCAGTCAACATAACATATTTGTGCATGAGCTGAATATCAGCCTTGAATACATGTCAAGAGGTATGGAAAAAAGATGACACTTTGATAAGTACTAAGTAACTAGATTCAATAAAATGTAATGACCAGTAGAGTGTGAGATGCAAGGAAAATGAACTTAAGAATCATTCGCAGATTCTCAGTTTGCATTACTGCATGAATGGAGGTAACATTACCAGAAACACAGAGTGCGCTGAAGGAAATATGGTTTGCAGGGTGGGGTGGAGATACAGAACTCAGTTCATGTCATCTTGAGCATAAGATGTGTAAAGACTATTCAGAGATGTCTAGCAATAGGTTAGTACTCAGCAGGAAAGTCAGATATAAAAAGGGGATTTAGGAGCCATGATTTAATTAATGGTCTTCAAATATAACTGCTTGGAGATTATCCAGGAAACGTAAGCAGAGTAAGAAAATAGAGCAAAGACTATGATCCTGCTAAACTCTAATGTTTAGGACCAAAGTGAAAGAAACAAAGAGAAGAAAAGAAGAACAAGTTGTCAGGATGGAAGGAAGAAAACGAGGAGTAGAGTTTAATTCAGTTCCACAAGTATTTGTTAATTGTGTAGTATGTGCTATGCACTGTGCTGTGAAACTGGCTTTTATCCTCTTCTAGATGATAGCCTCTTCTAGATATAAACGTATCATTTCAGTACAATGTGGCCAGCTCAGTGACAGACATATGCTCGAAAGCAACAGGACCACAGAAAGAGGCACTGCACACGGCCCAAGATCGTGAGAGGAAACTTTCAAGACATGGTAACATCTAAGCAGAGTCTACAAGGAGAGTAGGAGTTAACAAGAAAGGAAAGAAGGAGGAAAGTCATAGCAGATAAAAGAAACAACATGAACATTAGAAAAGGAGCATGGAGCTCAACAGAGAGGAAAGGATCACCTAAAAGAATGGTCAGTAGGGCTGAACTCTAGTAAGAGAAAAAATAAATTCAGATTAAAGAAGGCCCTTTGACTTTGTCACTTATGAAGTAACTGGTGACCCCATCTGCAGCAGTTTCTATGAAATGAAGTGAACATAAATCAGACTACAGTGAGATAAGGAGTGACTGAAAGAACATGAGGTTCAGGAATGTGGGCAGGATATTTTTTCAAGGAACTTAGTGGAGAAGAAAATAAAGATGGCCTAGCTGATGCAGCCATAAAAAAGGATGAATTCATGTCCTTTGTAGGGACATGGATGAAGCTGGAAACCATTATTCTCAGCAAATTATCGCAAGGACAGAAAACCAAATACTGCATGTTCTCACTCATAAGTGGGAATTTAACAATGAGAACACTTGGACACAGGAAGGGGAACATCACATACCAGGGCCTGTCATGGGGTCAGGGGGAGGGGGTAGGGATAGTATCAGGAGATATATCTAATGTAAATGACCAGTTAACGGGTGCAGCACACCATCATGGCACATGTATACATATGTAACAAACCTGCACGTTGTGCACATGTACCCTAGAACTTAAAGTATAATTTTAAAAAAAAGAAAAAAAAAGAATGTAATATATTGCCTGGCATATAATAAGTGTTATGCAAATGTTTGTTACATAAATAAAAGGAAAGATCTGAAAAAAGAAAAAACTTGATGGCATAGCTAGAAGTAGACAAAGGTCTAAAAGACTTGGTTTTATGATCAGAGAAAGTTAAAGAGAAATTTATAAGTTGTAGAAAACAAGCCAGAGTACATATACACCATGGAATACTATGCAGCCATAAAAAAGGATGAGTTTGTGTCCTTTGTAGGGACATGGATGCAGCTGGAAACCATCATTCTCAGCAAACTATCGCAAGAACAGAAAATCAAACACCGCATGTTCTCACTCATAGGTGGGAACTGAACAATGAGATCACTTGGACTCGGGAAGGGGAACATCACACACTAGGGCCTATCATGGGGAGGGGGGAGGGGGGAGGGATTGCACTGGGAGTTATACCTGATGTAAATGATGAGTTGATGAGTGCTGACGAGTTGATGGGTGCAGCACACCAACATGGCACAAGTATACTTATGTAACAAACCTGCACGTTATGCACATGTACCCTAGAACTTAAAATATAATAATAATAAAAAAAGAAAACAAGCCAGAGTGCAGAGAAAAGGTTTTAAATTGTAGCTTACTTCAGTCAATTATTCACACAACAAATATTTATAGAGCATCTACACTCTACTTGACCAAATCATTCCAAAATAGAAACAAACAACCCTCTATCACAGTGTTAATATCATGTTTTAAATAAAATTGAGAAACAATAAAAGCCCATGGTAAATAGTGCAAAACATGTATCTCAATTCTAAAGCAGCTTAATACTTATAACCACAAACATGTAGCATCTTTGGCTTTGTCATATTTATGTAACCAATGCCACAATTCAATATAAATATTCAGTATAGAGGTTTAATTTGTTTACTTCAAGAGAAATGATTTTAATTAAAAAATTATATTACAAAGACAATGGTATGAAATGATTTGTCAAGATTATTTTGTTTTAATTATTACAAATACCTAAATGCATATTCAGTATGCAAGATAGAAAAGCACTATACAAAAGATGTAGAGTAGTATATGAATTCCCAAAAGCATATCAAGTCTGCAAGATATAAAAGCATGATACAAAAGTGTAGTGTAGTATATGACGGTTTAATACTTGTGTCAAAGTCAACCTTAATATTTCTTAGCATTCAGAGACAGAAAACCAGCCAGTTAAAAATGAAAGAACACAAATGGTCTTTAAGTGATGATGAGGCCTGGAGTATTCCAGAAAGATTGAGAATAGCCTCTCATGTTTTCAAATTCATCGACTTGCAGAAATTTAAGACTGCAAATTAACTTGAAATCATTTAATACTATTCTCCACACCCCACATATAAAATTCCCTTTACTTCACAATCCTTGTCTGGTATTGACAGAACACTTACGTGAAAGAGAGCCTTATATTTGAGAAGTTGTCCATTTGTTCTACTGCCAAGCATTTAAATTTGTCTCTGATTATTCCCAAAATATAACCCTCTGTAACTCTGCATTACAAGACAACATAATTTATATGTAGCAACTTTTTAAACATCAAAATATTATTATAGTATCTGCACATTAAGTGTATTATTTGTCAGACTAGTCATTCCGAATTCCTTCTTTTTTTTTTTTTTTTTTTTTTTTTTTTTTGAGATGGAGTCTCACTCTGTCACCCAGACTGGAGTGCAGTGGTGCAATCTCTGCTCACTGCAACCTCCGCCTTCCAGGTTCAAGTGATTCTCCTGCCTCAGCCTCCTGAATATCTGGGATTACAAACATGCATCACCATGTCCGGCTAATGTTTGCATTTTTAGTAGAGACCGGGCTTCACCATGTTTGGCAGGCTGGTCTCGAACTCCTGACCTCAAGTGATCCACTTGCCTTGGCCTCCCAAAGTTCTGGGATTATGGGCGTAAGCCAATGTGCCCAGCCCACCTCTTTCTTGTATACATTATTTTCATGCTACTCTGTTATTTCAGATCCTTGCTTTTTTTTTTTTTTTTTTTTTTTTTTTTTTTTTGAGGTGGAGTCTCACTCTCTTGCTCAGGCTGGAGTGCAGTGATGTGATCTTGGCTCACTGCAAGTTCTGCCTCCCGGGTTCAAGCCATTCTCCTGCCTCAGTCTCCAGAGTAGCTGGGACTACAGGTGCCCACTGCCACACTCAGCTAATTTTTTTTTTTTTTTTTTTGTATTTTTAGTAGAGACGGAGTTTCACTGTGTTAGGATAGTCTCGATCTCCTGACCTTGTGATCTGCCCGCCTCAGCCTCCCAAAGTGCTGGGATTACAGGCATGAGCCACCACACCCAGCCTTTCAGATGCTCTCTAGTAATTTAGTGATTTTTAAAAATCATCTTGGTTAAACTGAATACAAATTTTCAAATGTGGAAGAGTAAAGTAAGATTATATCATTGTACATGGTGAGTAATTTTTAAAAACAGTCCTACCAACAGCTTAAGTTATGGATGCTATAATACCCAGAGATTTGACTACATAAACTATACCAACCCAAATTTTCCCTATTTCATTTCTGTATTTTTTAATTTAAATATAAAACTGTAAAGATTTATGTATTTTTCCATCCTGTTAAATTTGTCCCAAAAGTCCAAGGTCATTTTGAAAGATAATATAGCAAACTACTATATTAGTTATCCCTCCAAGACTTCGATCTTCTACAGATCTGATAGGTATGTTATTCTAAGTCTTTATACAAGACATTGATAAAGGTCAATGGAATAGGCATATAAAGGAAATTTTCTGTACACAAAGAAATCTTCTTCCTAGGTGATACTGATACATTCATCGAATTTTTAAACAGTTATTTATTCAGCTATAAATCTGGTCAGTCTATATTCCTATGCCTTACACACAGAGCTTTATTAGAAATCAAGGAAAGTTATTTATTTAAAATTGAAACAACATGACTTTGGAAATCCATGAATCCTATGAAAATAAAAAAGGTGAATCTACATTGCTCGCCTTGTGACAACTATTTTCTAGGACTCTAAAATCAGTATCAGTTTGCCAGTAATTTCTAGAAATCTGTTAGGGATAGATATAAAGCTTGTTTTTGTGTGTTCTTCAGAATTTAATTCTGAATGTCAACAAAATTAAAATAACTGGCTAATATTTCCTACATATCCCTTTCTCTTTTGAAATTATATTTTTAACTGGAAGAAGATAATAATAATGTCCCCTGCCCCACCCCAATTTTTCTGATCCTACTCAGGACTGCTTCATGAACAGTTTTAATAAAATAAATAGTATCTATATGTGGTATTAATTTTACTTTATTACCTCATATAAAACTGTTGTGTTCCCATGGAGAAGAGGTCCATAGCAGATATAGGAATGTCCAACAACCCAGCCTAAGTCAGAAGCTGCCCACCACACCTAAAAAATAAGATAATAAAATGCATATATTTTATTCAGAGAATGTTATGTAATGTGAATTTAAAACCACGATTACCTCTCCAGGTTGAAGTCCATATATGGAAGACATTGACCAGTTTAGCATGACAGCGTATCCCCCAGTGGGTCTAACCACACCCTAAGGAGAGAAAAAGTGAAGTTAAAATCAATAAACAATGTGTAAAAACACTCTCTATCTTCATAGCATCCACTTTAAAAGTTCCTGGTCAAAAGTATTTTATATATTAGCTACAAGTTACTTTGGCTTTTATAAAATTATCTTTGAATCATTATTTCTTTGGGTCTTTTAATAGTCACCACAAAATAATTGTCTTTATTAGTACCATTTTTAGAATCCATTCTCACATTATTAGTCTTCTAAAGAAAACATGATTTCACAAAATTACATGCAATACAAACTTTTCTAATAGCACCACACATTATCAACACTACATTTTCAGACGTATTTCCAGAAAAAAAATTAGTGTGAAGAAAGGTAAAATGTAGTTATATGCCTCAAATACAGACTAACATAAGGACCTCTGTTTCTTAAGATGATTAAATAATAATAGCTGCTTAGAGGAAACAAAGTCATAATGTAACTGGAATCTCATTGCAACACTTCACTGAGGATCATGCAAGCACACTTTAAAGCTGAGCAATTCTTTCATTATGAACTCTAGAACTCTTAAGGATGAATTCCAGTGAATTGAATTTAGATTAAAAGATTTGTCTTATATTGCATTTTGGACAAAAGTAGGGATCGTTATATCATTGTAGTACAGTTTTCACAAATCAGTTTCAAGTAGTTTTCCCCAACACTGGGAACATATTCAACCTCAATACAAGACTAATATTTGAACACTGGATACAAATGTCACCATAAATAAGAACTAATAGTAAATTTAATAATTAAGTTCATGTATTGTTTTAAAAAACGTTGTCATTGGCTCAGTAAGACATAACTGAGTGAATACTCAGAATGAGTCGGTGAACACCTGCTGAGAGATAGAAGGTATATTCCACTCACATGTATTTTGAAGCATCTTTTAGTACAACAATTATAACTGCTCTATGCAAAGAAAAAAAAGTGATTTTTATGAAAGGGCAAACATGGATCTAATCAATCACTGTGCTATTAATTATGCTTTTTGGCATAGCGCTGCACCTTAACACACATACACAACTCAGGAAAATGAAACAGAAATTGACTTTCCATTAGTTACTAAAATTGGTGCTCTCCTCAGGTGCCACTAATAAAACATAGGTATCATGCTGTGGAACATTATTTTATTCACCAGTAACAACACCTGGTCTCTTAGCAAATATCAGATGCAACTTTGTTGGTATTTGAGAGCTATTTTCTAGGTGGTATGACATGGTTAGCATGCAGCTGGCCCTCTTGATCTCCATGGGAACATTAGACATTCTAAGCCCCATGCCAGTAGGTTTTACACATGCACTTTCCCATGTAAACGAAACAGTTATTTTCCCACTGTATCCTATCCTATCTCCCATGCACTTTGCTAGTTTGTTCTATTGAGATCTTTTCCTATGGCTCAACAGATTGATTGAATCTGGTATTAATCAAACTGCAAACACTTCATAAAAACTATTCGTTTTACAGGCTAGAAAAAGTAGTTTTTTGTAGACAATACGCTGTCCATGTGTTATGACAGATAGTGATACTTAATATCAGTAATAATTTCACTTAAAAATGTTTTAAAATTTTCTCTCCATCCTACATGTCCCTGCATTTAGAACCCATTTTTTATCAGTAACTCTAAATATTATTATAACTAGGTAAATGTTTAGACCATATGGTACAGAGGGTAAGATGCATTGACTAGAAATGATGACAAGAAATAAAAGGCGAGGGAAGACATAACTGAGTAGTAATTCAATTGTAAAACCTGAAAGATAAATGTAAAGGATAAGTTGTCAAATTTCTATTTACCTCTCAGATGAGTACTTCTTCAAACGACATTTACCAATGTCACTCTGTCTGTAAATTAGTGAATACTTAAACCCATCCGACCAAAAAAAGAGACTTAAAAATGAGACCATGCATGAAAAAGCATTTGAAGTTGTAAAGGCTAAAATTTAATATCTCATTAACAATATTATTTCCTTAGTTCTAGCAATTATTGCTTTATATTTTACCCTGTGCTCCTATCAGTCAAAAGGCATAAATGTCAAAATAATTAGAGGTTGCCATCAAAGATTCTCATTTAAAACAATTAAAATGAAGCTGAAGGAATGAGAAGAGCCATAATTTATGTTTTTCATTAGTCATTGATACCCACTTACTTTTATTTTTTAAAGAATGAGTATACAAATTTTAATCAAGCATCTTTTTACCATTTATTAATCTAGACTCTAGATCTGCAATTTGGTCTTGCCTCCCAAATGCTCAGATAATACAGTTTCAAATTTCTGGGTATTTGATATGGTGCAGAATAAAGAAACACATAGTTTCATATTCTCCAGGTTCACCTTTTATAAGAGGTTTGAAAGCACAAAAAACACAAAGGTTACATTTCAAGAGAATTTCTTTAGCATAAATATTAATTTGTGACAAAAATAAGATGATAAAGCATTTTTGTTTCCTGTTTATAATCACATTATCCAGGTAATGAAAATTAAAATGCAAAAGAGAAACACCATTCAGCCTCTGAAAACACATAAATTATGCTCCAGAAAACAAATCATTATACTATAACTAAGCAAATTTTGTTGGAAACTAAAAATACCACTTTTACAGTAGTAGATCTGAATATGAAGTAAAAATACTCAACACCAATGCTTACCTCTAAAACACAAACCTTCTTCATTTTAGTCTTTTGAATCTCTATTATTTATTATTACCTTCTATATGTGCTTTTTTCTTTTCCTTTGAGAGGGAGTCTTGCTCTGTCACCCAGGCTGGAGTGCAGTGGCATGATCTCACTCACTGCAACCTCCGCCTCCCAGGTTCAAGCGATTCTCCTGCCTCAGCCTCCCGAGTAGTTGGGACTACACAGGCATGCCACCATGCTCAGCTAATTTTTTTTTTTTTTAGTAGAGACAGGGTTTCACCATGCTAGCCAGGATGGTCTCAATCTCCGGACCTCGTGATCTGCCCTCCTCGGCCTCCCAAAGTGCTGGGATTACAGGCATGATGCACCGCGCCCGGCCTCTCTATGTATTTATACTCTACCTACCTTAAAAGTCAAGTCATTAGATGATCTAATATATTCTCATAAATACCCTGTAACCTGCCAATATGCTGTTCTGATCTTTTGGTAGGATCAGTCATAATTCTTAAAGATGTCTGGGGAACTTGAAAAATATCCAGATGGGACTAGCACTCTGTGCCCTGAATAAAGACATGAAAGTGAATGCTATCTCAGAAATAGGAATGGAAGCAATATGAAAGTGCTCTCTTTTGGGATGGGGGCACAAATGTAATGTTCATGGTGTTTAAAAAATTCAATCAGTGCAAGTACAAGTAAAGGCTGAATATTAGTTTCTCAGAAATGGTACCACAAAGTTATCACAGATAGTTCTTCATAATTTCCAGCTTACTGTGCTACTTTTGAAGACAAGTAAAGTCAAAGACTGCCATAAATGGGGCCATTAAAGTAAAACAGAAAACATGTTAGTATAAATGTTGTGTGCAGTTTTGGTTGCCACAACTTGAAAAAGAAAAATACAATTGCAACAACAGGTGTTGTAGAAGAGGAGGGAAGCCTGAAATGTGTGGTAAGATTAAGAATTTGGGGCCGGGCGCGGTGGCTCAAGACTGTAATCCCAGCACTTTGGGAGGCCGAAATGGGCGGATCATGAGGTCAGGAGATCGAGACCATCCTGGCTAACAAGGTGAAACCCCGTCTCTACTAGAAAATACAAAAAAACTAGCCAGGCGAGGTGGCGGGCACCTGTAGTCCCAGCTACTCGGGAGGCTGAGGCAGGAGAATGGCCTGTACCTGGGAGGCGGAGCTTGCAGTGAGCTGAGATCCATCCATTGCACTCCAGCCTGGGTGACAGAGCAAGACTCCATCTCAAAAAAAAAAAAAAGAAAAGAAAAGATTTTGGGATTCTTCATTGTAAAAATGTAAGCTTTTTTTTTTTTCTAATGGTCTTTGAATATCTGAGAGGCACATCCCGAAATACTGAGAGTAGAAAAGTTTAGAGTACATGACAAAACTTCCTATTTCTTACATTAAGTCCCTGTATCATTTATTTTGTAATAAAGAATCATACAAGGCAAATACATATATATTTACATATGTAAAATGTCTATTCACATATACACATGTAAATATATGCATGTATACATGCATGTGTACATATTTATATCCTTACATATATGTGTGTATGTATATCTGTGTGTGTGTTTGTATGTGTGTGTGTGTGTATCAATTCAGCCTGACAAGAAACAATAGAGGGGGAAAATAAATTTTACTTGAAGGAAAGAAAAGAAACCCATCACCAAATGATGGCAGGTGTCAGAGAAAAAAATGAATCGTTCTGATTGTTTAAAAAATCTAACACATCAGCACTAAACCTTGTTTTGGTCGTGGTTTGACAGATGGCACCCCCTATTTCTAGAGTAAGCCTCCACCCCTTTTCTAAACCTGATGAACTCTAATGTCTTCACCAGGAGTACTTCAAGACGTTGCAAAAATACCACCTTTTCTGGGAACTTTCACCCCATCCTATTATTTGTGTCAAATGTCTTTCAGGTCCTCTTTCACAGCCCTCAGGGCCTGCAAACCTCATCAGAGAACTGATACCCCACCTGGTGCTGTGCCTTCTCCACCACTTTGAGCACAATACCTTTGTATCTTCAGCACAGTGTCTGGGGTAGAATAGACATTTACTACATTTGTTGACTGTCTAAATGAATGAACAGTTGAGTGTATAAATCCATATGAACAATACAATTATGTTAACAAATACTCTTTGTTCAGTAGAAACCCTCGACACTTGTAGAATTTAGTGAACCTTGAATCTTCTTAGAAGGCATAAAATGTTTCCATTTGGGATATTTCATCAAACAGGAAATATCTTGATACAGGTTTTCAGATGATTCTGAAGCTATGTCCATGGAGGATATTTTGGCAGTTGTATAATTTTTTGTCGATCTGAACAACTGTGAGCTAAGGGGCAAAGGTGCAACCAGTTCAGCACTTTAACTGAAAGAGCGTACCACAGATTAAACAAAAAGGTCACTGCTCTTTTATATTTGACTTTCATTCTCCTTTTTTTTTTTTTTTTTTTCTAGGGCAGGAAATAGTATTAAGTCACTTAAACAGGAATAAAGTTACATAAATTTTGTAAGTCCACATCAGGACAAAAGGTCTTATCTACCACTTTCTTGTCATGTTTTCTTTTCAATCTTTTCCTTTTGATTTCTTTCCCCTTGTTTTCTTTTGACACTGAACTTTTCTTCTTTCTTTTTTTTTTTTTTTTTTGGTTATCACAATCCCTTTATGATATCAAACCGAATAAGATGCATATTATGATCACTAAATCTCCCATACCTGAAAGGACATCTCATCCAGATGAGGGATTCTTTTATCATGTAGTGCTTTGAACTATCTCAAAGATAGGCACCCAAACCAAACAGAATAGAAGCCCACAACAAAACAGAAATGTATGCAAAGAAGCTCAGATGTGGTTGCTGGAATATTTACAGCAGCTAACAGATTAACCTGTCATACAGCAACTTGACAACTCCAGAGTTGGCAAATGCCGATATGCAAATATGCCCTAAATATATCTACAAATTCTAACCAAAGAACAGACTGCCTTATGTGTGTTTTATATTTGAGAAACAAGCATTTTTAGGCAGAAGAGTTTTTTTATGAGCTCACAACATTATTTTTCCTCATGAAGATCAGGAATTGAGGAAACAAACCATATGATGACATCATATTTATATCTAAATGCTTCATTAATGCATGTGTGTTTATTTTTCCTATACTTACATTCTGTGGATCCCAACATTAAGATTTTAGGTACTATTAATCCTGATTATACCTATGAAAAATGAAATGAGAATGGTATGAATAAGGAGGTGTCCAAGAAGCTGACTTACTAGAGAAGTAAGAGATCATTCAACAAATATTCTGAGGCTCTACATGGGTCAAATTTTAATGTTAGTGCTACAGTGGATCCAAAAAGGAAAATGTGTATTCTAAGACCTCAGAGGACATTCATTGTTAAAAAAGTAAATTAATAAAAACTAATATGTATAAGATAGGTTAAAATAAGTGCCATAAAAACTAACATGTATAAGATAGGTTAAAATAAGTGCCATAAAGGTCTGTTGGTAATGTAAAATTTAAAGCAATTTCAATTCTAAAGTCCACTGGAGGGAAGAGAGACTTAAAGAGATAACTACCTTCTTTTGCCATTCTGTATGTGTTAACTTTGCAAAGCCCACTCACTCACACAATTTAATCACCGGTCCTGTACCCCAATAACCTACAAGGGTCTATCTCCAACCGCATATGTATAACTCTTGGGCTGAGACTCTCATTACCAACTCTTGACTGGGCATCTTCGTGTTAAATGTCCTGAAGACACATCATGCTCAGCATGTTAAAGACTTTTAGTTTCCCTTGCCTCAAACCATCCTTCTGATTCTATTTCAATGAATATTCAAAAGCACCCTCATATGTTCTCACATTCAAAGTCTTACACTTCTAACATTGAACCAAATCTGATTCCTCCCTATTAGGTATGCTGTCCTATGTAAACTTCCAAACTAATTAAACAGCCTGAAAACTAATCTCTTTGTCTCCTTTGTGTGTAGTCAACTATCTTCCCAACTAAATGACCACCTTCTATCTTGCATCACCTGTATTCATACCTGGTTCAATCCCACTAGACTAGAAGGACTATACTTTACTCATAGTTGTATCTGTTCTAGCACAGGATGAGCACTCCATACAAACACATTAAATTGAGTCAAATTCAATGTGGGTGCAGAAATCTCCACACAATTAAAGCCCTCTCAAATTTATTGAAATAGATTGTCTTCAGGATGGTACATCAGGAGGAAAATGAGAACGATAGAAATATCAAAGGATCTTCCATTTAGGCACTGAAAGGAATCCAGAAAAGAACCTCTCAGAGAAAACCTGCGCCAGGCGCAGTGGCTCACGCCTGTAATCCCAGCACTTTGGGAGGCCGAGGTGGATGTATCACAAGGTCAGGAGATCACGACCATCCTGGCTAACACAGTGAAACCCCGTCTCTACTAAAAATACAAAAAATTAGCCGGGCATGGTGGCAGGTGCAGGTAGTTCCCAGCTGCTCGAGAGGCTGAGGAAGGAGAATGGCATGAACCTGGGAGGTGGAGCTTGCAGTGAGCCAGCCTGGGCAATAGAGCGAGACTCACTCTCAAAAAAAAAAAAAAAAAAGAAAGAAAGAAAGAAAAGAAAGGAAAAACCTGTAGTAGCTAGGGTCCTTCCTTATTTGGAACCACTTTTCAATCTAATACTCTGTGTATTGCTTTTATTTTATTTCTACTACACTAGCAAGTCAGCTTTTAATTTCTGAAAACCTTTTCTTCTGCCCATCCCATGAGATCCTACTCCAGGTCACAGTGAATTTCAGTGACTTAAAGTCTTGAGGTAGCACAAATGTTTTTATAAGATTTCTTCAGGCTTTTAAGAAACTAAATTTTTAAAAATTAAGTTATACTGTGTTTTCAGGGTCAGGAGTTTTCTCTCATGTTGATACTTTTATATTAGATCATAACTTTCCTGAGTTCTCTTTTATTTTATAGCCAAATGTTCAGTTGGACTCCAGGTGGCGAGTATGCAAGGCAGAATTGGAAAAAGTTGAGGTTAAGAATTATGTCCAGCAGATTATTTGGCATGCTTCAATAAATAAATCTTCCAATCTCCAATATGCAGAAATATTTTTCAAGTCACTCGAGTTGTAACAAAATCATAAGGCTTCAATTCTACAATGAAACAAATATCTTCATGTGTGTGCATCTATGTATGATTTCAACAAAAATTTATTGAGCACCAACTACATACAAAGAACAATGGTAGACCAAAATATACTAAAACATGACCTGTGTCCTCAGAGAGAATATATTCCCCTACGAAAAGTGTTCCTTTTCACAAGCAAGGCTTACATGGAACATCTTAAATTTCCTTTTAAAAAGCTAACTAATCAAATAGAACCACTATTTTAAGATGATTAAGAGACGACGTTTTCAGAACACTGATGCTACAGTAATCTAACAGTAATGAAGAAGTCACTCTCCTCAAGGATAAGAATGATTATGAAAGTCCCTTCTCCTACTAAAATTCTACAATTCAGGGAATATTAAACCACCTAATAAAGATGAATAAGGAAAATTATACTGTTATCCTTTATAAGGGTCTATGAAGAAACAGTGTTATTCGGAGATACCAGGCAAAAGTGGTATTTGTTGATATTTGACACATTAAATGAATATTGATGCTTTCAACTTTGCTTTGTAAAAACATGTTTCATGGTGAACAGATTTAAAAATCCTTGAATGTCTTCCATGCTGTAAATCAAATAGGTCAATACTTTGGACAAACTGCCTCTGTTCAAACTGCCTAGGTCAATTCTCTAAATCACATTCATAATAAAGAATTGAATTCCCCTAGATCAAAAAATCAATTCTACACTGCATGAAACTTATACCTCAATTTAAAAGAATAAAAATATCTTATTTGAAATATATTTTTATATAATGTTATTAAACCAACTGATATTCAATCAAACATCTACTAAAGCAATTGTATATTTCTAGCATTTGAGAAAATTCTGGAAGAAATGAGAGCAAAATATTTGATGTTAAATAATAAATGTTTTTATATTTAGCACTAGGCACAAAATCTCTTTAAGATATAAAGTAACTGTGTCAGGTGAGATCACGCCACTGCACTCCAGACTGGGCACAGGAAAAAAAATAAAAGCAAATGAAGTAACTCTCTAAACTTCAAAGTAAAATCTGCAAACATTTCCAGTCAGTGATCAAACATTCTTGGTGCAAAGTAAATCTGCTGCTATAGATAGTTATCCCTCAGAGAGTGAGTACCTTAGGTAACCCCGTTGTGCCAGATGTGTAAAGAACGTACAGTGGGTGTTCTGAAAGAACAGGAACACAGTCATGTGATTGGGCTTTTGCCATCTCTTCATCCCAGTCAAGGTCACGACCTGGAGCCAAAGGAACCGCCTCCTACACAGGAAAAATATAAGAGTATGTACTGTAATAGGAGATTAAATCAAGAGAACAAAAAGTAGCTAAATCTATGTAAGTCCGAGCATCTGACTGAAAATCTAAGCCTATAATGGCGCTAAACATCAGATTTATGACTAAAAAGCTCAAGTTCATGATTCAACATAAATGTTTATAAAAAGTCCAAAGGTTTTATATTCACTTCAACTAAACTGACAAAAAAACATGTTTCATTTAAATCTAGAGATATCCTTTAGAAATTCAGTATAATGTAGTAATGTTTCCATCAACACTCATAGCTTAATTAACAAGGTTTCATGTTTTTATAGATGTATGTACACTAATAACTTTATAAACTAATTTTTATTTTCCATAGCCTATTTCTTTTACTTTGCATTTATCATCTTTACAATGATGTGTCAACTAAGCTAATAAATTTCTCTTCATACAATGGCCTTTAGGAGTAACACCACAGCTACCTTTCCAAATAAGAAAACATTAATTCTTCTTCAGGAGTAGGGAAGAATTCTACTATTGCTTTTTGAAGACTAAAATCCAGTATTGAAATTTGGTCAGAGTCTGTGATATATCCAAAATACGATCCAAATTTTACTCCTTCTAGATCATTCATTATTGTGGGAGAAATATTTTTTTCCTTTTTTTGTTTCAAGAACCAGGCTCTGTGTTGTAAACTTTGTGATAATAGAGTCATGAGTTAAACAGATACATCTTTAAAGAAATTAAACAGACTTCTTTAAAAACAGTGACAATGAAATGACCAGATGGGTGAAAAGCAGGGAAGTGGCTGATGGAAAAGTTACTCTGATGGGGAATTACAACTATTTAAGTAAAGTTAATGCCCATTAAAAGTCTGTTTTTTTCTTAGATGTTAGCTGAGCTCAAGATCACACATCAGGAAGTTTATAATTGGCGAACATGTTAGCATAAGCACAAGCAAAGTTATATAACACTCAATGAAAGTTAATGCGATCTACTATCTAGAGATGTGTGTAACCATTTCATTAAAGTGATTCCTGAGATAAGCCCAAAGATTGAAAAATTTAGAAAAGACACTTCCATTTTCTAGGTTGCTTAATACATTAATCATGGTTGTAAAAACTGTTCATATATTTAAATAGGTACATTTACCAATTAATACTCCAAGATAACATCACAAATATGATGCCTGTATGAATAAACACATTTATAGCTAACACATTTATAGCTGAATTGAAGACCCTTCATCAAGTTGAAGTTTCAGGCCAAACTGCTTTCTCCAGCCCCACCCTGATAGGCACTGGCTCTGCCATTTAGATAAACAAAATAGTTGATTATGACCAAATTATATGTTTCCATTTCTTTTTATACAATGGATAAAAGCAACTAATTGCAAATTATCAAACTTTTGACAACACAGAGATCTATAAAAATCATCACACTGCAAAATAAAAACATCAATTAAGTGATCACAACAATAATTACAGGGTTGATAATTTTTATGGGCCTCTAATGAAATTAGGACTTCAATAAATGGTTATTCTTCAGGCTAAGAAACAGAGGTACATGTAAAGGAGATCTGACAAATAAAGGGAGAAAACAAAACATTTTCACATATATGCATTTACTTCTATAGATATGTCTTTCCTAATTCTTGTAATTCTTAAAAGGCAGTATTGGGAGAGCGTAGGGGTGTAATATCCTTTGATTCCATCACTGCTTGCCTGAAGCTTAGGTGTGGCAGCCAAGTTTTTACCTCCTCTTACAAAAATGCAATCCCGGTTAATAAGACACCCCGCTGAGCCTTTGTGTCTCTCTAAATCCAAAGCAAAGCCATTTCACTGGGCTTAGTTACTGCCTAAACAGCAGGTCTACTAGAAAGAACAAGAGATTTCTACAGCCCTCATCTATATTACAATAGAGGAAAGGGCCTGCAGAAAAAGAGAGAAGCTGAGAAAGTAAGCTAGTTATTGGAGGGGAGCAGGCAGTTAATCTCTATTAAGAAGAAAAGAGAGGCCGGGCGCGGTGGCTCAAGCCTGTAATCCCAGCACTTTGGGAGGCCGAGATGGGCGGATCACGAGGTCAGGAGATAGAGACCATCCTGGCTAACACGGTGAAACCCCGTCTCTACTAAAAAATACAAAAAACTAGCCGGGCGCGGTGGCGGGCGCCTGTAGTCCCAACTACTCGGGAGGCTGAGGCAGGAGAATGGCGTGAACCCGGGAGGCGGAGCTTGCAGTGAGCTGAGATCCGGCCACTGCACTCCAGCCTGGGCGGCAGAGCGAGACTCCGTCTCAAAAAAAAAAAAAAAAAAAAAAAGAAGAAAAGAGAACAGACTTGCATTAGAAAAAACTGAATAAGGAACATTGATATCCTCCATATGCAATGTGTTTATAGTGAAAGAAATATCATATGTCTTTTTGGTTACAAGTCATTAAACTGGAGTTTAAATCCTGGTTCTGCCACTTATTAGCCGTGACTTTGGGCTATGACCTCTCTCCATTACTCAGTTTCTTTATCTCTAAAATAAGGCTAGTAACATCTATTTCATTGGTTTGTTAGAATTAAATAAGAAAAAAATATTTGGAAGTACTTAGCATTGGGCCTAGAACTTAGTACCTCATAAGTTCTGTGCAAACTACATATTAATGTGAACAGCACACATATACTCATATATGCATACACTGTGTGTGTGTTCCTGCCATCCCTCTAAACTGTTCTTACCCAAGGCCTTCTATATTGCTGATTTTGCAATACCTGATTTAAACAGCAAAGAAGCTTTTTTTTAAAAAAAAGTGCTTGAGGTCTTCTGAAAGAAACTTAAAATTCTTCTTCAAGATCATAAGAACATTAAAACCATTAAGTGCAGCAGATCATGAACCACAGACTACTAAAACTTTATACAGGAATTTAATGTGGTAATGGGAATTGCTTGGTGGTAACCAAAATGATGTATTTTTAATACTCTGTTCTCATATCTTGTCATTTAAGTATTTTCAAATAAAACTTGTTAAGAGTTCTACAAATTGCACATGATTCTTTAAGTCTTGCAATTTCACTTCTGCAAAAAAAAAAAAAAAAAAAAAACTTAATATGCTAGAAACCCAAGTTGATGTCAGCATAAATAGCTAAAGATTTGCTTGGGTGAAGAAATAAGGTGATCATCAGTTCAAAGTTACAGAAAAAGTACCGTAAATTGTATTCATTGGTATATTACACTGTTCTCCCTTCCTTCATGGATTGCAGAATAATGTATCTACTTAGAATATTCATGTTTTGTTTTCCTGAGCATGGTTTTATTTCTAGCCTAAATACTTTTCTAAATTTTAAGAAGATGTTTGCATTCAAATTAGTCACACCACTCCAAGAGTCAGGAGAGCTGAGGGATTAAGCATACAGTCAGAGTGCATACATTCAAATCTCGACTCTGGAGCTTTCAAACCGGGCAAGTTGCTTTATCTCCGTGTTCACTGGAGTCCTCTTCTATTAAAATAGTAATAATATTATCATCTAGTTAATAGAGTTACCAGGAAGATTAAAAAATATATTCATTAGTAGAATGTCTTATAAATCATACGGTAAGCAGTCAATTCGTGTTTGTCGTTATTATTATTGTTAATATAATCTGAGCTAATTAAAAACACAACAATAGCAGTATACATAGAATCCAATTCATTAATCTCACACATGTTTCTGTGTTTCAGTCTTTTGGTTTTAGGCTAGATTTTCATGAAGTCAGTAGGTCTTATTCATATTTTTTTAGAAATAACAATGACATTCAGCAGTACACTTAATAGTTTATAAATCAAGTGTATCTTTTAAATGGTAAAAACTAAAATCATTTTTAGCATATTAACATTAGCAAGAACCAAATTCAATATTCAGATTACCATATTTGGACGATTATAAATGAGAATTTTCTCTGGTTTGTGTTGTCCTATTTTTAGCGCTTCTTCTACAAGTGGTACGTACTCTACCCTCCTTCCAGGTTCAATGCCAAATGATGCTGTAACAACCACCTTGGGCTACAATTAAAAAATAATAATGGAGAGAAAGCTTTAACAATGTTAATTAGGGTAATCACAATATTTTAGTTGCAGACTGGCAATTTAACATTTCTAAAGAAATATCTGAATGATTCTGTTTTCTACTGAATGGTATGAAAATGAATAAACCATTTGTAATTGTTATAGACTTAACCACTTCTACATAAATCTCACTTACCTGTTCAAAACTGCATACTCAATGATGTTTTTGACTCATATGTATGAAATGTATAAATCCCTTTCAAATAATTCATTAAGCCAGGTGGATTTGCCATGAATTAGTACAATGCAAATCTTGAGGCCCTTTACTTGCAAAGGCCCCAGTAAGAGCTGGCTGCTGCTGAGGTTGTAGCAGCATTTCATAGGTTTTCTATATGTTTCTCTTCTAAATGCCTAAAGAGACTGCAGCAGAAAAAGACGCAAATCTCCAATAACTTACAATATTTTTTCTAATTCTAAATATATATTCATATTCACCAAATATTACATTATATTATTTTCTTAAAAAGGCTCCCAAATGATTAAAGTTTCAAGCCCCACAAAGCCTAGACCTGCCCCTGTCCTTAAGATACACTTTGTACTCTTTACCTGGCAATTTGCTAAGTCATTCTTCAAGACAAACACAGGTGTAGGCAAAATGTATCCCTGTTGGGAACCACAGCTTATGTCAATCTCTCTTCTTCAGTATATTCTGGACATGCCTCAAATGTTCAGTTGTAGTCAGTGTTCATACATCTCTACTACTGCACAGTAAGCTCTATAAGACCAAGTTTGAATGCCATTTATTTTTGTGTTTCCTATACCTAGCACAGTGCTTGGCATGTCATGAGCTTTCAGCAAACATTTGTGGAACTCATTAATTTGCAGAAAAATAAGTCCTCATATTTTTAAGTATATTGTTTATTCACTAAGAAATCCAAAGCAAAAGAGACAGATAATAAATTATTCAGAGGGCAGAAAATTGACCCAAGGTATTGCATGTATTCCTGAATTCTGATTTCTAGTTATAATACATTTCATCTAGGAAAGGTTTATACTGTGCTAAATATATGCATATATAGTATTGTCTGCTTTTTGAATATAATTTAATATTCATGGAACTGAGGCTCAGTGCAATTACATAGTTTGCCCCAGGTTACAAGTGGCAAAGGCAGAAGGAAGGCCAGTTCGGTCTGGTTGCAGAACGTCTTTCCACCATATCAAGTTGCCTTAAAACAAAAGAGAAAAAAAAAAAAAAAAGCAAAAAGTCTTGTTTCCTTTTATTATATTTTTAAAGGTCAGACATTTGAAAATAATTCACATTTTAATATCTGTAATATGCACAAAAATAGCTCTAGATAGCATTCCTTAAAATTAGAATTCTGAATAAACAAAAGCAAGCTACATATCAGATTAGGAGCATATATAGAATATATCAAAGTTTGAATAATTTAATAAAGTCAAAATTAGACTTCTCCTCTGAAAAAAATAATTCCTTTCATATTTCTATTAACAGTCTTATTGGAGATATTGAGTCTAGACTGACTTGTTAGAATACATCATTTCCATCTTCTATAAAAATAAAACTTTTTCTTTAGCCTATTTATCTGAAGATCATGACATCAAAACCATTCCTAATTTCAACTACACACTAATTTTACCTAACTATCTCAGATATACATCTCTATCTCCATCTTCTCTCCTTACATTTGACCTGCCCAATTGCCTTATCTATAAAAGCATTTATTGCAGAAACCCCTTAACAAAGGAGTCTTAGGGTGTATGTGTGTGTGTGTGTGTGTGTGTGTGCGCGCACGTGTGTGTGTGTGTGATGGATGAAAATTCCTTAAATGGTATACCATAACTTTTGTAAATTCTTATTTTTTTTACATATTGTAATTTCCCTATATCTTATCAGAATTTTTTAAAGTTTCATTTGCAAGTCACTGACTGATATTTTTTCCCTAGATTTTCTTCATAGGCATTAACTCAACATGTTTAAAAAGAAGAAAAAAAAAATGATAAAAAGGACCCAGATGGTTTGTCCACAAATCAGCATTCTTATTTTAATAACTAACCTATTACAAAATAAAGTGAGATATGCAAAGCCTGACTCTATATCTAGCACTCAGGGGGGCTTCAGTATATATTACCTCTCTTCCCATTAAGAATGTCTTGTCTTGGGCTTCTAAAATTCTAAAGGTCAACCATCTCGTACTCTGATAGGCAGCTTCCTTCCTGAATCTTCCCAGAGTCCTTTTTCCCCTTCATATTGCCCACCGTTTTACAAACAGATCACCTATCAAAGGTTTTTATTACAGCTTCCAGCTTCACTCCTACTCACATACTGCAAGACCTGCCTCTTCTTAACATTGCTTCAAACGTGACACTCGCCTGTTCAAAAACTTTTACTCGTTAACAGAATCCAGTTCAGACAAAACCCGCCTTTGCAAGCTCACCGTCTCTCACCTTTTAGTCATAATGGTCTACTTACTGTCCTTCCAAATGAATTTTACCGTTTCCTGTCTCTACTGCTTGACTCACATTCTTTTTCTGCCTTTTTGGATCCTAATATGTCATTCTTTTCAACTAGCTGAATCTTAGCCAAGATCTAACTCGAATCTCACCTCCTTCAGGAAGCCTTCTTTGGCCACCCCGACTGAAAGAAAGTGTTCCTTCCTCTAAATCAGGGGTCTGCAAACTATGGTTGTGAGCCAAACCCAGCACAAAGCCTGTTTCTGTAAAATATTATTGACAAATACACACCTATCGTGTACGTGTTGTCTAAGGCTGCTTTTGTGCTACAACAGCAAAGCTGAGTAGGTACAATAGAGATTGTGTCATCCATACTGCCTAAAATATTTACTGTCTGGTCAATTACAGTTAAAATTTTTCTAACTCCTACACTAAATTCATAGATTAATAATAGTTAACATTTTTTAAATGAGTACTATATACCAGACACTGTGCTGTTTTAGATTAAATAGCTCAATGATATTTCACAACAGACTCACTAAATTGTTATTTTTGTACCCCATTCAAACATATACACTTCCTGGATGTATATGGATTGTAAAACTAGTTATATGTCCCATCCATTTGATAAGTATTACTTATTATCCAGTTGCAAAGACAGTATCAGGAACATAGTGGGAGCTTAATCAAATATATGTTGAATGAACAAATTAGTTATTAGTCCTTTTCTTCTATGTCTTATACACCCAAATATATGACAAGCTAAGTTGGAAAGCATACACCTTCTCTTATAGTTTATATTCCCCAAGGCACCCAGCAAGATGTCTTTCACATAGAACTGACTTTAAAACAAATGTGTGATTAACAGATGTACATGAAATAAAAAACATTTTATTTATGTATTTATTTAAATAGCTTGAAGTCTGGGCTTTTAGGGTACCTGTCACCCAAATAGTGTACATTGTATCCAATAGGTAGCTTTTCATCCTTCATCCCCCTTCTAGTCTTCCCCTTTCTGGATTTCCAATGTCCATTATACCACTCTATATGTCTTTGCATACAGATAGCTTAGCTTCCACTTAACAGTGAGAACATGAAGTATTTGGTTTTCTGTTCCTGAGTTGTTTCACTTAGGGTAATGTTCTCCAGTTCCACCCAATTTGCTACAAAAGATATTACTTTATTCTTTCTTATGGCTGAGAAGTATTCCATGGTGCGTGTGTGTGTGTGTGTGTGTGTGTGTATCTCACATTTTCTTTATCCACTCTTCAGTTGGTGGTCACTTAGGTTAATTACATATCTTTGAAATTGTAAATTAAGCTGCAATAAATGTATGCATGTAGGTGTCTTTTTGGTATTTAATATAATGATTTCTAGAAAAAGTATATATCAACCATCCTATTTGAAGGGAGGCTCTAACAGGTGTAGATCATTCTCAGATGATTCCTCCACAGATGAATATGATTTCCCAAAATAAAGCACTTACCTTTACATGATCAATGCGACTGCTTAGTTCTTTGGAAGCAAATCCTCCAAATATGAGACTGTGGATGGCACCTATCCTTGCACATGCCAGCATGGCATACATTGCCTGTGGGATCATGGGCATGTAGATAACGACAGTGTCACCTTTCTTGATGTCATGCTTGACGAAGACACCAGCCAGCTTGGAGACCTATGCCAAGACCATTAGATCAGTAAAGTGTTTTTTGTATTGTTTCACTAAACTTCTAACTTAAGGTAGTAATACTAGAAGATGATCAGCCACTTGGCAGTAGATTAAAGGAGCCTGAGTAACACGTATTTGATGATGATGATAATGCTTTAGATAGTGATAGTAATAACAATTGTATTATAATCATTAATTATAAACCAACCTACTATTATTATATCACATAAACTTTACGACTTAAGACTGCTTAACTATTCATGTTACAACATTTTTACTGAGCAACTATTATATACCAGATATGGTATGTAAGAGTTGGGAACACAACACTGATAAATGAAAGACACAGAATTGCCCCTGTAGAGCCTGTGTATTGCAAAAGGTGAATCTGTCAGGTGAAGAGAAAAACAAAATAATTACAAATTTAGATAGATGTTGGGTAACTGTTAAAGGAAACAAGTATACATTAATAAAGAAAACATATCATTAAACACTAATAAAGCAAATAAGACAAATTCTCCTATATTATTATTTACATCTAAAGATAAGGTAATAAGTCTCAGAGCTTATTAGCTCTGGTAAACAGCTATTAGCTAAGGTAAACAGCTAACCAAGGTCAGAGAACTAGCAAATGCTGTAACAGGACACGATCACAGGTCTTCCGACCTCATATTCTTTGCTCTTTCTATGCCTTTATAGTTTTTTTACACTAATCATTTATACAAAGTGACTTCCCTCTGTATTTGGATGAAATGTACACAGTTCTTTTTGCTTTTGTGTTTTTGAGACCTCAACATATAAATGTCTCTTCCCTGTAACGTGTTTTTGTACTTTCTAGCAATAAAGACAAAACAGATCATAAGCCCACACACGATAAAATTTCTTTCAAGAATTCTTCCCATTGGCAATTATAGCGAGCTGTGGGAAGCACCCCCAGACCTTAATGAATAAGTAGCTCAACATTCTTTTACTGAAAATATATATATTAAGTATCTATTGTATGTCAGATACTGTTTTCAGATACTTCAGATAAGTAAACAAGATAAGACAATAATCTCTACCCTCCAAATACTTATACTTTAGCAGAGAAAATACTTACAATAAGCAATAAACACAAGAAATAAGGAAATTATCAATTATGGTAAAAAATCTTCATTCATATGGGGGAGGGAAGTAGAGCAGAGTAAAGAGGATTTGGAGTGCAGGGGAAAGTGTGGATGCAATTCTCACTGGGACCTCACTAAGAAAGCAACAAGTTTAGTAAGACATGTAGAAGGTTGGAAAAAAGTGGATATCTATAAGTGTACTATTTTAGGCAAAGAGAAAATCAGTGAAGTACAAACATGTAAGAGGTAAAGGAGATCATATGTGATGCAATCAAGGAACAGCAAGGAAACCAGGGGCCTGGAGAAGAAACAAGTGACAAGACAGTTGTCAATCAGATCAGGGGACTAAAGGGCCTGTATGGGCGTGGTGGGCAATTAGAAGGACCATGACTTGACTTTGAATGTGACTGCCCAACACAATGAAGAGAGGAGGCTTGGGAGAAGAAATTAGGCCACACGGCTATTTATGGTTCCTTTCATTTTTGTCTCTCCTACTTTCAGAACAAGTTTAAAGAATCCTGAATCCTGGCCATTTTTCTCTTTTCTCTTTATTCACTTACTCTGTATAGATGAGGAAAGGTGTGGTCAAGGTTAAAGTCTCTGGTGAAATAAAGTAGAAGCAAAACAAACAAACAAAAAATATTTTAGTGTTTATTCTACTTTATATTGCAAACTCTATAATTGAGTGCTATGTTTCAGGAACTTCAAAGATGCTAGCAGAAGGTTATGAGAAAGATACACTAAAGTAATAAAAATCATGAACTGGAATTCTATATGGAATTCAAAAAACAAGGCAAAAACTGGAAAGTTATATCCAAACATCTCAGTGTGCAACCCCTGCAGAAAGTGACCGTGCTTTGTGATCACATTACTTGGTGCATCATTTAAGGTACCACACTGAGAGAGACCAAGGAGAAGAGCTAGTCTTATCCAAAGCTGTGACTTCAGCATCTTGAATTGGGCCAGTTGTTGAATAAAAACGACATTCAAGCAAGTTCCGTACAACAAATAATTCAGTAACTTTATAATCCAGTCTCACTTTACAGTGTTAATGGAAGATGCCCACAAATTTTCTGTCCTCTGAAATAAATGAGATTAAAAAATAACTAAGATCAGAGCAGAACTGAAGGAGATAGAGACACAAAAAAAACCTTCAAAAAAATCAATTAATCTAGGAGCTGGTTTTTTGAAAAGATCAACAAAATAGACTGTAGAAAGACTAATAAAGAAGAAAAGAGAGAAGAATCAAATCGACGCAATTAAAAATGATAAAGGGGATATCACCACCGACCCCACAGAAATGCAAACTACCATCAGAGAATACCATAAACACCTCTACGCAAATCAGCTAGAAAATCTAGAAGAAATGGATAAATTCCTGGACACATACACCCTCCCAAGACTAAACCATGAAGAAGTTGAATCCCTGAATAGACCAATAACATGCTCTGAAATTGAGGCAATAATTAATAGCCTACCAACCAAAAAAGTCCAGGACCCGACAGAGTCACAGCCGAATTCTACCAGAGGTACAAAAACAAGCTGGTATCATTCCTTCTGAAACTATTATAATAAATAGAAAAAGAGGGAATCTTCCCTAACTCATTTTGCGAGGCCAGCATCAACCTGATACCAAAGCCTGGCAGAGACACAACAAAAAAAGAGAATTTCAGATCAATATCCCTGATGAACATAGGTGCAAAAATCCTCAATAAAATACTGGCAAACCGAATCCAGCCACACATTAAAAAGCATATCCACCACGATTAGGTTGGCTTCATCCCTGAGATGCAAGGTTGGTTCAACATATGCAAATCAATAAACATAATCCATCAGATAAACAGAAACAAAGACAAAAACCACACGACTATCTCAATAGATGCAGAAAAGGACTTTGACACAATTTGACAGCCCTTCATACTAAAAACTCTCAATAAACTAGGTATTGATGGGATGTATCTCAAAATAATAAGAGCTATTTATGACAAACCCACAGCCAATATCATACTGAATGGGTGAAAACTGGAAGCATTCTCTTTGAAAACTGGCACAAGACAGGGATGCCCTCTCTTACCACTCCTATTCAACATAGAGTTGAAAGTTCTGGCCAGGGCAATCAGGCAGGAGAAAGAAATAAAGGGTATTCAATTAGGAAAAAAAGTCAAATTGTCCCTGTTTGCAGATGACATGATTTGATATTTAGAAAACCCCATTGTCTCAGTCCCAAATCTCCTTAAGCTGATAAACAACTTCAGCAGAGTCTCAGGATACAAAATCAATGTGCAAATTAACAGGCATTCCTATACACCAATAACAGACAAACAGAGAGCCAAATCATGAGGGAATTCCCATTCACAATTGCTTCAAAGATAATAAAATACCTAGGAATCCAACTGCCAAGGAATGTGAAGGACCTCTTCAAGGAGAACTACAAACCACTGCTCAACAAAATAAAAGAAGACACAAACAAATGGAAGAACATTCCATCCTCATGGATAGAAAGAATTAATGTTGTGAAAATGGCCATACTCCCCAAGGTAATTTATAGATTCAATGCCATCCCCATCAAGGTACCAAGGACTTTCTTCACAGAATTGGGAAAAACTACTTCAAAGTTTAGATGGAACCAAAAAAGAGCCTGCATTGCTAAGGCAATCCTAAGCCAAAAGAACAAAGCAGGAGGCATCATGCTACCTGACTTCAAACTATACTACAAGGCTACAGTAACCAAAACAGCATGGTACTGGTACCAAAACAGAGATATAGACCAATCGAACAGAACAGAGGCCTCAGAAACAACACCACACATCTACAACCATCTGATCTTTGACAAACTTGACAAAAACAAGAAATGGGGAAAGGATTCCCTATTTAATAAATGGAGCTGGAAAAACTGGCTAGCTATATGTAGAAAGCTGAAACTGCATCCCTTCTTTACACCTTATAAAAAAATTAATTCAAGATGGATTAAAGACTTAAATGTTAGACCTAAAACTATAAAAACCCTAGAAGAAAACCTAGGCAATATCATTCAGGACAAAGGCATGGGCAAGGACTTCATGACTAAAACACCAAAAGCAATGACAACAAAAGCCAAAATAGACAAATGGGGTCTAATTAAACTAAAAAGCTGCTGCACAGCAAAAGAAACTACCATCAGAGTGAACAGGCAACCTACAGAATGAGAGAAAATTTTTGCAATCTACCCATCTGACAAAGGACTAATATCCAGAATTTACAAAGAACTTAAACAAATTTACAAGAAAAAATCAAACAACCCCATCAAAAAGTGGACAAAGGATATGAACAGACACTTCTCAAAAGAAGACATTTATGCAGCCAACAGACACATGAAAAGATGCTCATCATCACTAGCCATCAGAGAAATGCAAATCAAAACCACAATGAGATACCATCTCATACCAGTTAGAATAGCGATCATTAAAAAGTCAGGAAACAACAGGTGCTGGGGAGGAGTGGAGAAACAGGAACAGTTTTCCACTTCTGGTGGAAGTGTAAACTAGCTCAACCATTGTGGAAGACAGTGTGGCAATTCCTCAAGGATATAGAACTAGAAATACCATTTGACCCAGTCATGTCATTACTGGGTATATACCCAAAGTATTATAAATCATGCTACTATAAAAACACATGCACAGGTGTGTTTATTGTGGCACTATTCACAATAGCAAAGACTTAGAACCAACCCAAATGTCCATCAATGATAGATTGGATTAAGAAAATGTGGCACATATACACCATGGAATTCTATGCATCCATAAAAAAGGATGAGTTCATGTCCTTTTTAGGGACATGGATGAAACTGGAAATCATTATTCTGAGCAAAATATCACATGGACAGAAAACCAAACACTGCATGTTCTCACTCATAGGTGGGAACTGAACAATGAGGACACTTGGACACAGGGCGGGGAACATCACACACTGGGGCCTCTCGTGGGGTTGGGGGAGTGGGGAGGGATAGCATTAAGAGAAATACCTAATGTAAATGATGAGTTAATGGGTACAGCACACCAACATGGCACATGTATACATATGTAACAAACCTGCACATTGTGCACGTGTACCCTAGGACTTAAAGTATAATAATAAAAAAAATTCAAGACCTTGTGTGAAACAAAGATCTCAAAATGGTAGATCACAGCCAAATGTGACCAAGATGTATTTAAGTTGGGGCCATATCACATTTTAAGAGAATGAACCAGCACATTAAATTTAGTAGGTTTCACATACAAATCTAGATCTCCAGTTTCTCTAGAAAAATTGTAAAGTCTAGCAACACCAGGCCTGTGTTCTTGAATAACAGCAATCAATTGAACCAGATGATCAGCCTAGTGGTTTGCCATAGAACTGGCTATTCCCAGGGGGCATTTATCATACAGCTTGCGTTTTTTTTCATTCTGAGTTCAAAATATATTTTTTTTACTTCTTGTTTATTTTATGCTATATGCTTACACCATAGTTCCCTAACCATACAGAAAGTGTGATATATACCGACAATTGATGTTTCTCCCATCCACCCACTTCTGTAGGCATCTGAGTTGTCAACCACTGCCCTGAAAACAATTTTTAGTCAAATTAGGTTGCACCAGGCCCATGTAACCACTAGATGGAGTCTATTTGGCCTTGCTTATTTCAGCTGCTCTTCAGTGTTTTGATAACCTGATAACCACACCAGACTTGGTCTACAGACAAAAGGTTTACAGAATCAATAGTACAATTTTCTTTTCCAGTAGTTTTCAGGGCTAAATGTCACTCTGGTAAACTTTTTCATTATAATTTATAAATCTAAATATATATGCATGAGAATATGTATGAGAAAACATACGAGTTTATAATCACTCAAATACAGTATTATTGGAACTCCAAAACAGAAGGCATTTGATACTGCTATTTCAGGGTTCACTTAGTTTTTATCAACTTCAGGTGGAAAATTATCAAAGAAAAAAACCGGTATTATTTTTAGCGAATGCCATATTCTTATCCTACCATAAATGTCTGAGTGTAGAGTTACGATTTCTATTATTAGCAAAAGGGAAAATATTTTAATATAGGTTGTTTATAATAAATAGTTTTTCAACTGACGAAAGGTTAACCATGTGCCATTCACCCAATTCACATTCATCTTTGCACCTTCTTAAATTTGTTTTTTAATTTGTCAATAACTTGATGGTTTTATACAAGGATAGACCAGAAAAATTGATTTTCAGTCTGACATCAAGGGCAATACAGATCCCAGGGGAGCAAGGCCAGCTAGCATGAGGATACTACACTGCCAACGTGTGAATAACTGGGCTGTGAAGGAAACCTAGAGGAAATGAAATAAACGTATTTATTTAGATATAACAATGTGTGACTCTTCCCACTAGAATTTATATGAATCATTTTGGTACTAATTTAAAGCCATTTTAACACATAAACATCCTGTCATTGGTTCAATTTATGTAGTATCTGCTGTATGTCCTAAACTGAGGTCAAGTCTACAGATACAAAAATGAGAAGGAAATGGTTGGTCCTTAAGCCAAAGAAATTTGGAGTCTGGAAAAAAAAATCACGTATAGTAATAATAATTGTAAAGAAAATGTAACAACTGAAATTTATATATTGTAAAATGGTGTACACATATATTTGGTTTATATATAACATAAATATAATATATAATGCATCAGATAGAAGTAAAAGCTTTAAATTTCAGTTATAAAATGAAAACATATTGATATGAATAACGAAAACTAAATTAATTAAAAAATTTGTTATCATTCTGGAAAATCTTTCAAAAACAGTCTTTGGGGTAGTATAATTTTGTTATCAAATGCTCATATCTCAAATATAAAAATTAGTCAAAACTGACCAAAAGATATGTTCTACAGAACAAATTAGCAGTTGCTTCACAAATAGCAAGTGTGCTCATTTAAGGAAAATCACGCTTGTACAAAAAAAATAGTTCTAGTTTCCAAGTTGTAGTAAAAATGCAGTGATCACGGGCAACTTCAAAACCACATCAAAGAAAACTGTATGAAAAAGCAGACAAGGGAATGCATATTTTCAAAATGCCACAATGTTACATTGCAAACCCTGATCTAAACAGTACAAAAAATAAAACTAATTTAAAAACCAACTATAATATCTGAGGAAACAGATTACTAAAAGTATGGATAAATGAATTGTTCTCGAGAATATGTATAATTTTCATAGAAAGAGTTATATAAAATACCTGCACCTTACTTTTAAAAATATTACATTAATCATACACATTTTTGTTTGTTTTACTTGTACACATACAGGCAGCCATTGAGAAGATTGAAATTGTAACTATAATGAATAACTTATTCTTTTGTCCATGCATTAACTACGTATCCAGGTAAATACCTGTGGAAAGAGAATTTTCAGGAATATAAATATTTTCATATAACATAAGAACGTTCTAGAAATGTAACATTTTAGACAGTTACAATTTATTAGATACAGCATTGAACTAATTTTCATTTAAGATGATACTATGCTAAGTCAATTTATTTTGAGATATGTCTCTTAAAACCAGGAAAGTTAGAGATGTTATTTAAAAAAGAAAGATCTTTCTTTCAAAGATGAAAAAAATCACATTTTCGTTTACAAGTAAAATGTATTATTACTTATCTAAAACACAGAGGAATATTTATTTTATATTTAAGAATGGCGTTCTATTAAATTTTCTAAGAAAAATTACAAAATGCTATATTACATTCAAAATAGTTATCTGTCAGTGGTCTAGAAAACATTTACTAGCACATTTCTTCTCGAATAATTTTCTCCAAATGAAAGAGTAAATACCATTACTCAATTATCATTTTTCTCATTACCAGTTTCTTTACACATGGGTTTCAATCAATATTTAGTCATTTTCAGACTATGTATTCACAAGCAAAGTGAAATAGATAATTATTTAATCCCTTTAGTTCAAGCTCAAAATAACCAATATTTCAATAATCTTTTTGCTTTCAAGACTACTGTGATTTTCAGACTATAATTTCACAGAAAATTAGTTAAATCCTGTATTTCCCTACGTATATGGGCTCACAGTTTTGATAAGGAATATTGTCTTCCATTTCTTTAATACTTACGTTAAAATTTAAAAGAAAATCATCAGAATTCATCATATCTTGTAAAGAATATTTTGTTAATTATAAAACAGTATTTCTATGTAACAATCAGGCCATTGTGGACAGAGACAGGAGAAGCCCAAGGTCTTAAAGAACGGAAAATGTAATTGATGATTGTCATTAACACACAACAGGTATAGGGTGCATGCAATAAAAAGGAAATAAAACACATAGACAAAGAATAATTAAGGATTGCCTCCACTTTTTACCATTTTAACATCTCTACACTCTAGACATTAATAATTGGGTTAGTGTAACTTCCTCCTGCTTTTACTCACTGGAGAGTTTCTGACAATATCTCTAATCATCACAGCATGTGCCATTTGGCTGAAAAAGCGAAGGCAGTTTAGTTTAGAGAGAGAAAACATTCAAGATGAAGAGGTCATGAGATTAACTGGAAAGGTATGAAGAAACAACATCAGATATGATGCAAAGCCTTGTTATGCCCATCAAGTTTAGACTAACCCAAAAAACAATGTATAATAATTGAAAATTGTTCATCCTCTTTAAAAGTAAGTGCTTTCCAAATTCTTAAAATGTAATCATTATTGCATAAACTACAATCAATAATTTAATGATTATTGTATAAACTCGATTATTATGTAATAAGGGTAAAAATAAATAAATGTATTTGAGAAATATTAAGAATGGGGCCACAGTTTGGGTTTTAGCAACTGACTGGAAAGTGATGCCATTCACATTGGACATGTTTAAATTTGAGATGCTAGTGGAACAACCATGTATAGACACCTACTCGGCAATCCTGCATATGATCTCAACATCAGGAGAGAGATGTGGGCTGATGACACAGAACTGAGAATAGCCAGCATTGCCACTGGGAGTAGCCATCACATACATGGCAAAAAAGGCCATTGGCACAGATGTAATCACCCAGGCAGGATGTGTAAAATGGAAAGAGAAGGCAACCTAGAAGCAGATAGTGAAGGGACAGTCAAAAGAAGCATTTAAGGAGGATAATTAGACAAAATGAACACAGGAAAGAAAGGAAATGGGCAGAATGGTATATAGAAGTAAGTGAAGACTGGCAGAGAATGGACAAAACTGTTAGATATGATAAAGAGAGGAAGTAAAATATTGAACACCTATTGGAATTAATAAGAAGAAAGCATTAATTACCTTAGCTAAATGAGGCAGTAGCATATTTTAGAGGACTTTGGTTATTGGTTATGTGTGTGGTAAGGAAGTTAAAAAGGCATTTTTCCAAAGTTAATCAGTGAATGAAAATAGGTAAGAAACTAGCTAGTAGTAGAAACATGGTTTCTATTTTGTTTTGTTTGTTTGTTTTTGGTTTTTTGTTTTGTTTTGTTATTGAGATGGAGTCTCGCTCTGTCACCCAGGTTGGAGTGCAGTGGCGTGATCTCGGCTCACTGCAACCTCGCCTCCTGGGTTCACGCCATTCTCCTGCCTCAGCCTCCCGAGTGGCTGGGACTACAGGTGCCCACCCCCACGCCCGGCTAATTTTTTGTGTTTTTAGTAGAGACGGGGTTTCACCATGTTAGCCAGGATGGTTTTGATCTCCTGACCTCGTGATCTGCCCACCTTGGCCTCCCAAAGTGCTGGGATTACAGGCATGACCCACCGCGCCCGGCCCATTTATGCATGTTTTTAAGAGAAAGAGCCAGCAGTGAGATCGGTATAAGATAGATTAACAGAACAAGAGCCCTAAAAAGAATTGATAGAATGGCTCCAAGAGACCAAAGAAAGATTAGCTTCTATTTTAAAAGAAGGGAAAGAGAAAACAATGGGTGTGGATACAGGCAAGTCTATAGGTCTGGTGACAATAAATTTATATAATCATTGCTGGGCTTGAATCAATGTACCCTGTTAAGCTTGAGGCACAGAGGCAGGAAAGCCAAAAGTTTAAAATAGCCTTTGGAGGGTAAAAGAGAAACTTATTCGAGAAACGCTAAAGAAAAAAAAAGCAGCATTGAAGTCCCAGTGGACACCGGAGACCGTAAATTTATATTAAATCTATATTTGTAGTTACGTGATTTTTCTTTAACAGGATTTGACGTATCAGATACAGTAATGAAGATAATAAGGAATTGGATTGAACCAGGTCTGAAGTTTTGCCACAGAAATGAAATGGATCAACAATATGCAGGAGAAGTGAGGATACTCGTAAGAGACGAGTGGTGTGGTTAAACTAGAAAACCTAACCTGGATAACAGAAAGGCGAACACAGAAGGGACCCTTACCTAGTGACTACATACCATCAAAACAATTTAAAACAGTATTTCATGAAGCCAACAAATATATTAAGAAGTGCTCAACATAACTCATCTTTAGAGAGATGCAAATCAAAACCACAGTGAGATACCATGTCACACCAGTCAGAATGGCTATTACTAAAAAATCAAAAACAACAGGTGCTGGTAAATCTGTGGAGAAAAGGGAACACATACACGCAGTTGGTGGGAATGTGAATTAGTTCAGCCACTGTGGAAAGCACTTTGGAGATTTCTCAAACAACTTAAAACAGAACTACCATTTGACCCAGCAACCCTGATACGGGGTATATACTCAAAGGAAAATAAATATTTGGTGGAAAATAAATCATTCTGCCAAAAACATACATGGACTCGTATGTTCCATCACTGCAGCACTATTCACAATAGCAGACATTGAGTCAACCTAGATACCCACCAATGGTGGACTGGATAAAGAAAATGTGGTACATATACACTACGGAATACTATGCAGCCACAAAAAAAGAACAAGATCATGTCCTTTGCAGCAACAAGGATGCAGCCGGATGTCATCCAAAGCCAATTAACACAGAGACAGAAAATCAAATATGGCATGATCTCACTTATAGATGGGATCTAAACATTGTGTACATATAGAAATAGAGAACAGAACGACACTGGGTACTGGGGCCTACTAGAGAGGGGGGTGGGAGGTGGGTGAGGGCTGAAAACCTATCAGGTACTATGCTCACTACCTGGGTGGCGGGATCATCTATACAACAAACCTCAACAACACACAATTTATCCATGTAATTAACCTGCACAGGTACCCCCTAAACCTGAAATAAAAGTTCAAAAACATACCTGTGGTATTTAAATAGGTATTGTGTTTAAAAATGCATGCTATCTAAAAATGTAGTTTCATTGCACTGTGTAAGAATACGAGAGGTTTAAAATAGACACTCTAAAAGTTATAAGCCCTAATTTACATATATTCTCTATCCTTTCTCCACCTTCTATCTACCAAAAAAGCAAAACTGTAGGATCCTCTCATGTATCTGTTTCCAGCTCGCCTTCACAAAGTCTTCCTTTAATCTTGTGGAAATTATATCCATAATTGCCCCTTTCCCTCCACCATTCAATCCAGGATTCAACTTATCCCACCTCAGGAGATGTTTAATTGAATCTGCTTTTCTCTAACACTAACATTTCCAATAATTTTTAATTAATATTCATTTATTTCCCTCCCTTATGAGTACTGCAAGAATATTGATTTTTTTTTTTTTTTTTTTACTGCTAATGCATTGTATTTCAACTATATTATATGTTAAGCAGTTGGGTAGCCTGACTGGAACCCAGACACCACTCAGAAAAGTACCATTCATAGATACATAGAGAAATAGAGTACAAACTCCTATTTAAAATTTTTCAAATGATTTTTTAAAACATAACACAATTCAAAGTTGATTACTTTCTGTACATTTCCTAGAGTATTTGTAAAGAAAATATCCCAAGTGCTGAAGCAAACTTTATTACATATAAAAAATATGTAACCCACCTGGACTAAAATGAAAAAGAAAATTCAACTCTTAGAGAAGTAAATTTTCACAGTTATACATTCACATACCTTTATACAAGGATTCTGAAAAATCTAGCATAATTTTGTGGCTAATGTACACATTTTTCCAAATGAGTGTTTGAAAAGATAAAGAATCTACTACACTCTATTAAAAAAGACTATTTAATACAACACAAGTTTATGTAAGTCATCTAGATAAGGTTATATTCCTTCAGTGAACATAATATGATAGTATGATAGTAATAACTGCCTCACATATTTGTTTATACAATAATAAACATGCAAAATGTGAAACAAAGTTGTCACTTTAAAACTGTCACTGTTGTCTGCTATATACACTTCATTAAAGGGCTAACAAATAATATTTTTTAAAGAACATGAATTTCTACTGTTAATGAAGGCCAGATTCCTTTTCTCTTGATCTAATAAATTGTTTATTGTAGTGTTTCTCCAAGTAGAGTCTGTAGAGAGATTCTCAGGGCCCATGAGTTCTCCCTGAGAATTTTTTAACGTTGTGTTTTCATTTTGATACAATTAAAAAACAATAGGCCAGGCGCAGTGGCTCACGTCTGTAATCCCAGCACTTTGGGAGGTCAAGGTGGGCAGATCAAGAGGTCAGGAGATCAAGACCATCCTGACCAGCATGGTGAGTCCCTATCTCTACTAAAATACAAACATTAGCGAGGTGTGTTGCCGTGCACCTGTAGTCCTAGCTACTCTGGAGGCTGAGGAAGGAGAATTTCTTGAACCAGGAGGCGGAGGCTGCAGTCAGCCAAGATCACGCCACTGCACTCCAGCCTGGGCGTCAGAGTGAGACTGTCTCAAAATAATAACAATAATAATAATAATAATACAGCATACTCTGGATTATCTGAGCACTCATGCAATTTCACTGTGTTTGTTTTTGTAACCTCATGCAGAATAAGTAAAGGTCAGATAAGGTTATAGCACATTGGATAATCAAAGGCTCTATGGAAGTTCAATTACTAATATGTGACAAGAGAACTGAGACATCACAGGGAACATGTCACCAAACTCAAAGCCCCAGGGTCACAGCATCAAACACATTTTACAATCAGTCATTCAGCTCCAGCAAGGCAATGTCATTCATTATATTAAATTAATATTGTCATGTTGAGCTTGATTGGCTTTGTGGGTTTGTTCTTACCCTCCCTGTAACTCAGATTTGGCTTTATATATGTAGTAAGCTGTAAAACGGGAACATTAAGGCCTAGGCTTAATAATACACTAAAATAAAAATAATTTAAGTCAACACCAAAAGTGTGTAAAAACTTTTTGTCTTTATAAAGCATTTATATGCCTCACTATTTCATGGAAAAAAAAAATGCCCAGTTAGTTTCTTAGAGGCTTTTTCCTCTTAAAGAAAGACAAATATAAAAGATGCAAAAGATGTAAACAGGAATCCTGCTGCATTGTTTAGATCAATTCTGCTGTGATTATTTAATGAAAGTTCTAAAACAAACACCCCCAGCACTTCCACAGGCAGTACATAAAACATGACAACAATCCTGAGTACACCAACCACACTTCCCAGGATTGGGCAATGTTCCTGTTAACCTTTACAGTTTCATTGATCAATACAACCCAAAAGCCAATCAATATATGTGAAAGTCTCATAGAGAACTTGCTAAATATCCCAGGAATGGCACAAGGACATGAGATCATTGCAATAGCTGGGTCAGTTTTAACATCTACATCACTCAACCAAGGAGCCCCGTACGCATTTAAAGAGAAGAAAAATTCACAATTACAGTGCATACACTAGTAACTAATAAACAAAACAAACATAGACCATCATATGTGCCAAGAATTTATGATAAATATTCTAAAATATATCAAATTTCCCATAAAACCTATACATGATAAAGTTAACATTATTCAACTTTCTAATGGAAATGAAATGCTTTTAAATCAAGTATGGCATGAGAAAATGAACAATCAATATCTCCAAGGTCTCTAATCTTGACAATATAGGTTGAATGCAACCTATATTGATTTATTCAAATTCATTTTACTTAACTATTACATATATCTACACAGTGCACAAACGTGAGCATAAAACTTCCAAATGAATTAAAATATTCAGTGGCATCATTTTTCATAGCTACATATTTATTTCAAAAAACCTTATATGAAAAATACTTTGTCTTATATACTCAAAATGTGGTTCTAATATATTAATTTGCATCACTTTAGCTCAGTATCCTCAATTTATGTTAGTTAGCTTTATACTCTACTTGTTATGAAAGTTGTGCTTGGTTAAATGATTTTGTAGTTTCATATGTTAATTTTTAAAGGCCAGAAACAGAAAGTTGTTGATGCGTGTAGCTGTCTTTACATTGCTGTATAACAGGTACTGGTGTTCATCGTGACCAACTCTCCTCACTTCCACTTGTAAGGACATTTTTTTTCTTCTTCTATTCTCTTCCTACTAAACTTTGACTGCCTGTCTCCTTCCTTTATTCTCCAATGATCTTTCTATATTGTTTCCTACTTAATTCATCTTCTTGCCCTAGAACTTAAGACAACAAAAGCAGTCGGTTTTGTTCTCGGGGTGCACATTTTCATTATTAACTATGTCAAATCCACCTCGTCGATAAATCTGCAGACCTTCAGGGGACACCTGTAGAAGGGTCACCTATGGGTGGGGCACACAATTCTATTTTTATTACCTGACCTAGCTTCTACATCACCTCCACAGTGAAGCCTTCTCTGAACTGCTGTGGCCAGGTTGGTCCTTTCTCCATGCTGCAAATGCACAAAGCTTTGTTGTTACATTATCACACTACATTCAGTAGCTTTTGTGTATTTCTCACTGGGCAAACTATAAACTCCTGAAATTCTGGAATCATGTTTTAATTCATCTGTGTGGCCCCACTGCCTAATTCAATAAATAATACACAATAAGCATTCAGTATGTGTCTGAGGAATACATCTCTGACAGCTTTGTTCTTAATCTCTAGCGTGCCACCTATGAGATTTCAATTTCAGCTATTATTTATTTCCCTGGACTTACAATTTATTGACATTAACAGGTTACAATTATTTATGTGTAAGATCTGATATTTATTTTGCCTATGAAATGAAACAGTACTTGTGGCAGGAACTCCTAACTCCCCATCAAGATGCCTCCACCTACCCTACTTTTTCCAGCCTTCCTGGCAGCCAATAGCCAAATGGGATGTGTGTGGAAGGCATATATGATATTTCTCTGTGTGGATATTAAATACCATGTCCATTCCTCTGTATCCTCCTCCACCTTCCCAAGAGTTGGGACATACATGTCTTTGCCTCAGCTTCAATGATGCAGAGGAAGGCAATGAGCTGGAAGATGAAGGTTCAATAAGACTTAATAATCTCGGGTCATGCCAAGCTAAACCTCATAATCTTTAGATTATTACAAAAGAGAAATACATTATTTAAAAAAATTAAGCCACTATATTACTGCACATCCTTATTTTAGCAGCTTAGCCTTTGACCTAACATTTACAAATTTGGGTGGGAGGGGGGATAGTGTATCAATTACTAAGTAAAGGTTTAATTATGAAAATCATCCTTAAAGTGTATGTGTGTATGTGAAAGAAAGAGAACTAAAGTACTTACAACAGATAATCTTCTTTTCCCAGAATTCTACTTGAAAATTATACAGAAACAATTTCTTAGAATGCTCACAAAATACCTGAAAATATGGGGATGAAGCAGGGCATTTACAGGTAACTGCTGTATAATTGGTTCAACCAGACTTCTTTCAAACACACTGGATGTAGCCAGGGATCCAAGACCAGGCACATACGCACAATAGCTTCCAGAATCTCACGGCACAGACTGTATCTATCCTATCCCTTAATTTCCCACATGTAAGTAAATACTGCTGTTCTTAGAGGATTTATGTTATGGGGTGCCGATTCATTTGTCATCTCCCTGTTTCCAATCTTACCCACTACAGTCTCTTCATCTTCAGAGATGCCAAAGTGAATTCTTTCACAATATGGAGCTTCCCATCATCCTCGAAATCAGATACAGTCTTGACCATGGCCTGCAAGGTTCTATATGATCTGACTCCTGGATACTCACCTAACATCACTTTCCAGCATTCCCTTCTCATGAGGTCTGAGTCCTCATGGCTTTTCCAATGGTCTGAATCTATTCTTGCTTCAGAGCCCTGTCTAATATAATTTTCACTCATATATTCACATAGTTCCTATCTCACTCTTTATTTGGGTCTATGCTCAAATATCATTTCATAAGTGACATGTACTTTCGCTGACAAGCCTATCTCAAATGGCAGGCAAAGTCCCTCTCTCGTCTTTTATTGTTCTTCTCTCATACCTATTTATATTGTATTATCTTTTTATTGGTAGTACATACTCCCAACTAGAATGCAATTTCCTTAAAGATTATCTCATTCACTACTGAAACCCATGGTGTCTCTAGTAGTGTCAAATATATAATATGTGTTCCATAAGCATGTTTTCAATAAAGAAATTTCACACCATGATCATTCTAGTCCAAGAAAATAAATTCAAAGCAGATGGCCTACAGATTTTCAGGTAACTTTCTAAAAGGTCAGGGTTTAGTCACCCTGAAGAAGTAAGGTAAGTGTTTTAATCAGGGCTTTAAATGAGACAGGACACAGACCTTCAAAGTCAGAAAATGAACTAAAATGAGAAAGATTCTCATTCTGTTTAAAAATAAAAATTCTTAATATATAAAAACAAAAATCACAGTGTGATGGCAAGTGATATTTTTGGAAATAATCATTTATCTTAGATAATGATTAGATTTTACTTTCTTATAAATGAATTATTAAATGTTTATTCACAAACTCATTCACTACATAATATGACTCCATGTACTATGAGGCCTACATTAGCTACTGTGTAGGTGAAAAAGTGAATAAAATATTACCTTTATCTCAAGGAGCTTTTTCTCTGGTAGGAAGATTACATAGGTACACTAATAACTGGATTAAAAAGCAAAAATGAACCAATACATTAGGAGAAGGTGTAAGCAAAGTGCTCTGGACTTCAAAGAGTGGTAAAATAGTTTCTAGCATGGGGGGAAGTGAAACGAAGTGAGTTTACACTTCCAACAGGGGTCTTGATTTCATGGACAATATAATTTCTAAAAATCTGGCTGAGAATATTCAAGGGGTTGGTTGTATTGTTGCTCTTTTGGATTCAGTTTGAAACAGTTTTTAGCCACTTATAATTGTGAACAAATGGGGAAAATAGGAAATACTAAATAGTTGCTTCATCATTTAATAATTCCCTATATTTTCTATTAAAATTTGTCTAGTACTTATCTTCTTTATATTGAATCCTCTCGAAATTTAACCTAAATTTTAGTAAGTTGTAAAGTGCTTTAAAACAAAGTTCCAGTTACAATTTTGATAAAAATTTAAGTCATTATTTAGCATATACTCATCTAATTAAAATGAAATACAAGGCTTTCTGCTTGTGTACATTATATGTACACAAGCATTATACAATATATACATTATACATGCATTATACAACATAGCTCACAAAAAAATATGGTTGGACCACTTAAAATTTTAAGACCACTTAAAATCAATGTAACTAGAGTCTTTTAACATTAATAAATGCATTAACACAGCATAAGCTTCTGTAGATCCTTGAACACTAGCACTGGTGCTTCCTGTTGCATAAGATTCTACTGGCGAGCTTTCATTTCAAAATGTGCTTTCAAAGAATGGCCAGTAGAGACTGAGAGAGTGTAGATCTTAATATTAATTATTTTCAAAACAAGGGCAAATGTCTTCCCAACTTTAGATTCCTAAAATCATTTAACTCACCAACAGTTCACTAAAGAATCTTTATTATTTTTCTTAAGGCTTTCTAATATTGGTAAGGTCTTCTCTTTAATTGTGAGAATGTCTCTCTCTAAAACTTCAAAACATGGCATGCTAATAATCCAATAAAAAATTAATGGACAAAAGATATTAATGGCACTTCAGAGAACAGTATCAGCATTTAGTCAGGTGTAGTGGCTCACACCTATAATTCTAACACTTTGGGAGGCTGAGATGGGAGGATTGCTTGAGCCCAGGAGTTTGAGACCAGCCTGGGATATAGCGAGATACCATCTCTGCAAACATAAAATAAAACAAAATAAAAGACAAATGACCATCAGGCACCGGATAAGAAGTTCAACTTTATTTGTCATTAGGGAAAAAAATAAATAAATCACAATGCAATACCACTATGCATTCACTAGAAAGGGCAAAATTAGAAAGATCTGGAATTGTCAACACTAAGTGTTTACAGCTGACATTCTCATAAACTGCAGATAGGAATATAAATTAGTGCAACTACTCTGGAAAATTGTTTGGCACTATCTACTAATGTCCAACGTGGGAATACCCTATGAACGATTCATCTCATTCCTAAGCTCATCCCCAATAAAATGCATAAATATTGTCAACAAAATTTGTGTACAAACATATTTATAGCAACATTATTTGTAATAACCCCAAACCAGACATTACCCAAATAAGCAAACTACAACCTCTTGCAATGAAATGAGTGAAACTCATCAACAGAAAGTTGAGTGAAAAAAATCCAGACTCTAAAGAGTACATGGTATTACTCAATTTGTATAAAGCTCAAAAGCAGGTAAACCTTTAGATGTCTGAATAGCAATCATGTAGGGGCTGAGTAAGAAATGACTAAACAGAGGTATAACATGGGCTTCTGGGGGCCTGGAATATTCTGTTTCCTTGCCTGCTTACATGGAATTATTTTGTTTGTGAAAATCTAACAAAATTTATTCTTGTGATCTGTTCTCCTATCTGAATATATATTATATATCAATAAAAGTTCAAAAATTGCATGCCAGGAAAAGAAACGCATGAACAACTATAACTTCTACCTCATACTAGCATCATTCCCCCATTTACCAAGCATGGAAAAGGTAATTTAACTTACAGAGACACACTTTTTAGTGGCACTGACTATAATACAAATGAAGTTTTTATTGTTTATTTAGGAAATTTAAGGAAAGGAAACAGATAATACACGCCACTGCATCTTTTCCCCTGAACAAAGACAACCACTGACAGGGCTGAATTTCTGCAAGTCCTGGATTTTGTGTCTTAAGTGTTTGCTTAAGGAAATACTGATATGACAGATGAAACAATGTCAGATTATCTTACTCTGACATATGTCTGGGTAGATGGAATACATACTTTGAAGAAAATATCCTACAGGGCAGGGGTTGGAAGGAAGAATTCTCATGGGACATGGTCCTTGATTTCAGAATACTTTTTTCCTCTAAATTATTTGACCTTTATAATTACAACTACTGCCATAATTATGTTTCAAAAAATTACCTTTAGTTAAGATAATAGGCATTTGCTGTTTGAATTAAATCAGGAAAATTAAACACACAATTGGTTTTATCAATTTTCCCAGTATACATGTATTCATGAAAATTGCTCAAATGCCCTTCAGGGGTCACGTTCTTATTTAGTGAATAAATACATAAAAATACACAATTGTTGAAATAAAAAAAAAAAACAGAGCACACTTGCCACACACAGAAGTAAATTCAAAATAAAATTAGTGATGGTGAAAATAAATATAAGGATACTTTAAAATGACTAGAAGTATATATATAAGAAATATATACACATATAAATACACTCTCACATATACCTTTTATTTCACTGAGGCTTAATATAATGACTAACTTGGCAAGAGCTAACAAGAGCCAGGATACAATAAAAATATACATGTCTTCTAGAATGCAGATCTTCTGAGTTATAAGTATGGGAAATCCAAGGAGGATATATTCATCTTGAACTACCAAGCTGAATGTAAATAAATTAAAATCCTTCACAGATAGAATTGGAGTTTACTTGGAAAGATAATCCAATTCCATTACTGATACAATTTAAATCTAAGACATTCCTACAGTAAAAGAAGCTAGAGTCATTTAGAAATTTCAAGAAGTATTTCATTCATTTATTCTTTCATTGACTCATTCATCATTCAACAACTATTCACTACATGCAAGGCACCGTTCTGCAAACAAATACAAAGTCACTGCCCTCATGGAACTTACACTCTAGAAGAGAAAATGACACTAAAAAAGACAGAATAATAAAATGTAAGGAATGATACTGAATAATAAATACTAAATTAAAAACAAAGTGAAGACCGGGCGCGGTGGCTCAAGCCTGTAATCCCAGCACTTTGGGAGGCCAAGACGGGCGAATCACGAGGTCAGCAGATCGAGATCATCCTGGCTAACACGGTGAAACCCCGTCTCTACTAAAAAATGCAAAAAACTAGCCGGGCGAGGTGGTGGGCGCCTGTAGTCCCAGCTACTCGGGAGGCTGAGGCAGGAGAATGGCTAAACCCGGGAGGCGGAGCTTGCAGTGAGCTGAGATCCGGCCACTGCACTTCAGCCTGGGCTACAGAGTGAGACTCTGCCTCAAAAAAAAAAAAAAAAGAAAGAAAGAAAGTGAAAAAATGAATTTATGAAGTTGTGTGGAAAGGAACATTTGTATTTCGTGTGCTCAGAAAACATCTCACTGAGAACATAACATTCAGGTAACATGGACCATAAGATATGTAGAGGAAAAATTATTTCAAGTGGAGGGTAGGCAATCGGGATAACTTTAGGCATTAACTCTTCCAGAAATCTCCCTAGACTCTATTTACCTCTGACTGAGTTGACTGCCTTCACATGTGTTCCTACAGAATATAACATTAACCCCTATTATGATCCTTATTCGGTTATATTGAAATTGCTTGTTTACATGTTTTCTTATCTCCTTGACAATAAGAAATGGGTTCATTTACTTTGTATCACTTATTCCTATCAGGGTTTGGCATACAAAACAAATATTTGTTGAATGAATGATGGATCTTAAACTAGGTCCAAATCTCTGTACAAAGACCTTAATAAAGGATTATTTTAAGTATTTTCAGATGTATAGAAAAAATGATAGTTTTGGAAAACTTCCGCTTCTCGATCATTCTGTAAAATTTTCAGATCTTTCATGTTACCAAGACAAAGTAGCCTGTCTTGTTGGCTCATTAATTAAATAAGAAATACAAACTAATTTAATCAAGTATTATCTAGCCAGAAACTTCCAGTAGAAATGAAACATGGGAGATTAAAACAAGTAACGTAAAAAGGCACTTCTTTTTGTTTGTTCTCAATGGAATTATCCATTAAATCTTTTCTTTCTCTGTCTTCTCTACTTAACAAAATAAAGGCCACAGGGAATCAGAAGCAAGTAATCAAAGTAGCACACAATGCTTCTCTCTTTCCTAACAGTTCTTCCTTTAGTACTTTAGAGAAGAAAAGCCTGGGGAATCAGAGCTGTCAGCAGGTGAGAGAAACAGTCCTTTCAGCTACTTTGATATCAGGCTAAACTGAAACCAGGGAACCAGCACAAACACAGAAAGGGTTTGAAAAATGAGTTAGCAGGAAAGCTTCTAAGCAAAACATATGTGTATAATTGTCATATACACTTATGTAATTAATTAATTGAAAACCAACAATAGAAAATGAGAATGGCAACATCTCTTCTTATTTTAGGTTTCTCTAAAGCTTTTTCCTTGACTCTGATGTTTGATTATGTATCAAATTCAATATGTGGATATAGGTAATATTTTTACAATATGTAAGTAAACTTACATTTTGGTATACATTTGTATACCAATAAGAATTTGCCAGTGTTTTCATGAGAGTGCAGCAATATGCCAGAATCACAGGCACAATTTTTAATCATAGACTAAACCTCTTCTAAGCTGAAAATGCAATCCTAAAACAAAACATAGATTATAATAGGTTTTCAGGAAATCTACATTATCTCTTACAATAGAAAGCAACCTCATAAGAATAACAAGCTCATTTGGTAACAGAGTGCCTTTCTAACTCACCCCCAATGTGAGAGCTGTATCTGTATACTTAATCCCAAAAATATAGTTTTCAGTTACAGACCAATAAAAAATACCAAACGATGTATTTGCAGCATTATTTTGTTTTTTTTTTTTTCTGTCTTGAGCTGCCCAGCATTTGAACCCCATTCTTAGTAGACTGAAATTCCCCTTGTTTGCATCCTAGAGGGAGAGAGGGCCCCAGTTCCTACTATTAAATCAAAAGAGGACAAGATATTTCTTCCCCACTGCCTGATTGTTTAGGCAAGTCACCTAAGTTTGGCCAAGTGAGTGCTGTATGGTAGACGCCTCGACAGCAATGACTTGACTTGACCATACCCTGAGAAAGACCCTGTATGACAGGCACACCTGAATATGTGTTCAGATTGCTGAGCTAGGGAATACAAATACAGGAGTGGCCAATCCACATATCCATTCCTTATATCTGAGGAATATGTCAGCCCTATCCAGTCTGGGATCAAAGCCTTTTGATTTAGGGTAAATGGAAGTTGCCAGGCAGAGACTGTTAGGGGGATGGTGCTAAGTGAAGATGCTATAGAAACTGCATGCTTTTTGCAAGTCGTGCGGTTCTCCTGCCCAGCCTGCCACCAGTGGACTCTCCCCAGTATGTAAGGCCCCAGTAAAACCCCATGACTTGTATGGGGCTCTGGGTCTCTTCTTTGGCCTCTTGAACTTGGTGCCATCCCCACTGGAGTCAATAGGGGTTCAGCACAACAGATGTTCCTACTCTGTCTTTCAATCTAGAAGATTGACTCAAGGCAGCGAGCCTAGTTACTGGACAGTTTGTGGGTTCTTCTTAACTCCTCACATCTGCTCTTTCTCCCTTAGGGTTTACTATTTTTCTAAGCCTGGCTCTTCAGTCTTCCCTTTTCATAAGGTCTTTCTTTAATGTTTAAATTAGCTGAGGTTGGAATTTGTTGCTACAACCAGGCTGACACCCAGTCTAAGCAAATCGGTCTAACTCTTCTCTCTTGTTTGCAACAACTCAGTACTGGAAAGGTGATTATTTAATCTGAGTTGCCTTTCTTGAAATTTCTTACAAGGCAAAATAAGAACTTGCTGATGAAAAAGAATATAATTTCAAAGAGTCAGGGAGAGTTGATGAAACTTTCTAAAAATGGAATGGAACCCTTAAATGGGTTCAAAAAGCAAAAGGAGAGAATGCAATTTTAAAAGCCTTCATGTCAAAGCAAATGCCTCCAAACCCTGGCATGACAGACTCTGCTCAACTTCTGTTTCTCAACCAGTGGCAATCTTACCATTCAGCAGACATTAGCAATGTGTGCAGACATCGCAACTCGGGGAGGTGGGGGTGTGTTATCAGCATCTGTTAGGTGGAGGCAGGGATGCTGCAATGTGTGCAGACATCGCAACTCGGGGAGGTGGGGGTGTGTTATCAGCATCTGTTAAGTGGAGGCAGGGATGCTGCTAAATATCGTGCCACATACATGGCAGCACCCACAACAAAATATTATCTGATCCAAAATATCAATAGTGCCAAAGTTGAGAAATCTGCCTTACACCATTACCTCTCTTTAAATCATTTTTCGTAAATATTCCACAGAATTTGAGTAACTTTCCCATAGTCCATTTAGGAAAAGTATTTCCCAAATACTTTTTATAATTACTTCTGAGGCCCTATTTCTACCCTAATGTTAATAAAAGAGAAAAATCTCCTAACTCATCACTTAATATGATCCACCTAAGAACTACACAGATGGGAAAGAACTCAAAAGAGCAAATAAGCCAAAGGGATGAACATGTTGAAAGAGCTACAAAGGCCCAGGAGTGTCTAAGGGAATAACAAGACATCCAGGGCAAAAGAAAGGGTTGTGTGCATTGTCAAGAATTTTGGAAAATGAAGCTTAGAAGGAATGCTATGACCAGATTTCAAAATGTCTTAGACACCACAGCAATCTAGATTTTACTCTCTGAATAACAGCATTTTTAAAGAAATAGATTTTTAAGTGGCGTAGAGAAATATGTTGTTTCTTAGGAAAAACACACTGGTGATCATCTAACATGTGCAGAGCCTGGTGACAGGGAAGGCAGTTGGAAGACTGTTTCAATAGTACAAGATCTGGGGAGCAGCCAAAGGTGATGGTAATGTGGATGAAGAGCAAAGACCAGAGAAAGGTTGACACATTTTCTCAGGATTTGTCATCCTCTCCCTGTAAAATGAGCATCATTTAGCACTGTGAAACATAAATTGAAGGCTATAAAAACTGTCTGCATGAGTTAACACACCTGTATTCATTTCCAATGTGTATCAAAAGAAAAACATGGCAGCATATTTCAATGCATTAGAGAACTGAAGGCTCTACAATGAGAATGTATGCTATTTAAGTAATTTCTATATGACTTCCTATATATATATATATAAATATATATATATATATATAAAGTTTATGATATTACCTGCTCCAGAACTTCTTTATAGGTAAAGGTTGCTTTAGTGTTTGTAACAGGACTGTCATAGATGATAGCAATCTTATCCCCTTTACCGTTTTCAATATGACGATCAATGGCATTGTAACAAATGTTAAGCATTCCTTCCACAAACCTGAAAAATAATTGAAAAGTAAAAGTGAATGATTGCTTTAAAAATATATTGTCACTTAACAAAGTTATTATATTTCTAGTTTGATAGAGCTGGCCTTAAAACAACGTTTCCTAGTGCATTCTATGACAAGTAATGATAGCTGTAAACTAAATATTTAAGATGGTACACAGTGTACTTTTTTATTTTAATAAACATGTATTTATTTTGATGTGCACTAAAAAAAGTACATACCTCACAATTACAGCTGGCAACTTTGTGGATTTTATTGCTTAGGATAAAACTAGAGTATAGAGCACCAAAATCAGGCTTTATACATAGATGAAATAAACTGTATGTAAGTGCAGTGCAGAGGCATTGGGGATTATGAAAGGGCAAATGGCAGATGTGTGACTGAAGTTTTGGTACCTGCTGCAAATAGAAAAACTTACTGAAAAATTCTATTCTGCTTTGAAATATCTATATGTATTTTTTATTTCAGTTAAATGTGATGTCTTCAATTTCACAAAGAATATATAAGCTCTTTTCTGCATGTTTGAAATGCGTCATAATTTGAATAAAGAAGGGACATGCATATAAAATATTTATTTTTAAAAACCTTTGCAATTCAGTGCTTTTCATTTCTTAATTGATCAATGTTTTCCTTTGAAAACACAGAAATCATGTAGATACATGGAATAACTTTTTAAGGAACTATAACTCATTTTCCAAAGGAAAAGGCTTTACATATACCACATTTTTAGTAAAATGGGAATTAGAATAAAATATACAAGTATGGTAATGGTCCATTTCTTCCAATGTCAGACTACCAAATATAGTAACAATGCAAAATAACAGGAAAATATATTGAAGCAAGCAAAAAAGCTCTTGCTAAATAGCTGAATATCACTTTCAGGTATTCACTCAAAGAGCCCTGTGTGAAATGAAGCTTTGGATTAAAAGCAGCTATAGATACCATGGCAGCATTAAAAAATAACAGCCACAGAGGCCAGGTACAGTGGCTCACACCTGTAATCCCAGTCCATGGGGTTGGGGACCCTGCTCTAGATGACACTCAAAACCCGTTGTTCTACTCTGTTTCATTTCCCCTCATCCAACTTCACAACTCCAGCTGTACTGATTACAAAGTTTGCAGTTCCTTGAATTCAGTCAGCTTCCACTTCTGTGGCTGTCCTTCATTTTACCACCACCCTCCCCAAGTAGTTCTTAAGCCCTGTGTACCTGTGTACGTATCTCCACCATAGCACTTATCACATAGCCTAACTTAGAACATTGCTCCACTCAGATGTTTCCTTCATTACACTGTAATCTACCTGAATGCAGAGACAATGTCATATTCTTCTTGGAGTCTTAAAGACTACAAGAAGAATATGACACTTTTTTAGATCCTAAGATTACAAGGAGAATATATACAGCACTTGCCATGTATTAGTCATTCAATATTTGTTTGATGAATGAATGAATGAGAATATGAGTAAACTTTCAAGAAGCATAGGATTTAGAACCCAGATAGGGTAACTAGGGAAGTTTTTACTCTCCATTTTAAAGTCAAGAGAATAGAGATAAGAATCATACCCAGGACACATGGTTAGGAATTGGAGAAAGCCATCCCTGAAAACCAAGTCTAGATGTCTAAACTGGTGTTATAGTTGGCAACATTATATTCACTCATTCACTTATAGATGATTTTATATTTTTCTCTGCTCCAGTTCATTGCTTCTTTTCTCTGTCACCTGCATTCTGCTGTTGAGCCCATCCCTGAGTTTCCATTTTCATTATTGTATTTTTAAGTCCTAAAATTTCCATTTGGTTATTTTTTATATATTTCACTTCTTTGCTGACGATTTCTACTTATTTATGGAAACTTTGTAAAAAAAATTGTTTTGAGTGTGTTCATAATTTTTCATTGAAGCACTTTTATTTGGCTGTTTTAAAATACTTGTCAGGTAATTCCAAACTCTGTATCATCTAAGTGCTGGCACCCACTGATTGTTTTTCTTATTCGGAGTGAAATGTTCCTGATTCTTGCATAACACATAATTTTTGGATCTTTGTATAATGAGTAAATCATATCTAGACACCTCAGGTCTTATATTACAAGACTCTGCAGATTATTAAATAATCTGATTTAACATACGCTCTTTGGGTGATGGTTATGCTGAAAGCCCGGACTCCACCAATAAGCAATATATGCATGTCACAAAGCTGTACTTGTACCCTCTAAATCTATAAAAATAAAAATTAAAAAATAAACAAAAATAATAATCTGATTTAAATCTTCTGTTTTACCAGGTCTTCTCTGACACTGTACTGGTGGGCAGGGAGCCACCTCATTACTACCAGGCACAGGTATAAGTCCCAATTAATCTCCAGGTTTCCTTGACACCACTTCAGCTGGGGGATGGCTCATGAATGACGGGTCACGGTAATAATTCAGGCTCCCAAGAGCTTTTTATAACACCATCCTAGGTGAAAGGAGAAGGGCACTTTGTGACTGCTCCCCCATACCCTTCATGTCCTCCCACGTGACTGGGTGGGAGGACCTCCTTACCTTCTTACCGTAGCCAGAATGAAAGTTTCAGCTCCCCACATAAACTAATCTGACCCCACCAAGGGAGGAGTCAATGTTTGGGGCACCTTGGTACGCCCTGGCAAGAGCAGAAGTCTAGACTCTCCACCAGGTCTTTACTGGTAAGGATGAAATTGAGGCCACAGTATTTTTCTGGAGTGTTTGGCTGGATTAGGACAGCACTCACCTAAAAGTTTTCTGTCTTGCTATGCTGTCCCTTTCTTGGTTCTATAGCCAGGGAGAGAAAGCTTTTATTGGGGCTTTTTAAAATCTGTTCCTATTGGTGCTTCTGGGTTGCCAGCTTCTTAAAAACCCAGTGTGGGTTACAAAAAGAAAGAAAAAAAAGAACCCAGGGAACTCATTGCCATGCCATTCCTCACATCGCTAAATTTCCTAGCTGGTTGACCTTCTCTCTACCTTTCAGAGTCTTCTTATGTGTGTTTGATATACAATGTCCTAGGTTTTTTATTGTATTTAGAAGGAAGTATATTTTCTCTGTCTTGTCTTCAAAACAGAAGTCTCTAAATAACACTTATCAATCTTTTACTCTAGTCCAAGACTTCAAGTCATATATGTTAACAAATTTAATTTTAAAAAACCTTTCCCTATGAAGCAGGTATTATTATTAATCCCATTTTACACACAAGGAAACTCATGACAGCAACTTGCTCACAGCAGTCTGATTACAGAAGAAAGCCCTTAAACATACAACACTACTTCTATAAACAATACTCAAAAAACTTCAACTTGGAATTTTTTTCAATTGTTGGCAACTTTAGAGTAGTTTAATATTGAAAATATTAACACCCTAGGATTTTCTTTTTTAAAACTACCTGTAGACAATTTTTTTTTAAAGTAAGAGTACCTTTTGGAGGAGGCAATATTAAGATCCAAATGAGGGTAGGCTCTGCAGGCAATATTATGCAGAACTGCTGCAGGAGACAGCAAATCAGCATGGTCCAGAGGCAGTTACAGGTAATGAATCTACCAGTATAAATTGGCTAAGCTTAGAGACTGGTTTACTGTGGCTGACTAGACCAAGTGACCTGCAAGAAGCCTCCCAGCTCAAAGATTTGATTATTCTACTATGACGAGTTTCTTGTTTTATTTTAAATCAAATCATTTCAGTAAAGGTCAATTGAATGCCTTCTATGTGCTGACTCTTCACTGTTCCTTCTAAATTCGTGGACAGGTTTTAAATGGTTTGTCTCCCCAGATTATAACAGTAACTAATGCTCACTGTAAAAATACTAAAAAATATACTTTAGAGTATTTTCTACTCTTTCTATATACAAACATACTTATTATATAGTTTAATCGTTTGCCTCTGTATTGAGGATAGCAATACAAGTTTTTCCCAAGGGCCTGAGGAATTCTCAAAAATTATGGTAATTATGGCATAATATTCCATTCAATGAATGGCTGTTCAATAATAAAATTAATCCTGTGTTGTTACTAATTGCCTTTCACAACATTGTCATTATTTTAAATGATCCTAGGATGATGTTTCTTGCAGACAAATATTGGTCACACTGCTTTCTAATTACATTAGCAGGCTAGGTTCCTACAATCAAACACATGCACATTAAAACTGAATAATCAAATTGCTTTCTGGAAATACTGAATTAATCTATATTATCATCAGTACTCCCTGAATCTAACATGAGCATCTAACTCCTCTCAATGCAGATGACTCTCAATCTTCTCCAGTTTTTTTTGTTCGTTTGTTTTTGTTTTGTTTTGTTTTGTTTGTGAGATACAGTCTTGCTCTGTTGCCAGGCTGGAATGCAGTGGCATGATCTCGGCTCACTGCAACCTCCGCCTCCCAGGTTCAAACAATTCTCCTGCCTCAGCCTTCTGGGACTACAGGTGTGCACCACCAAACCCAGCTTTATTTATTTATTTATTTTTTATTTTTTTGTTTTAGTAGAAATGGGGTTTCACCATGTTGGCAAGTATGGTCTCGATCTCTTGACCTGGTGATCTGCCCGCCTCGGCCTCCCAAAGTGGTGGTATTATAGACATGAGCCATTGTACACAGCCAATCTTCTCCAATTTGAAAAGTGAAACAGTTTCAATTTTGGTTTCTTTGGTTACTAGTATTAAGCCACACATATCCTCCCCCACGTATGTTCCTCACACCCTCACCTGCGCCCATGCACATGCACAGACGTCACAGAAACTTTTCTGGGCCTAGAGTGTAACTTTCTGAGATGGGAGGATTTTCTCCATAGAGGATCCTGTACAAGATTTAAGACTTGTGGAACACAAACAAGGCTCTATATGACTTCTGGAAAGTCTAGAAATCCTCTCTCATTGCCTCTTCTTCCTCAAACAATCATAGGAAGAAGGATTTTAGTAACCAAAACCTCCATTAACTTACAAGTGAAAAAGGATCTTTATTCAGATTCTGAAATGTACTTCACTCAACTACCTATATATTGACACTCAGTTGAGCACATGTGTGTATATATGTGTGTATATATAGGCAAGAGTGTGTGTGTGTGTGTGTGTGTGCATAAAATAGAAGAGAACATAAAGCCAGGGTATGGGGAGAACATAATTTCGACATATTTAACAAGGGAAAGACATATTTGCAATATTTAAAGTGTTTGTATAATTAATAAGAAGAAACTTACAAATCCAATAGGGAAACAATTTCAGCATGATATCCACTGATGAAAACAAAATAAAAATGACCAGTAAATGTAAAAAAAAGATGCTCAACCTTATTAACAGTCAAGAAAATTAACATTAAAATTATAAGATGTCATTTGCCCCTCTGGATTGATATAAAAACATCATACATAGTTATAGTGAGAGTGAAGAGAAAACAGCATTCTTGTATAGTGTTGGTGAGCAAATAAATGTGTTCAGCAACTTAGGAGGGCTCAAAATCAGTATCTAATATGTATTTAACATTTTAAATACATATTGTGCATCATTAAAAGGAATGCAATATATATGTGATATATAAATATATCAATATGAAACAATGTCCAAAATTAGTTTTTTACACAGCCAGAGCAAGTTGTCTGTGTGTTTATCTATGTTTTGCATTATATAAGTGCACAAGCAGTATGGAAACATGCTTAAGAAAATAATAGTGGTAAACTCCAGGTAAGAGAAAAATTGGAGGGCAGTGATAGAAAGGGGATAGTCTATATTTTTATGTAATAAAACTTCTGAGTTATTTAAGCATGTATGTACATACTGAATGGGTGATTTAAATATTTTTAAATAAAAATACAAATTTTAATGGTCTACCTTGCTTAGTTTTTGGTTTAACTGACTCATCAACTTAATAGTCAGCATAATTATGATTAAATAAAAATATTTAAGTAAAAATATAAGTTTAAATTTTTCTTCTGGTAAAAAGAAGGATTTCTTCCACTTATAACAACATCTAAACTCAGTTTTATGAAACTAAAATCTGGGCCATAAAAATTTTGCTTCTGCCTTTTATTTTTTCAACAAAATCAACCTCAAACAGCTGAAAAGTCAATAATAAATGGCTACACAGAACCTTCCGATCACAAAGAGAAAGATGCTATCAATCATTCCTGCTGTCCACCATGATTTTGGTTGCCTTGCTTCTAGGCGTTTGTAAGATTTCACATTCATACCCAGTGGAAATGAGGCATGGCCATGTTGCTTTCTGTAGCCCAGGGACTAACAAGAGAAGGAATGCAAGCAAAGTAGTCTCCAAAAGCCAGCGGGTACTTACTACACATCCTCCTCCCTGCCTCCCTGCCTCAAAGGCCAATGACATCCCACATGTTGACTGTACTGTCAGCCTATATCTGTGAGTGAGGATGGATGGCCTGGGGCAAATCTTCCTAATAACCCAAGATCAATTTGTCGGATGAGCGAGAAATATCTGGGCTATGATGTACTAGGAAGATTTGGGTGTTGTTTATTTCTGCAGCATATCTTAGGTTATTCTGACTGATATAAAATTATTAAGATCTATCAGTTTCAGCAAATTCAAATAAACTTTGAAATTGTCATATTTCATAATTTAAGAGGCAGAGGGATACATTCCAGGGCAAATGAAATGGGAAGAATCTCAGCTCCTGTAAATAAATAGTCACTACAGAAATGTTAGATGTCCTGGTAAAGAAGTCAAAGATGCACCTGCATCATGTGAGCTCTCAGAGACAGGCTTGAGGGCCTCCCCAAAGCCATCTGTAAAGAAGATAGCTTTTAAAATTCCTTCTGGACTTCTTATTTTACATAATTTTCTATTTTCCCCTATAATCACACCTGTGAATAGCCACTGCACTCCAGTCTGGGCAACATGGCGAGACCCCATCTCAAAAAAAAAAAAAAAAAAAAGGTACTTTTGTATTTGTCCTTGCCCTTTGCTCATTAATGCCTGCTAACTCACATCCAGCATAAAAGCCTGGACTCAGCCCTTTGAGAGAATCTTGCTTGAATCTGATTTGATCTCTTCTTCACCTTAGCCTACCCTGAGTCTTCTCTGTCTTTTCAAATATAAACTTCGCCCATTCTATATTTGACTGTGGCCTTGTTTATCAAATATGTGAGACTGAGGAATGTGTTTGGTTCACACATGGAGCTAAGTCAGTGAATGTATGTGGGTGTCTGAAGGGGTTTTAAGAGGCAGGGAGCCTGTCCTCCACAGTCTTGATCTCTGGGTGCCAGAAGTGGCTTGTAGCAAATGTTCACATGATTCTTCTCTTCCTATCAATTTTTTCATCATTGCCAATTTCCATCTTTCCCTTTTCTGAGAGCTAAACTGTTTTAATTTAAATATGTATTTACTATTCAAATATTATAAAAGGGAATAAGACTGATACTGAAAAAAAGTCTTCTTTCAGAGAGAATGATAGCATTTTCTCAGAGAGTAACTGATAGCTTCTAATCTACAAATTTGGTTACTGAGCTACAGAAAGTTAAATTAGTAAAATCTAAGATGTTCCTTTCAATTCCACTATCCTCTCCCATTCCAAGAACAAAGCTTAATATATTTTTAGCAGTGTGGCCTATAATATGAAATTCTCAAAAAGTGCCATATTGCACTTTGTATGAAATAACTGTTGAAATCTTCCTCCAACACAACCATATTTAGTAGTCATAATGTTGCAACTTTATCTGTGCTCTCAGTCACTGATTTCTGCACTTTGCATATATTTATTACTAAATTACTGAAAAGTTCAGGTTTATATTTACTTTCTCTTATAAGCTTCCTTCTTAGAATAACATTACAATTTATTTCCTTGATGACCTCCCATATACATGGGTTTTTATCACAATTTATAAATAAATAAACAATAAAACAAAAGCACTCCAGGCTCTTTTTCTAAAGTTAAATCAACCAAAGTCAACATATTGGAAACAATTCAAAGATGAAGGCTACATTTGATTATCTATATATTTAAAAAGGTGAATATATAATCTTTATAAAAAATAATTCATTATCTCATAAGAAGACTATAACAGATTAGAGTCCCAAATATTAACTATAATAATTTTTCTATTCAAAAGTGTGTTTATACTGAATACATTTCATAATAATGTTCTGTTCATTAGACCAGAGACTGTGAAGGAAGGGGAAAAATTGTAACTGGGAACATGTTCTCTACTCTCAAAAGGAAGACTGGTTTGCAATAACTATGATAAGAAGCAAAATGTGGCAAATTTCCTGACAGAGGTACAAAGTAAGCATGACGAAAGCACAGAATTAGAAAGAGATTAATTCTAAACTAGAGAATGTAGTAAGGAGCTGATGGGTATGAAAAGGAATGTAGTAGAGTGTTAAGGCCTGACCTTTGAGGCCAACAGACTAGAGTTCGAATCTTAGCCATATCATTTGCTAGTTATTTATATGACTACAGACAAATTAACATGTCTATGCCTTTCTTTTTTCATCTATAAATATCAGGGGAAAAATTTTTAAAGAACTGTATCAAGACAATGCTATGAGCATTTAACACAAATTAACTCACTTAATCTTCATAAGGACTCTGTGAGGTAAATACAGTAGGTCTTCATTTAACATCATCAATAGCTTTTAGGAAATGGAGACTTTAAGCAAAACGATATATAAGGAAACTAATTTCACCATAGGCTAATTGTTATAAACAAGTGTTAAGTTCCTAGGGCGTATTTCTGGTCACAAAAACATCATCAAATTTCTAAATAAGGACCCAAAACACTTCTAATATTAAACACTGAAATAAATGTGAGCTATCCATACATTTAAGAAAGATAAATAAGAACAACTAAGAGCATTATTTACCGAATTATTCAGCTCAGGGTTGTGGGTGGCCAGAGCCTGTCTCAGCAACTCAGGGCACAGGGCAGGAACCAGCCCCAGACAGGACACCATCCTATCGCAGGGCACACTCACACACACACACACTCACACACACACATACACACACACTCTCTCTCTCTCTCTCACTCGTACTGGGACCATTTAGATATACCAATTCACCTTATGTGCACATCTTTAGGATGTGGGAGGAAACCAGAGTACCCAGAATAATCCCACTCATACATGGGGAGAACATGCAAACAGCACACACAGACAGTGGCCCTGCCCAATAATTGGTCTTTTTTTTTTTTTTTTCCACATCAATGTTACAAGAAAACAAAGTTGAAAAAAATGCTGTTATTCAAGGACCTCTGACATCCAATAATCCTCTTTTACGTATGAGGAAATTGAGGTAGAGACAAGTTTCCCACCTGAGGTCCACACACAATGAGTGACACACTGGTATTAGGTGTTAGTCAGGCTCTGAGGCTCAACTATTCTGTGTTAACGTATCACTGTGAGAGTGTTCCATGCCTTCCATGATCATAATTTTATACACATTTTATTGGCTCCTTTCAATAACCCCATCAGACAATTTCTACTATCACACACATTAGCAGATGAGCAGACTGGCTAAGGTGAGTTAAGAAGGCATAGCTGTGCGGCCACAGGTAGAATGGGCAGGAGCAGGACACCAGTGGAAGGTGATCATTTATAGTGTTTTGAAACAATGAAGTGTGTTGCGATAACAAAGATGGAAGCAGGGAGGTGTTTGAGAAATATGGAATACTGTAAAGGGAAATTCTAGAGGCAAACAGGAAAAGAGCAAAGAAAACCAAAGAAACCAAAGTTTTACGGCTGGGGTCAGCAAACTCCAACTCACATGCCAAACTGGTCCACTATGTGTTTGTGCAAAGAAAACGTTATTGGAACACACAACTGATTGTGTGTATTCTCTGTGGCTGTTCTTGGTCTACAACAGCAGAACTGAGAGGTTGCAATGGAACTAGTCTGGCCTGCAAAGCCACATATATTCAATCTGATCCTTAAAAGAAAAGCTTTCCCACTCCCTTCTCTAGAGCAGCCCTGTCTAGTAATTTCTGTGACAATGGAAATGTTCTGTGTCTCTGCTGCTCAGTAGGGTAATGACTAGCCACATGTGTCTAAGTAAATTTAAATTTAAATTAACTAAAACACAATAAAATTTAAAATTGAGTTCCTCCATCACAGTAGCAATCATGCAAGTGCTCAATAGTCACATTTGGCTAATGCAACTGAGAAACTGATTTTTAAAGTTTAATTAAATTAAACAACTTTAAATTTCTACTATAAAGACACATGTACACATATGTTTACTGCAGCACTTTTCACGATAGCAAAGACTTGGAACCAACCCAAATGTCCATCAGTGATGGACTGGATAAAGAAAATGTGGCACATATACACCATGGAATACTATGCAGCCATAAAAAAGGATCAGTTCATGTCCTTTGCAGGGACATGAATGAAGCTGGAAACCATCGTTCTCAACAGCTAATACAGGAACAGAAAACCGAACACTGCATGTTCTCACTCAAAAGCAGGAGTTGAACAATGAGGATATATGGGCACAGGGAGGGGAACATCACACACTGGGGCCTGTCAGGGGGTGAGGGACAAGGGGAGGAAGAGCATTAGGAGAAATACCTAATGTAGATGACTGGTTGATGGGTGCAGCAAACCACCATGGCACATGTATATCTATGTAACAAGCCTGCACATTCTGTGCATGTATCCCAGAACTTAAAGTATAATAATAACACAGAAGATAAAGAAAATGGTATGCGTGCATGTCGGCTTTTAAGTATCCAGGTTATTTTTTGTGTAATTTTGTGTCCTCCCAGACTCTCTGCTTTCTGTAGGCAGGGACCACATGCTAGTTCATTAATGGCACACAACAAATGCTCAATGATTATTTAAAAATAAAAGCTTGTAAGTGTGAATAAATGTGAAATGTAATATACTCTCCTGACACATTCTCCTTACAAATTCTCTGTTGACACATTCTCTTCTGACAAATAATAAAAAGAGTCTTATAAGGTAAATAGTGCTCAGCAAAAACAATGACTAACTCAAAAGACTACTGTTACACAGAAACAGAGCAGGCTTTAAGTATTTTTAAGAGGGCAACATTTTACTTTCTTCACACAGTGATATCCTATCTAAATTACAGATACTTGGCCTTGGGAAGTATCAACTGACTGTTCCAGGAAACTCTCCAAATTGGGTAATTGCTTACTTGGAACAGAATAATAGCTGTATGTTAATTTACCGCTAGGGATATTGTTTTTGTAAAAGTACTTGGAAAGCACATCTCTTTATAGCACAGATAATTATTTTAGCAGAGAAACCCGATGCAAAGACAGAGGCATTCCTTAGTCCCACTGATCCTTTCTACATGAGTAGGTATACTCAGAATCTGGCCCCATCACACCATCTCTAGCCAGACTGTCCCATCTCGACATGAAAGGACAACGTAGGCATCTTTAGCCCTGCCAGATCACCTCGGATTAAAACTAGGTGAATTGCCAATGGTGAGAAATGCAGCCCACAGGAAAAAGAACAGAAAGAAAAGCTTTCAGGAAATCAGTGCCTGTTATCTGAACTGAATCCACTGTCAATGAAGAGAAAAGTCATAAATGAATGATCTTAAAGATTCTCCGGTTGTGAGTCATGCCTGACAGTAAATCCAAAGAAGTTAACGATACCTTTTATCTTGTTTATTTGTATTCTACAGGAAAATGCAGGAAAAAACAATAAGTGAAAGGACATAGGATTTGGTTTAATCTAAAAAAGTGGAAAATGTAAAATGATGATTAATTAGATTAATATTAAGGGTCAAAGTAAAAGATAAAAACATTTAGGTTTCAAAGCATAAGTATATTAAGTTCAAATACAGTGCTAATAACATAAACTTAAAAGTACAGTTTTTAAAGGAAAGCACGTTTCATCAGTCAGTCCTTTTCATGCTTAACACTTAGGGACAGTGATCCCCAATCAACCAATTCCGAAATGTCATGATGAACTTGTAAAGAACAAAACTCCAAACAAGAGCAGGTTCCTAGAAACCAGACCCACAATCCAGGATGTCCTCAGGGTCACAAGTAGGTAACTTTAAAGAAACTTCAGAATTATCCAGAGAACCAAGAGGGAGTGGAATGGAGGGTGTACTCTCCCTAATGACAGCTAGTACTTGTTGGAAAAAAACAGAAGCCTGTATTCCTGATGATAACAATAATGAAATGATGAACAAAGAAGGAAATGAGGAGAAGGAGAAGAAAGAGAAAGAGCGCAGCAGCACCATGCAGGGGAGGAGGACTCCAACTAGCTGACATGGTGTTAACGCTGCTCTTTTTAAGGAGAAATGGGAGGAAGAGAGGAGAGAAATAGACAAGGATTGACATTAATGTTCTCTAAACCTGAGGACTTTAGGACCACACATTTTTTCATTTTTTCATATTACATCTTTATCTTAACTATCCATTTCTTTCTCTTTCAGCTTACAACTCACGCAAAATGACATGCTGCAATGTTCTGATGAAATGCTCCTCTACAGTGGAGGCTCCTAGAAGGCAGAGAGCATATTCATTAACTCATTCTGCTCAACACTTAGCTCATGTCCATGGGGAGATGTTGAATACTAGCTCTTATTAAAGAGAGGGAATACAATCAATCATTTTAGAATGTCCAAAAAGCACTTTTCCTTTCCATCGAGACTTACAAATTATTCTAAGATTGTTTCTGTAAATACCATGTAATTGGGAAAGATACACAGGGAGCATCAATTGTGTCTGTAATGTTTTACTGCTTATGATAAAAAGCTCTGAAGCAAATGTGACAAAATACTAAGATTTCACAAAATTCAGTGTTGAGTGTCCTCTAAGTTACTCCCTTTAGTCTTCAAATATTTCATAAGGAAAAAGATGGTAGGAACTTACAATATTTATTTATTTTTTTCTTTGGAGAATGGCTGGATAACATACATTGAAATCTGCTAAGAATTCACCAGAAGGAAGGAAAGAGAAACACACACACAGACACACACACACACACACACACACACACACACAGAGAGAGAGAGAGAGAGAGAGAGAGAGAGAGAGAGAGAGAGAGGAAAAAAATATCCTTGGAATGCCAAGCTCAAAGATGAAAGTCTATCTGCCTATTTACAACAGCAAATAAAGACAAACCATCTAATGCCAATATGAAAAGATTAAGAAATACTTATATATTCACCCAATGTGTTAAATATTCTGTGTACATTAAAAATAATGAATTAGAAAAATGGAAAAAAACACTTCTTACAAGGGAAAAAAATGAGCTGCCAAATAATATGGATGGATAGTACAACTCTATTTCTCTATAAGAACAGAAATAGAGATCCAGGGAGTCAAACAGATCGACAGACATAGATTCTTGATTTTTTAAAGGCATGACACCTACACAAAAAATATAAATACATAAATGCAAAAACTTGTGAATCTGAATAAGACCTATAGCTTAGTTCATTGCATTATGCCAATGATTTTAATAATGTACTATAGTTATATAAGATGTTATTACTGGGGGAAGCTGGGTTATGGATACAAATGAACTCTTTGCATTATTTTTGCAACTTCTTGTAAGCCTATAATTATTTCAAAAAAAAAAAAAAACACTGACGGGAACTATGCCTAATATATCAAGATATTTTACTTTCCTGCATTTACCTAATTAAAATTTAAAGTAATTCCTATTTTTACAGTGGGAAAAAAGTCATAAACCTACATTTCAATCAGAATTCTTTTTTTTTTTTTTTTTTTTGGTGGCGGTGGGGACAGCATGTCGCTCTGTCATCCAGGCTGGAGTGTGCAGCAGTGCGATCTCAGCTCACTGCAATCTCTACCTCCCAAGTTCAACCGATTCTCCTGCCTCAGCCTCCTGAGTAGCTGAGACAACAGGCATGAGCCACCATGCCTGGCTAACTTTTTTGGAGTAGAGATGGGGTTT